>NW_026250021.1:2883940-3344963 GCF_022578975.1 Hypoxylon trugodes
GCAGCCCCCCCCCCCCCCCCCCCCCCCCCCCCCGCCCCCCCCCCCCCCCCCCCCCCCCCCCCCCCCCGCAAAAAGCTTGCATGTACCTAGGCGCTTTCCCTTTTTTTTCCTAATTATTTTATTTTATTTTATTTTTTCTTCTCTTCCCCTTCTCGTCTTCCCTTTTTAACGCCTAGCTATTCAGTGTACTTGATATTTCAGTCCCCAAATGTACGTATGTTATTATTATCTTTTAGGTCCCCTACCTACCTGTTTTTATTATGTATGCATGTACCTAGGTATGTAACCTATCTCTCCTTCTTTTACTACTTCGGGTTTGTGATAACACGTTTATTATTCCACTAACGGATAAGGTCGGCGGCTAAGGGGTGCGTGCGTATTGATTGTTGTATGTATGTGTTTAAAGAAGCAATCGAAATGAATTTTGAGGCTAGAGCGAGGGAAGAAAAGAGAAAAAAGGGAAAGGTTTTCTCCACTACAGAATAAGTGAGTCGAATGAGTTGATTGTATGTAATTGAGGACGTGCCTTCTCCCCCTCCTACATCATTGGTCATTGGTCATTGGTCATTCGCTCTTCCACATTCAATCGGGGTGAGGTGTCTCTTCTTCAAACCCGGTGGAAGGTGCCGTCAAGTAAAGTTAGTGGCAGATATGTAGGATGTACCTACCTACGTGTAGGTATATATATGTACTTACATACAAAGACTACATCATGTAATGGAAGGAGAGGAGGGGTCGTTTGGCTTATGTACCTAAGTACATACTCGACAAGCACCTTGTCAGTGTAGAAATACATACTGTGTGAAGTACAAATTGGCAGAGAAGTGAATACTAAAAATACAAATTATACCATCAATGAAATTACTGTATTATTTGCGTTACAACATCATTCCCGAATATGTACATATGTATCTTTGAGCTGCACGCTTCGCACTGCCCTCTACCCAAGCCACATACCCATATATTCACCTAAGAATACAGTAGGAGTGTGTCGCAAATAAGACCGTTCGCAGCTTGATTTGCGATTTGCGGCTATTTGGTTAGTTTACACATTTAGAATAACTCGGTTGGTTGATCAATACTAATAATCGCCTAGTCTTTTGTATATCATGCTTCATGCCGCATGCTTGAATAGAAGCTACCAGGCTGCCAGGTTACCTAAAGTCTAACCTGTCGTATGCGGGTTTATCATGCGGGCCTCCTCTGCAGCTAAAGAGCAGCTAAAAGGCAGCTAAAAGGCCGGCCCGTTGAAGAAAGCAACCAGCAGCCAGCAACTGGGTTAGGCTTGGCATAATACATATGTAGTACCTTCCTAAAGTTACCCCGTCCGCATAGAACTATATCTTGACGGGTAACCATTTTAAGTTGGCGGCTGGTTCGAATATCGTGGTATCATGTTAGTCTCCTTTTTTCTATCTTTGTTCTTGTTTGTTTTATCCCAGTTCTCCGACCTTGTGAGGATAAGGCTTGTCCTTCATTGTTATATTGTTACTCTCGTGGCATTACGTATGCACTTTCCTAAGGGAAGATCCGAGGCGTGTCACTGGACATACACACACTCACCCACCCATACACATCACGTAAGGTTAGACGGCCGTTGTATTACGACCATCTTTCAAATGTTACTATTGAACTCTTCAAGACCCGCCGTGGTGATGTTCCGATCAGGGTAGAAAGTCCGGACTGCCGAACCTGGTATCGTTATTGAGGTTAATGGGCTAGCACCGTTTCTCTAAGAGGGGAAAAAACAGAGAAAGAAAAGAAAGAAAAACGAAAAAAAAAGAAAAGAAAAAAGTGAGTGGATATTTGGTGTCGAAGAGTTTCAGTAGCGTTAGCGAGTCTCAAATATTCCTTTGGAGGCATTAATCACGTATATGTTTCTCGTCACCCCTCATCTACCAGATCCGCTGCAGTATCACGGTCTACTAGGTGACCAGTAGTTGTTCGTTTCCGTGGAAGTCTCGAGGCCCTCAGCGCATAACCTATACCTAGGTAGGTATCTTTCCCCCCCCTTCTTCCAGTTAAGATAATACTTTGGTAGTTGTGTTTCTGCGAAACCATAGAATCCGAAAAACATAGCTGGGGACGTCCCGGGAAATCTTCAAAGAAGCACATTCCGGGTAGAATGTCGGAAGAGCACCTGGATGCTTATTGGACATACCCTACGCCGGAGGTCACATTTTAACGCTTAGATTGTATCCCCCCCTTCAATCCAGAGCCTCTTACCCAGTACTTGATGAATGAGCCATCTTGAATCAGACTTGATTGGCTGCATATGTACCTGGGTATATACCAATCTAATAATGTAATTCGATTCAAGACTTCGTTTTCAGGTTGATGCATTCATATAAGTACTTGCTAGCCAACGCATTTTACTACTCATTATAAACGCGATTGTTATAAGGACTGCGCCTCCCGTTCCAAATATTGAAGCACCAATATAAGGACACGCGTAGCCGGTAGGCTACATACTTGGGTTATTCGTCAGAGTTTTTCATTGGCCTAGAAACACATACGCACACATAGATCACATGCATGACAGCTCAGTGTTTCCAGTGCCTTACCAATAACCTAGAAGTGAGTTGATGTGAGAGTACACAGCCTTGTTGGAATTGAAACCGATTGCCCATCGGCTAGCCTTTAATATCGAACGAGTCGAACGACATTATACAGCTCATCTTCGTATACTATAACTAAGTATATGTTCTGTCGACGGTCATGTCATGATGGTGCCACTGGCGGGTAAATCTACTTGTATAAAAGATAGAGCGTACAGATGTATGCACGTATCATTTACTCGTATCGTGGCATCAGGTGCCGATTGGGTACGTAGCCGATTATACTGTAGCGTTATCAGTTGGTGATACGCATTCGTATGAATACCTATTTGCCTTGGGAACGTTGAATATTAATTATGTCTGGAAGCAGTTACACTTGAGTATCTAGGCATTGTACATAGGCACATGTGCATATATGATGTAAGGGAACGAACGTTATCAGCGCAATTGGGAATTTATAGCGCTGAGGTCAGGTGCTATGACCTAGGTAGGTAGGTGGCGTTTCTACTTATGTATGTAGGTAAATTACATAATACGGATCTCCTGCCAATAAGCCTGGAGCTTTAAAAATCCGAATAACCCCATCCCGCATAGAAATGATCTATTGGGGACGCCACGATTGGGTTCAAGGCTGAAATTATCCATGGATTGGGGGAACAGTAGTATGGGAAAGTGGGGCGTATTAGCGGGGATTAGCATTTAGCTTAGCTTGGTGACCCTTCTTTTTTTTTTTTTTCTGTCTTTTTCTTCAATCCCTACAGATGTACTTTGCAGTACAAAGTTAAGCGTGACAGTACCTACATGCAGGCGTACATGCAGTCAAGAAAGGTTCGGAGGTTTGAGCCTTCCACCTGGCATCGCTTCGCTTCGGATCAATAAAAATGGAAAAGTCGAATTGTTGGCTAAGCACTTTCGTCCAGTAAACTTCCACCTCACCCTTTTTTACGTCTTGTGCATAGCATCATCACCTACATACACCCCAAACTACTTCACCATTTCCATTCCCATTCCGCGTCTTGACGAATCTTTCGTGATTCAGGTCATTCGGTGGATTCCTCGCAACAAGCCTACAGCAAACTACTCTTCTTTTCGTCCCTATTAGATATATACACCGTCAACATATAAAATATTAATATTTCCCATCTTTCCTTGCCTGCATCATGTTCTAGTTTTCTCTGGCCCATCCAACTCTCCATCTCCTCGTCGTCTACTGTCTCGGTACTACTATCTACGTGTGATTCTACCCCCAATTGGCCTTGCCGCTACTTGTTTCTAGACAACATTCCTCTTGTTATTGCCATTGAGCTTCATAGACTTTGCCTAGGTAGTAAGTGTCCGTCTCTTCTTACTTTCCCGGTATATCTTGCTCTTCATAATTCCTCTGCATAGCCTATTTATTTGTCTTCTATAACTTACATGCCATAATCAGCTCTTCAATATCTGTGTATTCGGTAACGAGTATCCTTCTTCACGTGCCTCCTCGCCTCCGTCGAATTCGTTCACCATCTATCAGCGATCGAAAATGGCTTCCGAGATCAACAATGTGGAAAATTCCGCAGCGGCAAGACTCCTCCAAAAGCATGCTGAGAATCCTCTCCATGTCACCGTCGAGGATGTGCCTGACGAAGAGTTGAAATCGTCTCCCACCGCCGATACCCCCGAGAAGTCTTCGTGGGCGCAGACCCCTTCCGCTAAAGCTGCTGGAAAGCAGCCCGCCCAAGACTCGGGTCGCCTCGATACCCAATCGCATGAAGCCTTCCCAGAGCTTGGTGTCCCCAAAACAACAGCTGCTTCTAAGTCTAATATATCTCCCATCTGGGGTGGCGCGAGGGCGAATGGCAAGGCTAATGGATCCTCATGGTCAGCTAATGGTACTCCTCGCACCTCTACCCCGGCTTCAGGGGTCTCTACTCCCACTGGAGTACCACCACCTGTATCGATACCTGGTCGTAATGTCGAGACACTCCTTTTGGAGTCTCGGTATGTTTTGCCTCGCAATCAGCTCAAGCGCCCAATTCAGGATATCGTGAAGGATATTAATCGCAAGTCTCGTGCTGTTATCAGCCTGGCTCCAGCGCCCAGCGGTCATCTCAAGTTTGAAGCCACTGGGCCTCAGGACAAGGCCCAGCAGGCTCTTCGAGAGTTGGTCCAACAGATCGGGATTAAGGTACGCATTTGCCATTTCTTCCTTTTTTGGTGGGATATTAGCTGACTTTATTTTCCTTCAAGACCTCTGTAACAGTCCCGATCCCATTATCCGCCAGGGCACATATCATTGGCAAGCAGGGATCTACGATTAAGTCTATCCAGGAGAAGTCTGGCGCCAAAATTCAGTTGCCAAAGCCCGACGAAAGCGCAGCTAACTTGGAAGACGACGAGGATGCCACGATTGATGTCTTTGTCGAGGGTAATGCCCTCTCGGCAGCCCTAGCTCGCGACGCTATCAACAAGATAGTTGGGGAACGATCTGCGAATGTTAGTACGAAACTGAAATCTATCCCGGCCGAGTTCTATCCGTTCATTGCTGGTCCGAATAATAAGCTCACCTCGGCACTGGAATCCGAGCACGGAATCCAAATCCGGGTGCCACCTCATCAGCCATGGTCCTCCTCGGTTCCACAAGTACCAGTGGCAGGACAGAGACCGACATTCGCGGCACCTACTAATGACAACTATATTCAACTTGCTGGTGACCGTGCTGCGGTTCAGGCCGCGCGAGCTGCGATCGAACGCCAGGTCCAGGAGCTTCAAAACCAATTACTGCTCGATCAGGTTGAGATCCGCCAAGGCACTCATCAGTTTATTATTGGCGATCGGGGCATTCCTACCGAGGACTTCTTTGCCGACACCAATTGCGTTGTTGTTTTGCCCAACACGCCCGGCATTGATACCGTTACAGTTATCGGCCGAGCTGATGATGTGAACGTTGGACTCGAAAAGGCTATGGATCTCGCAACACAAGTGCACACCTCCGTTTTTGACGTTGCGAAACACCACAGCCATGCTGTGGGAGGTGCTCCGATCTATTCGCGGGATATCTCACGTTACCTCCGCCAGAGGAAGGAGATCGAACGCTTGGAGAAGCTCTACCAAATCCACATCAACACCCCTTATTCAGAGGGTATAGTCAGTCCGTGGGAGTTGTACGCCAGAGAGGGCAAAAATGCTCTTAAGGCCCAAAAAGAAATGAGCTCCATCATAAACAGCCACCCTCCCTCTCGATTGGCAACGGTTCCGGTCGATTCCTTCTTTCACTCGTTCCTCAGGAGTGATATTGGGCCTAGGGTTCAGAATGACTTTGGTGTCAATTTGATCGTGCCGGACGGATCGGAAGGTGACCTCCCGGTGCTTCTAGTCTATGAGGGTGAAGCCGCTCCCGAAGAGACGTATCAAGTTCCCCAGAAGGTTCCGACTGGTTCAGATCTAGAACAATTCCGGCGAAGATTATCCGAGGCTCGAAAACACATCCTAGAACTCATTAACAAACAGGAACAGATCATCACGGAGACTCTTGAAGTACCACTCAAGTACGTTTTTCAGTACGGTTATCCAATATTTACGTATGATACTAATCTGTATTTTTTATCCTAGATTCCAGGATAAGCTCCGAAGGTTCATTAAGAAGGAGCAGGATGTGACGACTCGCGCAGCCGGTGATATCCCTGTTAGAGTCAGCGTGAAAGGCACTACGGTCACAATGCGAGGCCCCTCTTCCAACGTCGAGTCCCTCTCGAAAAAAGCGGCAGACTTTGTCGAGCAGGAGAAGAAAGACGAAAAGGAGCGCGATAATTCACTTAAATTCGACTTCCCACAGAAGTTTGCCAACCATCTTATTGGGAAGGGTGGCAGCCATATCAACGAACTACGTGAGAAGTTTGACGTGGATATTCAGGTCCAGAATGGAGAGGTCGAGCTGAAAGGTCCAAAAGCCAAGGCTGAGCGAGCAAGGTCCCATATCCAATCCCTTGCTCGACAGTGGGCGGACGAAACAACTCACACCCTGAAGATCGAACCTAAGTACCACCGAGAATTGATTGGAGCACAGGGTAGTCAGATTCTTCGCCTACAAAATCGCTACGCTGTCCATATCAACTTTCCGAAATCCGCAAAGCCTGGAAAGGATGATGATTCCGTTGCGGATGCAGCCAGCGAAGCTGGAAAGCCTCGGCGACAGCAAGCCCCTGATGAGGTCACGATCAGAGGTCCGAAGAAAGGTGCAGACGAAGCCCGTGACGAGATCTTCTCTCTCTACCAATACCTGAAAGAAAATTCATTTATTACCACCGTAACTGTGCAACAAAAACAACTTCCATCGCTAATTGGTTCTGGCGGTGCCGGTATGGATGAGCTTCGCCAGACTACAGGTGCTAAGATTGATATCCCCAACGACCGCAACGAAGCTGAAGACGCGTTGGTGGAGATTCAAATCAAAGGTACTAAAGCGCAGGTTGCGGCCGCCAAGAAGATTATCGAAGAGAAGAAAGCAGTTTTCGATGAGACCGTCACGAAGACACTAGAAATTGATAGGAAGTGGCATAAGAATTTGATTGGTCCTGGTGGTACGTATGCCCCTTTGAGAATTTTATGGTTGATGAACTAATTTTTAAAAGGCTCTACACTTCGCGATATCGTCATTAAAGCCGGAGGGCCAGAAGACAGGCGCCTCCAGGCTCGAACCATTCAGTTCCCCAAGCAAGATGCAGATGGAAATTCAATCAGAATCGAAGGGCGGCAGGACGTTGTCGACAAGATCATTGCTAGCATTCAGAGCCTTGTATCGGACCGCGAGAGCCAGGTCGCGGAGACTGTTGAGGTGCCCGTCGAGAAACATCGGTCGCTTATTGGGCGAGGTGGCGAGGCAAAACGCCAGCTCGAATCTCAATTCAATGTCTCTATCGACATTCCGCGGCAAGGGAGCGGGTTAACTGGTGTGAAAGTAGTCGGCCAGCCTGCTGCTGTTGAAAAAGCGAAGGAACATTTGTTATCGACAATTAAAGAGCAACAAGGCGAGACAATCCAGGTCCCGCGGAAGTATCACCACGCTATCTCGGAGAATGGTCAATTCTTCAGAAGGCTTAGAAGCGAACAAAAGATTACTGTAGATCATGCTGGCCACTCTGTACCACCGAAGCCCAAGCCCTCGTCTACGAGAACTAACACAGGTTCGCTGCCTTTGATAACGGACGACGCTGAGTCCTCCTTAGATGCGCATAGTTGGTCTATTGTTGATAACGCCTCCTCTGAGGACGGTGACATTCCGTGGGTACTAAGAGGCAACCCGGAAAATATCGAAAAGGCAAAGAAGGTTATTACAGCGGCACTAGAGCAAGCCCAGAAAAACAATACTACCGGCTACCTCGTTTTGCCAGACCCGTCAACATATCGACATGTCATTGGGCAGGGCGGCTCTAAGGTCAACTCGATTCGAAAGCAGAGTGGATGTAAAATCAACGTTCCACGTGACCAAGCTAGAGATGAAGCCATTGAGATCCTGGGCTCCAAAGAGGGATGTGAGAAGGCTAAAGAGCTCATCCTCCAGGCCGTACGTGAAGGGCAGGCTGGAAGGCGAGATTAGAGGTCTCGGCAAGCCACCCTAGCGAGTTATTGTGCTGCTGATATGTGGTAGTCCGAATGAGGCTATAAAAGGACCCTGTGGATTTGACTGAATTATCTGTAGAACACTCATAAAATCGGGCAAACAGGCATAAATAAAAATTGATACGATATTTAATTCTACCTATCTTATGAACCTATACGAAATGCCCTAGTTTCTGTAACCATTTAATTTTTATAAAAATGCAGCTTAATGCTCACAATCGCAACAAAATTTAACAGACAAGGGCAATATTGATTATTACCTAAGACATAGATCTGCATCACTGGGTGCTATGTACCAGTTCCCAACCTTGATTTTGCGGTTCTCAAAGCAAGAAATCAGAAACCTGTGCTACCTAGCTACGTAAACCGCCTTTGCTTCTTTCCGACCATCCGAATTCAGAACGCCTGGGTATTATTCCTGCCCGCGAAAAAGATGTCGATTTCCATATCGAACCGATCAATTACCCTAACATCGACTTTATTCTCCTAGTCACCTTGTACCAACTGTAGGAGTGACGTGATGTAGTCGGCCTAGAGATTTGTTAATAAAATAAAAAATAGTATGAGGAAGGGATATAGCAGAGTAATATTTTTTGCTTTTGAGGTGTACAAGAAAATAACCTACCAAAGCCTTATTCTCCGTCATGACCTCGTACAAGCGTGCCATGACAGGGCGGAAAAGCTTCTCGTTCCATCCGCCGCCCTCGCCTCCCATCTCATGTTGCTTAAGTAGTTGCTCCTCTGACTCCGTCTTAACTACGTTGCGTGCAATGTTACGTAAAACCAGCACAGCGCTCAACGGAATCCCAGCCGCCTGCTCAAGCTTGGGGTTCCGCTCATCTCTTGTAGAGATGGTCTGTTCCCAAGCGAGGCTCATAGTCTTCGCTGGAGTGATATAGGCCTTTATTGGTCGTCTGACAGGGAGAAGGTGTGTCTTGAGATGGCTTGCAAATTCTGATAGTTTCGTTTGAGTAGGATTCGGATACTTCGTGCAGTCCTGCCAGTCGCAAGACGCGTTTACATCTTTGTCCTCGAATTTACCATTTTCGCCCAAAGTAACGCCGAGATGAGCCGTTAAGACGTGATGCCACATTTTGTCCCCTCCGAGGAAGAAGCGATTACACTTCTTAAGGTATGGGCCTTTGGTTACCGCCCACTGGCACGCAGAGTATTCCTGCTTCGTGTCAGGCTGTACCGGTACTGGCCTTGCCCGAATGCCTTCTATTATGAAAAGATCTGCCTGATCGAGGTGCTGGCGCCTGATGATTTGAGCTCTTGCGTTAGCAAAGACGGAACTAACATTTCTTATAAAGTCCGCTGCGCTAAGCACGTTCCTCGGGGCGCCGGCCGCACCAGCCAAAGCACCAAACGAGCTTTGATACGCTTGCCAAATAGCAATTTGCGTGATATGAGATTCGGAGTCCTCTTCGAAAAGGCTTTTAAGCCACTGATAGCATCGGTGAGGTTCATCCGTGCCTGTCAGTGTCTCCTGAAGATCAGGCGGCAATGGTGCTACCTCTTCGGAAGCCGGGGCCTTACGTTCGGGTTCCAGGACTCTGTCCTCTCTAACTCGCTTGGCACCGTGGGCCAAGAGTCTCACGAGATGTGGAACTACATGCTCCATGTTAACGGCCTTCAGTAGGGACTCGACGTTGGCTACTACAGCCGTATATTGGTAAAGGAAGTCCAAGCAAGCATCCATGAGTTCCTCGTCGTTGAGTAAAAGCCAATTCATGATGTTCTGAAGGACAACAGTGGGGACGTTCTGCATCTGATTTGTTGCTTCTAAGTTCATGGAGATCCGGCTGATAGCGCGAAGAGATGTTAGAATCGTGCCTCGGTCCGTTGAGTTCAGCTGAGACAATAGTGTTCGATACAGCGGATCGTTGGAGTCTAAGACGAGCCATGGGGTAAGCTGCTCGGCAGTGTCCAGAGCAAAGTGCTTGATCTCAACGAGCATCTCGAGATTCGGGAGGTGAAGGATGATGCACAACAGATCTTTCAGGGAATTCATGTCTGCCATGAAGATGGCGTTCTCCACCAACATGACCATATTACGGATGGTTAGAACAGCCTCAGTAATTCGTAATAGACGATCGCTAAACTCTGCCGATTGCATATAGTCAAGAACTGACTTCGGCTTGAGTTTCGCGATTCGTTCCAGGATATCACTCGTTCCATTGAACCCATCGAGAACGGCAATATCAGAGTTGTCTGGATCAACGAAATAAGCAACCTCCCATCTAATGTGGTAGAAGAGACTACTAATCTCAAGGGCCTTCTCGATTAGGCCTTCAGCCAATCCTAGGAAGGATTCAAACTTGTACTTATCGCCTCGTTCAAATGATATCTTAACGAGATGGTTAAGCGCAAATGACTGTTCCGCGGGGATCCCCGAGCGGAGGGCTTGAAGGCAACGCATATAAATATTGGGTCCTTCGAAACTCACGCCCGGGATAAATTGACGAACAGGCTGCTCGGCATCCGGCAAGCCCGCAGCCAAACGTGCCTGACGTTGTCGCTTGGCGAATTCGGGGTTGCTTCCCGGGGTGCTTACGGGACGAAGAGGGACGGTTATAGGAGCACGGGGCTCAAACACCTCGGCTAGACGTGACGAGGTTTCTGGGTTCGTAGGAGTAAAGGCGCTCGAGGCGCCGCGGACGACAGCTGCTTGATGAGCCTGGATTAGGTGTAGAGGGTTATTAGAACTATGGTGTTGAGGAAGGTGATGATTGGGACGCTGGGTATGCGGGGTGTTGGGATTATGAGATGTATTGGTGTTAGCCGTAGGGGTCGCATGTTGAGAAGAAGCTTGTCGAGGCTGGCGACTCGGGCCGGTCTCAGGCTGAAAAGGAACTCTTTGGGCAGGAGCTTCACGAAGACGACCGGAAGCTCTGTTTCCCGAGACTGGAGTGCCTTCTCCCTGACGCTCATCTCGAGTAGGTGTCTCTACTCCAGAGCGACCGGCAGAAGCCTTGAAGTTCTCGACAGTGCGGGTCAATACGGGTCCAAACTTGCTGGCACAGGATTGGTGCTCTAGGATCTCTTTGGGCGGAGGGTCCCTGCCGTAATGGTCTTGTACCCAGTAGGCAGCCAGGTATCGGTAGAAGTCCTGCTTCAGCTGGAATGAAAGCTGCCCTATTCCCTTGCTATCGTTCTGATGCATGCCTAAGTCCGCCGCTAGAGCGCCCCAAGCCTTCTGAACTTTATTCAGCTCATCATAGCCTCCTCTTGCGATGACCTCTTTATAGAGCTTGAAAAGGTCAACGTTCACATGGCCGTACATAGTGGGGAGTCTTGGTTCGGGCTCGAGCGATGTGCCGCGTTTCTCATGAAAAGCGGTAAGCTTTCGGATAAATTCTTCATACTCGGGGGTTCGGTCGATCCCGTGGACATAAACCTCCTCCTTGCCGGCGCCACGATTCGGGGCCATCTTGATTCGATAGGGCGGTTAGCCCAATGGGTTTATCAGAGTGTTTCGCGGTACCTAGATTCGTAGGAGGAATGGTAGGCAAATCGGCGATTTAACGAGTGAGTGAAATCATCGGTCACAAGCTTCGTTTACTTATTCCGTTGCTTGCTCACTTGGTCGTTCAATGGCAGGTGGATTAACTGGTTAATTATGGTGTTGCGTGGCCTTGGCGAGGCAAACGGCGAGAGGGAAATTGGGAAGGGTTTACCTAGGTAAGGACCATTCAGTGGCACATTCGCCGGGTTTAGGTATATGATTAATTTTGTGATTGAGGTGAATGCGACAAAAATGCGCGGCTGGGATTCGGCGATGCGCAGGTTGACGCGCGACAGAATTGGTCGCAAGCTTAGTAAATTATTTTAGTAGGTAGGCGGGTAGCGGTAGGGGTAGGATCGCGAAAATGAAATGGATGGAGTTCCGAGTCGTGTCGAACCAGAAAAGATGTGAAAAATGGTCTGTGCTCATTAACGCTAATCCTATTTTGATCTTAGTACAACTTAGCAGCTCCAGCTCCGACCTATTAAGCATTATCTGAATAAGCTTTGTGCAACACAAGAAGGTACCTACTTCCCTCACGCATGTGGAGAAGTAACATCTTGTAGGCTGTGTAACATTGTTACTTGTAAGTAACAGCCAACGTTAACACACTACCTTCCCTTCTCTTCACACAATTTTCTTCCCTTCTTTTTTACATCTTCATCAACGAATAGATACACACACACAAAACACCTTAATAGATATATCAAATATATATCTTTTATCAAATCCTTTTCTATATGTTCCCTCCACTCCGTCATCTTCCTTAAGCCAATGAATAACTATATAGCGCTAGATATGAAAGCCTCACATAATGCAGCCAACAACTTATCGCAGACTTATAACGCCAACTCAAGCACCACCGTCATCATCATCTCCACCCCCTAGTCTATATGGACCACGGTTCGGATATTCGCAGCCCTTAGTAGCACTTCCAGCTGCTTACGGCTATCTTCCACGCCAAAGATGGCCCCAAGAGCATGCTTCATTGTCGGGCGGCCCTCGTGCTGTTCCCCTACGAATGCAACGTGCTGCTATGAACAGTACCGACCAACATCCCATGCCCATTCCTTCACTACAACTATCATCAGATAGACCCTATTCAGTTCCTAATCGCCCCAACCAACTTGTCAATCGTGAAAATAGTAGCAATTATACTCATCCTCCAAGACCAGCCTCTTCGTCAATGTTAGATGACTTTCACTATTCAGTTTCAACTCGTTCAAGCACACTCTCACAATACAGAGAAGCTCAAGAGACCGAAACCGATCTCCCAACAACAGATAGTGTTGTGCTTGACAATTCGGCACTACCAGTGAAATCGTCAAATTCTACACGCCGAGTTGCCAAACGCGGTTCCAGAACGAAGCTGCCTAACAAGAATAATCTAGAAGAATTAAGTTCAACCATATCCCCCTTCGATCACGGTGTAGATATACCAATAGGGGGTCAAAAGCGAGTGAATGAGAATACTACTTTAGGACCTAATTCCTCTAAGAGGATCAAAATCAACGTGTTTCGGGGCCAATCTCAGGCTGTTACTTCCGAGACTTCTAAATCATCATTATTAGCCAATCCCAAAGTTCAAGAGCCACAGTCAAACAAAACTAATCACATGAAAACGCCCACTACAGAAGACCGACCCACCACATTTCTCGGAGAATTCGACGATAATACAACACAGAGTTCAGACAGTGAAGATGGACTCAACGAGGATCTACTAACATCAAAGAAGCGCGAGCAAGCGGATAGTACCAGGAAATTAGACCCATATGATAACACAGCGACGGTCAGTCTGAACCATGGTGCGCCAAATGCTAAGAGCCAGGCCAACACAGGAGACATAGACCATAGTCAAGGGACTGAAGTCAGCGACATCTCGAGAGGTTCTGGTAGAACACTTGATAAGTTAAACATCGATAATAGGAATGCTACGAGTAGGTACTATCGATATGCCGACGCTTCTTCCCAATGCAATACACCGTCGGAGGACGTATCAGGAGTCGCGCAAACCAAATTCGAAGAGAAGCTCAAATGCTATAGTCAATTGAAAACCAATTCCAAAGGCGCTTCTAATGCTCAAGATATGGCGCAAGGCAATCCCAACAATGAGGATCTTCACTCTCGATTTTCAAGAATAGATAAAATGATCAATGTCCAAAAAGAAAACGGGATGGATGAATTCATAAAGAGGAGGCTGAATACTGGGGATCCTGACGTGTTAGAGACCCTCACAAGCGAGATACTCATAGGTTTGGTTGCTCGCGATGGCGAATTATTTGAACATTTGTTCAAGATCGTGTAAGTTGCCCTCGGGGATTTAGGGATTGGAATATCCGTACAGTGCTATACTGGCTTTCAATTTACCGCTAGATAGATACCGGGGTATAGAGATAAAAGATAACGGGATCGAAGAAATAGAGGTATTTTCCACCTTCAAATGATTATCCAAGTTATCACCTATTAGGTGAGGTGTCATTCATGATAGCTTACTCGCCGGGATTCAAGACAATATCCTTCCTATCAATCTCCACCGCAAATGCAGACATCGAGGTAATAATATTCAGTAACAAAAGTAACAAAAGTAACAAATAACGCCTCTTAATACCTGTTACCTATATCTACCTAATGCACACCGTTTTTTACGCCTATCCGATGCAACCCGTAGGACATGAAATGCATATTCACGAACTTCGTACCGCCACAAACCACCGTCGTACATACCTAGTCATCTAGTGTAGACCCTCTTCAAACCCTCCGGGCCACTACATGAAATCGTCATCCTCTGTTTCGTTTCCATCGGGCGCGATAGTCATCTTACCCGACTCGTCCACTACCGTCAGTGCGAGGAGGTCGTTGACGAGCTCATCGCGCTGACTTTGGTTCTGTTCTAATCTGCTCCTCAGGTTCGCACCCACAGCGGTCGTGTCCCCCACTACCTCACCGACCTCTCCAACGGGCGCGCTTGAGCTGCGCACTTGAACTCGAACCTCACCAGGTACACCGTCGATTCGGACGCTTTGCGTTACACTGGCACTGCCCGCCGGTGGACGCGTCGCCGGTTGCCCCTGGTTGGCGCTCACTAAGTTCTGCAAAAACGCTGAGGCGTCCGGGCAACCGTCCATTAACCATTTCAGACAGAGTTGTGTGCGCTCGCGACAGAAGCGATTGTTGTCGTCATATAAACAACAATTAAGCAGTGCAACGATTCCGTTGTGCTGTAAGATTTGAAGCTGCACCGTTGGGTTGCCAGGCGAGGATTGACCAGGTGGTGGCTGCAGTAGAGCAGCAAGGATAGATAGGACCTGGCCTTTGATACCGGACCAGGGGAACTCGTGTGGCGGGTCGGAAATGGGAGGTGGGGGAGGCGGTGGCGGGGGCGCATTATTAGATGATGAGGCTTGGGGGATTGAGGTTGTGGTGGAAGTAGTTGTAGAAGGTTCGTTTCGTCGTGTGCCTGGAAAAGGTGCCTTTTCTACGCCGATATCCAGGCCCTCGAGCAGCTTAAGAAGTTCATATACGGCTTCGTAGTCAATAAGATGCTGACGGAGAGTGTAAATGTCAGCAACGGTATAAAGGAAATCAAGGTATTGTACTAAGCCATCCTTTGCCCGCTCCAGATCCCAGTTATCGACGGGAAACTCCGAGGGGTCTAACCGGCCCTTGCGGACTTCGCCTTGTATCTGCATCAATGCCACGCACTCCGGAACAATACGGCTCCGGAATAAACCATATAAGTAGTTGAGCATCTTGCCGAGGCGGACATCTTCGTTCGAGAGTATTTTTTCTACATCCTGTGTTTTAGGATCTGGGAAGGGGTTGTAGTCTTTCGGCGGGAAGAGAGCCGTGCGAAACAGGTAGGTAATAAGGCGCAGTAAAACTGTTTGCGCCGGAGATATTATATCTTTTGGACTCCGGAGGGCCATCCATGCATACGGGATAAGCGAATTCTCGTGGATTGCCTGCACAATCTGGCTGCTGATTTGAAATATGAGAGATTGTTCGTCTTTTTCCCACACGGCGATGAAAACAAGCATTTCACGCAAAAGGTTCCTCCCACAATCTGTAGCGAGGAAGATGCGACACCGGGTTTGTTGCAGGTTCTCGCCAAATCTAGTCGAGCCAGACCCAGCCGAATCCAATATACATGACTTAACTATCATATGAAGAGCTTCAATCTGCTTGGGATCTAGGATATTTGGTACCTCAGTAAGAAGTCCAGTCATTGGTCCTTCGCCATATGACTCATCATCATCCGCTTCTTCCTCGTACTCGTCGTACTCAGGAGCGAAATTTTGCGACGCTGATGGCGCTTGGTCTTGCCACTCGTTATTTTGTCCGTCATCTCCTGAGTGCTCAAGTACCTCACTGGGCTCCTCCTGGTGGTCTGCCCCGGCATAGCGTTGCATGAGATTTTCCTCGCATTCCTTAATACGTCGGGGTACGGATTCGACAGTCGAGTACATAGTCAGGCTCCAGTCGTTAGAATTGGGGATACGTGCACCATACCACCACTTGTCGAGCTCATGCGATACGCGACCATATACTTTGTCCTGCTCGAACTTATCATTGGCCTCGGGATTCCACGTTGAGACCACCTCGGCGGCATCGTCGTAAATGTCGGGTTGCCAAGCCCATGTTTCTGGTGGAGTGTAATTCCAGGCGAGAAGGCTCCCATCATAAGGCAACCATTGTTCCTTCTTTTCGGTATTTTGCGCGTCGAGATATTCCTTGCAGATGCTAGCGGCGGCGTCACACATGCGCGATGATCTCTTGAGCCAATTCGATATTTCGTCCCGGAGATGAATACTTCTAGGAGCTGGGTAATCTAGAACTGACTCATGGCGATCTTCCGGGCCCGGGTTGCTATCGGCGTCCGGCGACTCAATTAATACTTTAAACCAAAACAACATCTTGTTTCGATCGTTCTTAGCTATCCAGTTATGGGCCTGTTGTAGAGACGTCACGAGAACCTTCTTACCTAGTTATTTATTATTAGACAAGCTGATGTCGCAGACTAGGAAAATACAAGACTTACAGAGTTCGGTTATCTCATTTAGTTTGGCCCTGGAAGCCTCATCTTCCGGCATCTCGCCGTCGATTCCTTTGCTAGTGACATTAACACAGAGGCATATTGACTCATAAACCTCGTGGTCGAAGTGGATAGCCGCCGATAGATCTTGGGGTACCTCGGGATCGGTTGTGACTAGAAGATTACGAGCAATGTGCATAAGCTTGTTTAACATCTGTAAGGCTTCTTTTAGAGGCGTATAATTCTTAATAATCAAGGCGGTAACCTCTGGGGTAGTGATATCAAGGAATTTAGTTTGCACGAAAGGCTTGGATCGTACGCCGAGGGATTTCTCGTTCAGGTCGCATATGGCTGCACACACAGCTCGACGTAACCATATCCAAACGCGCACGTTCCTCGATAATATCTCCCTGATAGCAGCGTGTTAGTAAGGCCTTGGCAAGATGAGGGTGTCTAGGTAGTCTTCGTTATTAGTAATACCTACCTAACGTCTTTGAAGGTATGTGTCTTCTCTAGCGTTTTCGAAATAATACTGGTGATTTTGGAGATAGATTGAGACCCCATAACAGGAGACTGGTTGTAGTGACCCTCGAGGCATATGAGAGCTGCCGAGAAGATACGCTCCTCGATAGAGTCGTTTTTCCACATCTTATCTGCATCAGGATCTACCTGGTTGGTTGACCTCGAAGGAGACGATGCCATGATAACTAGATTTTATTTTGCTTCGAGGAGGAGCCGAGTACCGAAGCTTTCACAAGCATCAAACAACTCGGACGCATATCAGTTATGCCCCACCAAACGGCAGGCTCTTCGCTCTTCGGTGGGAAATATTTGGGACGGCCTAGGCGGTCGTGAGCGGTTGTAAATGATACCTAGACAAATATTTGTTCCTCAATATGATCCAGGTACGATCAGGGTTTCAGGCCTTATTACGAATATCAGTGTTGTTTATTTGTTAGTTACTAGGAGATGAAGATGTTACGATTAGGCTTCGAAGTGAAATAGAAATAAATGTTCATTTTCAAGCTTGCAAGGTTGTAAGGTTTCTAGTGGCGGTAGATACCTAGGTACCTAGTAGCGGGGCAGGGATCTCGATAAGCACTTAATCTTAATAATTGTATTATTGCTTTTATGCATACTCCTTTACAACGATGATGTGTTGCAGTGACCTTTCCCCTACCTACCTAGGTACTCGAATCGAGGACATCTCCTGTTGGATAGATAACGTCTATCGCATGAGAGTCAATAGAGCACCTAGGTAGATTATAACAGAATTATTATACGTATGCGTATAGAGCGGGTGTATCATATCAAGTTGAGCAATGAGCATTCGACGGTAATTCCCCGTACATACTATCCAAAACTATGAATCAATTTCCTCGGTATGACTCTGTTGTGAGGGATTGGTACCCTTGAGACACAAGCGACTGTTCTGCGAAGGCAAGTTTCCAAAGATATAATCCGACATCTCCCAATCTTCCGATCCAACAGCGTTCTGCGCATAAAATACAGACCAGGGATCTAACTTCTTCTTCAACTTATATAACCTATCGTACTTATTACCCCAGAAGGTATACTGAAAGTCTGGCTGGATGTAATCCGACTCCGAAAGGTAGGATCCCGAGGTTGGCGAGACGGAACGCCACATCGCTCCCCAGTCCGATGTTAATACGTTGCTCCAGATCGTGATGAGCTCGGTGTACATATCCTGGGACCATGAGACGATATCGACTATAATAACGGTGGTTAGCGTAATTCATTGTCGAACCATAGGGCAATTTGCGATTTGTGAGATGGGAAAAGACCACGTTTTAGCGATACTTACTCGCGTGAAGGACTGTCTCCCGCCAAGCCGGGTTGATAGCATTGTCTGGATAACCCGACTTCGGTGCAGCGGCAAGATTGTAAGCGGACACTACTCCGCCGCCTTGCACGACATAGCGGATAGCCTCGAAGGTGGAGGAGAGCTTTGTCGAATTCTCCCAATTTTCTCGCGGGAAAAGCCGGCTGCCGTACCGCGCAAGATTAGAGCCCCATAATTCCAAGGGGAAAGACTTATCCCATGCGTCATAGAAATTGGTATACTCCTGGTAGATTGGCTTCAGGTCGATACCGATACCCTTCACTTTCTGGAGAAAGGGGTCGGTAAGCGCTTGGAATTCAGATTTAGACATGTTCGGGGCGAACCAAGGTGCCATATCCCAGACGTAGTTACCACTCGTTGCATTAAGAACAAAATGGCCGTAGTTGCCGGCATCGGTGTAATTAATAAAGCCTTCAAAATAGGCATGTACGGCATCCCAGAATTGTTCGATCGATACTTGCTCCCCTGAAGATAGGCTGAAGCTCATCGTCGTGACTGGGATCTCGGGGAATGCCCTGATTACCATGGACGTCACAACTCCATAAGTCGATCCACCTCCACCTCGAAGAGCCCAAAATAGGTCGGGGTTGGACGTCTCACTGGCAGTAACGAAGCGGCCATCAGCCAATACAATCTCCATAGACAGGACCTATTTCGAGTTTTAGCATTTGCCATTGTAGCAAATTTATGTGAGTAAACCGACCTGGTCCGCAGCTAAACCATATAGACTGGATAAAGGAGAATGGCCACCGCCTAGGATATAACCCCCCGTAAGCCCAACTGTCTGTATATATCCACGTTAGTATCTCATCACGTTACGGATAAGCGTAGTAACAAGGTGCGACCTCACCTTGCCCTCCGCGCCAACGATTGTGAGGTTCTGCTTATGTGCAGCTTCATATGCCTCAAATACTTGAACCCCGGCTCCCATCTTAAACGCTGGACCTTTGTACGACCCTTCCTCGTAGTTTTCGTAGTACTTGATATCTTTCATATTATGAGTCCACAGGGAAACTGCGCCTGCTCCCGTACTTTTCGCGCCATAGTCATGGCCTGTATTCTTGATAACCAATCGTAAATTCAAATTGCGTGCTATATTTATAGCTAATTGGATTTGAGATACGGTGGTTACGTTAACCGACATTTTCGGATATGCCCCGATGGTACAGTTAAGCGCAAATGGGTTCACCGTATGGGGCACACACGATGTCCCCTCAAAAAGGATCGCGTTAATAGAGGTCGGGTCGTTCGTGCTTGATCGAGTTTCAGCCACGGTCCTCGAACCCCAGTTGTATTAGGACTAGGTAGGTTTACTCACTGAATATAAGGGTCATCTGACCAGTGAGAGGTGATCTCATCGCATTTAGCTTTATCCTGATTTCCATAGTCGCTATAGCATGGCGAGGCCAACGGTTTGGTTTGGATGAGGCTGCCGCCCAAGAGGAGGTTAAAGACCCTATTGGTGATATCGCCTGGAAATACGACAAATTCCCCAGGGAAAGTCTTACATGGCCCGATTATGGACTCATTAGCGGCTGTTGATGGGTCCGCGAAACCAAACAGCACGATATTTGTTAGGCCAAGATCGGTAAGATTCGCTAGGACAACATCGGTAAGCTGGCGGGTTTCCCCAGGGAAGAGATCGGCTGTCGCATTAGAGGCCGAGGCATTAACAGTCACGAAGGCGGGAGTGACGGTGGACTCGTTAGCAGCTTTGAGGATTAAGGAAGTATTAGGTCAGTTAGTCCGTTGAGAAGTGATTTTCTCTATATTTGGGGCATGAGAAAATTGCGATCTAACTAACCGAGGACTTGACCATTTACAATAATCGTCTGAGCAACAACGAGCCGTGAGATTGCTAGTACGAAACACACACTTGGCAGGATGTCGAAATACATCGTGGAAGACGTAAGTCGACGCGATCTTCCACGTCCTAGAGGAAAGGATGAGGGCGCTCAAACGGTGAAGGAGGTAAAACAGCAACGGCCAACATAGGAGCTGTTGAAGCTCCTGAATAGATCGTGCCCATGACTAAACCCCCTCCCTAAGGACTTCTCCCGGCCGTAGGGGATAACATCATAACATCATAACGCTATGACGAACAGGGTGAGGTTGGCATGGAGCGGTGATATCGTCACTTAACCGACAATTTCCCTAAATGGAACCGATACAAGATGGGAGCGGGCGCGGGTGCGATATTATTAGTCGGTGTGATTAGCCGACATAGTGACTGTTATCTTGTCCCGGCAATTCGTGCACGATGATCATCTCGTGGTGACCTTAGCATGTATTGGGCTCGGTTCCTATAAAAATGAAGTCACATTATCATGTAAGTCGAGAGAGCAATTTGATTCAAGGTAGACAAGCGTCATGTCTTGTAGACTTAATGGAGCATCTAAGTATAGACACGAAGTGGTTTGTAATCTAAGCAAGTTGATGCTAATCAGTTGGAAATAGTAGCAATTGAAGCTATTGAATTGAAATATATAATAAAAGGAGGCAAGTAGATATCATATCTACCTAGGCACACATTCGAGATACAGAGTAAATCTGAGATGTCTTGATAATGGGTCAATGACAACACCTACTCAGTGTGTGTACGATGTAGAGAAAAGAGGAGTGGGATATGTTCACAAGACGAAAAAGGGTTCTGTAATAAGCTCCAGCTCCAAGCTTATTCGGTGACTATTACAGGTGTTTAAGGCACTTCGAGCCCCACCTGCAGGGCAAAATCCTTGAAATAACCACTAATCTCAGGTCCACTCCGGTATGGGTACCTTATATGGGCAGGTACCCACCAACGTATGTACCTAGGCTGCAGCTAGATAGCCCTGGAGGGACCTATGTAGGTATGAGGTAAAAAGAGGGGGAGGGGCATTTTATACTTATCGACGATCCCTTATCATAAAATTTCTATTCGAGTACATAAATTATAAATCCGTCACCGCGACAACAACCAAAGAGACATAATTTCTCACGACAACGACGCGGAAAAGGGAGAAGTAGTTCTATCTACAAACGGGTATCAACTCATATCAATTTCTCAATACACGTCAACGAATCTACACGACAATGTCCGACCTCCCCGAAACCTTCGATCGTGAGTGTTACCCGAATTACCCCGCCATCACACCATCTTTCTCCCTTCTCGCGATAGCTTCATCCAGAGAGATTACTAACTAATACGATAATTTCCTACTTGCCTACAGGTCCTGTTCATATCGCCGTAATAGGTGGTACTGGACTTTACAAGATCGAAGGCTACACACCCATTGCCCGCGTCAACCCTTTGACACCTTGGGGATATCCCTCAGCTCCCATACTTATCCTCGAGCACGGTGGTGTTCCTGTCGCCTTTCTATCCCGTCACGGTGCCCATCACCAATATGCCCCTCACGAAATTCCCGCCCGTGCCAATATCGCCGCTCTACGTCACATCGGTGTGCGTTCCATCGTCGCCTTCTCCGCCGTAGGCTCCCTACGCGAAGAGATCAAACCCATGGACTTCGTCGTACCCGACCAAGTAATTGACCGCACCAAGGGTGTCCGACCATCTACCTTCTTTGAGGGCGGTCTTGTCGGCCACGTATCCTTCGGTGACCCCTACGATGACAAGATTGCCCAGGTTGTGCGCCAGTGCGCAAAGTCCATGCAGGGTGACGGTGTGGTATTACATGGAACCGGAACTGCCATCTGTATGGGTAGGTTGCTAAACTAGATGTCACTTATCCCCCTTTTGCTTCTTTCCCTCATCGTTCCTTAGAAGAGTTGGAGCTACCAATTCGTAAGCCCGTGGTTTATATACTAATCATACTCGGTAAACTAGAGGGACCTCAATTCTCGACCCGCGCCGAGTCGAACCTCTACCGTTCTTGGGGCGGTTCCGTGATTAGCATGTCGTTGTTGCCGGAAGCCAAGCTGGCTAGAGAAGCCGAGATAGCATTGCAGGTTATTTGCATGGCCACTGATTATGATTGCTGGCACACGACAGAAGATGTTGACGTATCTATGGTCATGCACTATATGGAGAGTAACAGCAAGAACGCCCGTCGGCTAGTAGGCGCTGTTCTGGATGAATTGTGCAAAAATGAAAACAGTGACTTGGTTACTGCCAAGCATTGGGAGGGTGCCAGCAAGGGCGCCGTTATGTTTTGCACCAAGCCTGAAGGCCGGAATCCCGAAGCCCTAAAAAAGGTCCAGTATCTATTTCCGGGGTTCTTATCAGAGTAATAATCATGTTGGCATACTGAAAAAAAAACACGGCATAGAGGAATGGTAAGATATCTAGACATAGACTACTCTTATAAGCTACTTCACGATAGAGGGATTTGGTAGTATCGCTGTCTGTGCTCATCTACCAATGCTCGCTCTGCAAGTTATAAAAGTTGGCCGCTTTAAAAGCCCATATGAGTAACCTTGGGGGCGTCCGGGCTTCTCACCAGCCTGGAATTTTTCATGCTCTCTATCCCCCCTTTTAAAAATAACCGACCCATTAAATCTCTCCCAAGGATTACAGACATGAAACAGGTTATCATCATTTACTGCTAATACATAAGTACCTAGGCACTTTTCCAGTATAGTATATGATACCGTAGGATATTCAAGGTCTAGGAAATAAGCGAGACCTATAGCGGTGTATGTTATGTAATCAGTTTATCGTTCCTTGCGAGATAGGAGATGCCTAGCTGGGTATAAAGCTACATAAAGCTACATAAGGAGCTACCCCTCAGTATCTTCCTAGGGCCAGGCCAACCTAACTATACTACATCCTTCTGTATAAAGAGTATCATAAGCTTACTCCTCCTCTATCGAACCCCTCTCACCTTCCAAATAAGCTTACTAAGCACGACTTTCACGAGAGGCAACTAGATATAATGAACGAAGCGGAGCAACAGCGAGCAGCTTACCTTCAAGATGCGCAGAACAAAGCTGTACAACTCTTTGAAGAGATAGAGCAGATGCTGATTCGACCCGGGGTTAGCGAAAAGACGTTGAGCGATGAGATCCATAAGCTCGGCACAGAGCGTCATGGTGTTAGAACTCATTGGCATAAGAGAGTGGTTCGAAGTGGTCCCAACACCTTACGACCATTTGAAGATAACCCCCCTGACCGTGTTATCGGGGAGGATGATATTGTGTACGTCGACTTGGGGCCGGTTTTTGAGGCTTGGGAAGCCGACTTCGCACGTACCTTTGTGCTCGGAGATGATCCTAATAAGAAGCGATTACGTGACTCGCTCGAGCCGGTGTGGAACACAGTCAAGACACGGTATCATAAGAACCCAGATATGACGGGCGAACAACTATACGACATTGCTTGCGAAGAAGCCCGCAATGCCGGTTGGGAGTTTGGCGCTTGGCTCGCTGGACACCTTGTTGGGCAGTTTCCCCACGAACGGATCCCCCGTGACAAGACGGTCTTATACATTACCAAGGGAAACGACCAATCTATGGGCAGTCCCGGCAAAGATGGAAATAAGCGACATTGGATTCTTGAAATCCATCTTCGCGATAACTTCAATAATGTTGCTGCATTCTACGAGCAATTATTGACGGTCGGATAGACACCTGCTAGGTAGACATCAGATATGAGAGCCAGTACCATGTTGAAAGCGTGAAGGGTATAATCATTAGGACGGGACTGTTCTAACCAATCCATACAACAGGTCGTGGATTGAGTCTGTGATAGAAGGTTAGTTCAATCGAAATATATAATAATTAGTGAATGGGACAATGATTGAATAATCCAAAATATAAGTTCAGTCATAGATAATTAGTTCAGACATATGACGGACAACTAAATAGTATGGGCCGTGCCAATCTTTCAAAGGAAACATATGCCATTAGTCTATATAAAAGTCGCTCGTAACCGATAAAAGTAAGACCCCTAATCATAACAATTTAAAAAACGATACGGGTCATATAGTACATATCGATGCCCTACTTAAGGGCCTTCGGGGAAGTGACTTGCTGCAATATTACATTGTCGGAACAATCGAACCTCGTCCTCTGCAAAGGCTCCAACCACAGAATGAAGCAACCCACGATTATGGAACAACACAAAATCGCCTTCCTCCCAATCATGAGCGTAGACCATTTTGGGCCCGATTCCGGGACGTTGCAACCGATGGATGATTTCGCGGACTTCGGCGAGGTCGTCAATAGTAGTTCCGTCCGCCAGGTGAAGTCTTCGAACAGGAGATGGGTGTACCTGAAGGGCGAGCTTCCCCGTGACAGGGTTTCGCCAGCAGAGAGGGAGGACCTGAATCATGTCCTGCTGGATTGGCGGTAAGTCTTCAAAGGAGACCTCTAATCCCTGAGAGATCATACCCAATCCATCAGAACGAGATTTCGCACTACTAATCCAAATGTATGGGTGGGGCGCGTATTCAATCCGCGTGGTCCGTGCAAATTCTTTATCAGCGTCGGATAGGAGATCGTACATCGAGTAACCAGACACAAATGCGGTAGTGCCTAGCGGAACTTCCAATTCGTCACCAGTCCCATCATCATAGCGACAAACTTGGCGGCGGCCGTTTGGAACTTTGACCGCGAACAGGGTGGTCACGATGGGAGGAGCAAGCCCATATAAAGCAGCATCAATATGCCATCGGTAGAAGCGAGTGAAGTCAAGGTCCTCTTCTGCCGGAATGGTAGTTGCATGGAAAGTCTTGTGATGGGGATGCTTAAGTTTAATGTTTTTTAAGCCCTCATACTCCGGTACAAAACCATTTCCAATAACTTGCACCTGTGGTTGGTGGGGAATTGTCTTGAGATCCGGGTGTAAGATACTCCGCTTGGCGTCAATTGTCTTACCGTGGCCGTAGGAAGTGCCAGCAGGGTCAAACCTCTGCGTTAACTCAAACTGGGCTTTGGGCGAGGTGCCACCTTGGTCCTTGAAGACGAGGATTTGGTGGGCAAAGAGGGCATCGCGAATGATACCAAAGTCGGAATCTAATACCATGGTCAGCTACTACCGACAAGTACGAGGTAGTCAAGTAGCTTACCAAAGGAGGTTACCGATTTTACGGGTATTCTCCCACTACGTGTATTCAGACAGTTCCATCACATAATATATTGTACAGATCTTACCAGTGAGATTGTTGATATTTGCATTGCGGACGATGGCGCCGAAATTGACACCCGAGGTTTTCGGAAGTGTTAGAGGTTCTACTATAATTGGCGACATCTTTACTCTTCTTGTCTTGACCGATGTAGGTGTGTGGGCTTGGATAGAATGAATTGCTTTAAGACTTTGCAAGAGATGTCGTGGAGTGATTGATGTAGGGAGATAGCGATGAATAGCCATAGGACAAAGATGATTGATGGTCTTTGTTAAGATATGAAGATGGGTTGGGTTGGTCTTTTTTTAATATGGCTGGCGTGGATGAGTGGATGACGCAAAGGGGTATCCCGATCGTATGCAGCCGATGTCCTATATCGGGAGTCCACGAAACAACGTTTTGAACCTTATCAGCATTGTCGGTGATGGCCGACACCGCGAATACAGACTTAGGTACCTAGGTACTGACTCACGAATCTACTGCGGAACTCGGTCTCGGCTCTCGGTCTACCAAACAGTCCGACATTTCGTACTAAAATTCAGACACATACCACGTGGGTACCTATCTTTAGGTACTTCGCCATGATGTAGCCAGCTTACCTAATAGTACATAGGCAGGTACCTCTAGCTAACCCGTCGCTGTCCGTGTTAAGCTTTAGGTCCACTCTACGACCATTAGCGAGAGCCGCGTCAAAATTCATTATTTATCTCCAGTTATGTCTCATCGTCGTCTTCATAATGTTAAACTAAATAACGGGATTTCTCTTCTAATCTTTATATTTTAATTTCAGTATCATTAATTATCATTTACATGCGCGAAGAATAGATACCAAACTCGATTTCTAAGTGGAGAAAGAAGTCTGATTCGCCCACGAATATTCATTCCTGATAAGAGGACGGGGGGAATAGAACGGTATATCCAATATCCAACAGATACACAGATGCGGTTCAGCTGTACGACAAGATGCGTGCCACTTGGGCGCCTCTGGGCCCATGGGAGGTAGGTGGCATCCTCACCCATCTTTGCCTTTATAATTCTTCCATGTTTTCTAACGGGCCCCATGTTATATACACCATATATCCTCTATAACATTAGTCACCACTAATTAATTCTCTAAGGACCTTACCATCCTCTTCCAAATTCATCATCGTAATGGATCAACGTCGTTGCATGGCTAGCCATACTTCTTCTAAACCCGCTTCCTCTTCTGCAGTCACTGCCGTTGTTGTTGGAGGAGGCGCCTCTGGCATTGCTGTCGTTGGCAACCTTCTTGAACTCCTTCATCCTAATTCTTCGGTAGCTTGGATAGATCCTCTATTTCAAGGGGGTCGCATCAACGCCCGGTATAGAGAAGTGCCAAGTAACACGAAAGTCAGTTATTTTCTCGCATATGGTGAAGCAGTCGAACCTTTCAGAAATATCGCCGAAGCCGCTGAAAATCCCAATGCTCTCACTACTTTGCAAAGTCTTTCTCCAGATGACACCTGTTCACTTCATTATGCCGGGGAAATGTTGCAAATGCTGTCAGATGGCCTACTTAAAAACGACCGGGTTGCAAGCTGGAAAGGCACCGTGAATCAGGCTGAATGGGTTGACGAGAGCTCGGCGTGGTCATTGAGCGTACAGGATGACAACTCTAACGAGAGTCAGCGCATTACCGCGCCACTTGTCGTGTACTGTACCGGCTCTTCACCCACTCTCGTCCCTTTACCCAAGCCTCTTTCGCGCACACCAACACTTTTGGATCTTGACACATCTTTAAAACCATCACTCCTCTCAGAAACGCTCCCCCGAGACCGAGAGGTCTCCGTCGGCGTTATAGGCGCTTCGCACAGTGCGGTATTAGTTCTCATGAATTTATATGCATTAAGTCAGAGTTCTCACCCGCTACTTCGCGTCCGTTGGTTTTCTCGTGCGACGCAGCTCAAGTACGCCGAAGATAAAGGAGATTGGATACTTTACGACAATACAGGACTAAAAGGTCGAGCTGCGCAGTTCGCTAGGGAGAACTTAGACGGTGACAAGCTTTCGCACAGCAACGTGGGCAAGATCATAAGTCGAATTGACTGTTCCGGTGGGCCTGAAAAGGAGACTCAAGCTATGCTACAGGAACTTCCTGCTTGCGGGTATATCGTGCAAGCAGTAGGGTTCACCAGGGACGTCCTACCTAACATGAAGCTAGACATAGCATTCAACCACCAAACTGGCGGTTTTACAGATCAAAAAACCCGACAACCTATCCCAGGTCTTTACGGCGCCGGCATAGCGTTCCCCGAACAGGTAGTCGATCCAGCGGGAAACGTAGAGTATGCCGTAGGTTTCATTAAGTTTATGAGGTTTTTAAACCGTGTGGTACCAAATTGGGTAGAGGCTAGTGTTAAGTAGATTTATTATATTTGCCAATGCGTTACCCCACGACAACTCTGTATAATAAAAGATCATGATTATCCGTGCGCCTACCAAGCGCCTACCAAGCATTCACGGCGGCTCATTATGTTTAAAGAGCACTTACAAGATCATAGAAATAGTTAAAATGATTAATGGGCATAAGAATATAGAGAATTTATCAAATTAATATAATGATTTTTGGTTTTATTTCTGACTTCTACGTCGTGATGTAGGAGCCGATAAAGTATAGATTCAATCGGTGGGTGTAAAAAGGGGTAAAACAACACACGACCTACACTAATATTCGCTCCCATAGAGATATATATGTTGTTTTCTCATGTCAACCCAATATATCACGTTGAAATATGTAATCTTAAGTGTGAGATGTCCGAGTTCACTATAATTATCCTCATAAACCGTCAATTTTAACCGCCTCCCATACGAAGGTCTAGGTAACTCATACGTTCTAGGCTGTGCGATTATCCTGACCTTGATATGGTCCGCTGTCCCGGGAGCTATTTACAGTCCATTTCCGCTAAGCTCACATCGAAAACGCCTCAGTCGCAAGCTCAAATATGGTGTTTTCCTTTCTCCCAAACGCTACGACTGACTTGCGTACCGTATCGCAAAGCCCAACAGGGCCACAGACAACCACTCCAATTCGTTCCCATCCTGCCTGTATCTCTTGCAACAATAATGCATCTACATTTAATCTCTCTCCAACCAGGATCTCCTTATCAGGAATATTACTCAGGACCGTGGAGAGATCATGCGCAAGCGGCTTCGCGGTCTCTCTCAGGCTCCAGGCTAGCTTAACATTGAAATGTTTATCTGTCCACGAGAGCAATCCAGTGATACCAATACCACCGCCGATGAGAAGCACACGATCGCACTTCAGTATCTCCTTATGCGCATTACCTCGGTAAGGACCATCGAGGAGTACAGGTAGGCTATGACAACCTTCGAGGTATTTCGATATTCCGTGATGTTTTTTAATGTACATAACGACACCACTAGAGGCCTCCGTTTCCTGGGAAGCTAAGGTCATCCCCCCACGCTTATTGTCCGGCCCTTCTTCTATATCACGCCGCATGATGTCGCTCGGATCAACAAACATGTTTTTCCGTGCGTATAACGTGGCACTATGGACGATAGAGAATGGGTGGTTCTCCCAAGGGCGGAGGGGATGGAGGGTCGGGAAATAAGCGTAAGCGTGGTAGCCGGGTTCAGACGCCCATCTTAGCCCCTTAACCTCAACGCGAACAATGTTGTTCGTGTCGATTTCCACTATTGTTGCCCTGCAAACCCCATTTTGGCAGACACGCAGCACGCGTATGAGGCGGTCGAAGAACCAGGTAGCGCAAACAGCATAGAGCCAATACTCATAAATCCCCGTAAATCCCTTCCAGTACATGACGTGGTACCAGCAAGCAGCGATTGCAAAAACCGTGAGCAGGATATGAAATATCAAGAAGACCTCATATGATGCGCGACGGAACCAAGTAGCACTCTGAAACAGCAGTACCACGAGGCATAGGGTGGCTACAACGCCCCATATCCAATAAGGCTTGTGGACGTCAGTGTAATAGACACCATTTGTATTATACGCGCCAAGGAGTGTGATAGAATGTACTACCGCCTGGAGAGCACAGACCCGCGCAACCCAACGATGGAGCACCAGAAAGGTTGAGTACGGCCAGTTTGTAAGCCAAATGAGGAAGTTATTCCTGGAAGAGAACAACACTGTCAATGGCAGGAGCGCAAAGGAGATGTGACCAGTGCGATACCCTACGTACGCCATGATCTCTCCAGCAGGAGTAAATCCCCAAGGGTGCGGTTTATCGAATCCCCGATACGAGACAGCGCTGAGTACGATGTTGAGGGTAATAAACATAGTGATATAAAGGCTCTCTCCCCTGGTTGGCATATTTCCCAAGAGCCATGGGAGCGATCTCGTGGTTATCGCAGACGGGTATATTAGGTACGGCTTCAACCTATCGAGGAGGCGAGTCACCCAAGGAAGGTAGTTGATGAAAGACATTAGCACCGGAGTCCCCACACCGACCATAATAATGATAATAACGTATGTGGACTGGATATATTCTTCCCAGTCGAAGAGATCGTCAAAGGATTTCTGATATTCGTAATCGCTAGACAAGAGAAGCGCAGTGTAGTTAAGCACTGTACCGCCTCTCCATATCCTGGTCGGCGCTTGGGTTATATTCGCAAGAGTCATACCGTAAGTCCATTTAGGGGGTACGGATGGGTCACTAGTGGCCTCATCAGCCCAATATTTCTCGATTTCCCACGTTCCCACTTGATCACCATAACATGTCGAATTAATGCAATAAGCGAGCGTAGTTAAGAAGGCAGTATTGTCAGAAATACAAGACACAGCTGGAGATGCCATATTCATATCCATTCCCGTATCCGCGTTGCCCACGCTACCATCAGGGCACTCAAGCGGAGCAGATGCGATAACGCCACGACATGCGTAGCAACACTTTGGATCATACCACCATTGGCCATATCCTATAAGACCATGACCTCCTCGGGTAGTTGTAAACAGAGACGCTGTGGTGGTGAAGGACAGAGCTGAAGCCCACTTCATGATGTTTTTTATCGTCAAATTACCAGCTAAAATCGGCCACTTAATGATTTACAGAATAATTATCTAGAGGGTTTATATAATATAACTTCTCACATTCCTTCAAAAACAAATGCGTGAATCCTGATTCGACTATATGTTCCACCCCCACAGATATTCGGCGATATGAGCAAGTTTTAATTCGTCCTTCTATGAAACATGCTCACAATGAGACTAAGCTGTATGGAAGGAGGGCGGTGGGTAAGGCAATGTCACCTAGATAGGTATAGTCGTGTGATTATTCATACAGAATATTTAGATCCTAATCCCTAATCCAATAATAAAATATCCTTTCCCTTACAATTGTTACAGCTGCTGGTAGAGCAAAACAATTATATACGCCATCATTTAATTATATGTTGATGAAGGATGTGTCATCACTATGAAGGCAAGTATATTTTTGTTGGTATCATGCACATTGCTACTAGGACGAGGACTCAGGTTACCGCCGGCTCAATACTGAGAATGTATAACGCAAGGTGAAATGCTCTTGATTTAGGCGACAAGTGCCCTCCTCTAACCCCCGCGAATTTCAAACATGGCAAATACCTTATAAACCGTAACTTCCACAGAGGAATAAATACCGGTGAGTTTTCATCTGACTATTAGCTGAGGCGGTGTCGTGAAGGAACGAAACAGGTTCCCACTAGTTAGCTTGCGCTGTTGGGCCACAACCTGCCCAGCAATATGTTGTTCTACAATGGGACCGATGTTGAAGCGAGGGACAAAGGGGGGAAAGGAAGAAGCCCGTAGTTCAGCTTAGCTTTAGAATAATCTCTGACCGCGAAGATATCTAACTAGGTAACTTTCTGCGTTACAAGAAGATCCAAGCCACACTATATCGCTAGTCAATAACTGTATGACTGGCTAATGAGAGACACAGTACTTTTTCAATCTCGATAGACCGTATGGTATTCCCTTCCCTTTATTAAGCTGGGATGTACACTAGCTCCGAAGACCCTAGCGACGAGTTGGAAGATAATTTAACGAGAATCTCAACAAGAGCGTCTGGGCCAACTCAACGCTCCCGAGCCTAGCACTAATCTTACATAGTACACCTGCACGAAGACAGATGTTAGTTAAGGCTTACAAAAATGTATCGTATTTGGTTCGTCATAATATTGGCTATAGGAAGAATGCTGACTGACGATGCTCGAGGTTATCTGATTATCGAATGAAAGCAGCCGTACAGCGGCTATGACTTGATGTCCTCATTACCGCGCCGTGATCCAGGAAGTGTAAGCTCCGGCCGAGGGTAGACCGGGTCTTACTATATCTCGGGTTATGTTCAGTGCATATGCCGGTTGAACGGCTTCATACTCTCAACCAAGACCATAGATCCCCTATCCCTCGACATTGATTTTAGCTATGGCATTACCGTTTCCTTGCCATCTCACATCCCTACATCTTCATTTCAGGACTCGGCCCGTCGAGAGACTAAACGATTAATTCCAAATCATTCGAGAAGTGCGTTTTAGCTCCTAGCACGTCGTGTTTACCTTCGTCTTATGGTCTCTTACAAATCAACCCATGACTGCCTAACCCCGTTGAATATATAGCTTATGAGCTAGCCCAGATGCAGGGTGATGTCGAGCACTTTAGGTGTCCACGGCATTTGTATGAGCCAAACGTGCAGGCGAGAAAGAGAAAGAGAAGGGGGTGGCCATGAGGGTGGTAGGGTAACCAGTTTTACCGGCAATCAGAAAAAACCCCAGCAATTACCGTATTGAAACAAGAGTAGATGGAGAACCTCTCTTATGTGCAAATTAAAAGGCCATGTTGCCGGCTAAATAGATCCAGTAATGCGGACGAGGACCGATTTCCCTATTGGGACAATGTATAGCATCTCGCCTCCTTCTCTGGGTTGGCATTCAACTACCGCGATATGCAGCACGCGGAAAATATATTATGTTTATACATGGTAGGCAGGCAGCGGTAAGTTGGTTGCTGTGCATGCATGCCCTCGTCTAGATGGAAGCGCACTTATAAGAGAGGAACTGGCACCGGGATGTAAAGCCTGTATCCGCCTACTTCTGCACGTCTTCATCGCCAAAATCAGTCAGTTCGCTGCCAAGATGAAGTCTTTCTCCATCGCTCTTGCGCTCGTTGCGCCAGTCCAGGCTGGTCTTCGCTTTGGATGCTCATCGCTAACTACTCAACGTCTGGACCCGGTTGTCGAGCCCGGAAACAACCCCTCTGCGCATCTCCACCACATTGTCGGTGGAAATGCCTTCAACGCCACCATGACTGGCGATGTTGGCGCCAGGGGCACCTGCACCACTTGCGAGATGTCTGAGGACTTTTCCAACTACTGGACTGCTGTCCTGTACTTCAAGCACCCTACCAACGGTTCCTACCACCGAGTTCCAGTTACCAACAACGCGGCCCTCGCAGCAGGCACCAAGGGTGGAATGACCATCTACTACACCCAACACGACTTCTCTACTGATGACCTGAAGAATCAGTACATCACGGCGTTCCCACCGGTGAGTCCACCAGAACGCATGTTGCGGTTAGGGGTTTTAATATTGTTTAGGGATTCCGAATGACTGTGGGCAGCCCGACCACAGAGACTCTGGACCAGGCCAAAGGCCACATCGGTCTACGATACAACTGCCTCCAGACCACGATCAACAGAGGCGCCGAAATGGTGGACTTCCCGGATAGGCCCTGCCCGGGCGGTATCTTCGCTGTCCACCACTTCCCAGCGTAGGTGAAACACTTTTCAGAGAAATCCATTGCTAATAACCGTGCACAGATGCTGGGATGGTAAGAACCTCGACAGCCCGGACCACCAGTCCCACATGTACAACACCATCACTCGTGATGGTTTCACAAACGCTCCCAAGTGCCCGGCGTCGCACCCCGTTCGCATGCCTCAGGTCACTTATGAGACTGTCTGGGACACTACCAAGTTCAACAGCTTGTGGCCCTCAGGCACCCCGAACCCGTTCGTGTGGAGCTTCCACGGTACTAGCGGCTATGGCACCCACGCCGATTACATGTTCGGCTGGAAGGGTGATGCACTACAGCGCGCCATGAACAAGTCCGAGTGCTTCTACGACGGCTGTGGATCGATTACCAAGCAGACCATGGCTGTTGCTAACCAATGTACCGTTCCAGACATGGTTGGCGAGGATACAGATGGATGTAAGTTCTCGGAGATACTGATAACAAACCTGATTCATTTGCTAATAAGGGAATAGGGGTCGACCATCTTCCAGGTATGCAGATGTGAAGGATGAAATGTTATAAAGATATACAGAGGGGATAGAGAATGTTTAAGTATGCCGTGGTAAATGCCATCGGATTATGTATTTAACATTATACGTAGTAAGAATAATGGAGTTAGTAGAAGCTTTAAGCTGCCGTCTTAATGATTGGTAAGATGTGACAACAACAAGTAATGATAATAGATAATGAATACCTGGGCCGGTAGTTAAGCTGTATGAAGCGATATAACTTGGGAAGCATTAAGAGGACCTTTTACGGAGGCCTGTTCGAACCACTTTATTAAAAAATAACATTAAAAGGTTAAAAATTAAGCTTAAAAAAGAAAAAAATTAAAAAGAAATTTAAAAGATAAATAATATATTTGAAATTTCTTAAATTATTATATTAAATTTTTTAAAAAAAATTAATTTTAAAAGTTATTAAAATATTTAAAATTATTTTATAATATGATAAACCTATGCCTCGGGGAGGTATATGTTATAAATCAGCTGACAGGCAACCATTTAAAGACCTAAGAAATAAAGATATTATAACCAATTATAAATAAACATCAAGGATCAGGAAAATCTATTAAATTTACTTATATAAAAAGATTAAACCTATTAGATTATTTAAATTTATAATTAAATAAACAGATCACTTAAATTATAATAATATCAAATTTTAAAAAAAGAAAAAAGGAATAATTATATAAATTATAAACATTTTTTATATATTTAATTACTTTTTTTATAACTTTTTAATTATTAATTTAAAATTATTCTTTTAAATATAATAAAAGAAATTACTTAATTATTTAACTTATTATTAATATTATTACTTTTAAATTAAGATACTTTAAATTAATTAATTTAATAATGACTATATCTGTTTTAAAGCATAAGTTTATTATAATATAATCATTATTAAATTAACTAATTTAAGGTATCTTAATTTAAAGATAATAATATTAATAATAAGTTAAGTGATTAAATATATTTTATTTATTAAAAAAACTTAAAATTCTTTTATTATATTTAAAAGAATATATTATAAATTAAACTTTTTTATAAAGGTGTAGCCCTTTAGGATATTATTTATCCTTAAAGAAGTAAGGTAAGGATAAAGTAAGGAAAGTAATATAAAATATAAATAAAAATAGATAAGGATATTTCATTTCATTTAAAAAAGATATGTTATAAATAAATATAAATAAAAGAATTTAATTATGATAAACCTATACTTTAAAAAGATATAATCATTATTAAATTAATTAATCCAAAATGTCTTAATTTGAAAATAACAGTGTTAATAATAAGTTAAATAATAAAATATATTTTATTTATTAAAAAAGTTTAGAGTTTTTTTAATATATTTAAAAGAATAATTAAATATATGAGATTTTTAATAATTTATATAAATATTCCTTCCTTCCATTTATGTATAAATAAAATTAAATATCCTTATTTATACTTATTTATAATATACCTTTTAAATAAGATTAATGTTATAAACCAGTAAGATGATTGTCCTAGGAGCCTAAAAGAGGTAAGATATAATGGATTAATGACAGAAGAATCATGGCATATATAAGATTTAATGAATCTAATTATATGATTAAGAGTAATTAAATTAATTAAATTATAATAATTTTAAATATTAAAAAAAAATAATTATATAATGTGACAAACCTATGTCTTAAAGAGGTATAACCGTTATTAGATTGATTAATCCGGGATATCTTAATTTGAAGGTAATAATATTAATAATAAATTAAATAATTAAATAAATTCTGTTTATTAAAGAAGTTTAGAATCCTTTTATTATATTTAAAAGAATAATCTTAGATTAATAATTAAAAAACTATAAAAAAATAATTAAATATATAAGAAATATCTATAATTATATAATTATTCCTTTTTTTTTCTTTAAAGTTTGTTATTACTGTAATCTAGTTGATTTAATTAATTTAATCCTAGATCATCTAGATTATATAGATCATCCAAATTATCTTAAATCATATAGATAAACAAAATCATATCCCTTATAGTTCCTCTGTGATTAATTTGGGGTGTTTTTATTTCTAATTTCTTAATTATTACCTAATATTATTAATTCATAATATTATATCTTATTTTTAAGATCTTCATCCTTTAAGAATAAAAAATAAATAAATATCTTTTTTCTTTTCTTAAATATTATATATTTTATCCATTATATTAATTATATTTAATTGGATTTAAAAAAACTTAATTTCCTTAAAATATATAAAATAATATAAATTCTGTAATTATAAAATTAATTATATTAATAGATTTAATATTTGTAATTCTTTATATTTCTATTATTCCTATTTCAATAACTTATCTTATTATTATGTTTTTAAAAATAATATATATAATTATTATATTTATAAATAAAGGCCTAATTATAACATAATAATAATAAATTTCCTTAATAATTTAAATTTTAAATATAATAGGCTTTAAAAGGAATATTATGATGTTAAAGAAACCTTAAAACCCTTTTTATATATTTAATAAAAAATTATAATAAAGTAGTAAAAAAAGATCTAATATTTATTAAATTAATAATATAAAAGAATCTATAAATTCCTTAGCCAAATATATTATTTTTATTAGTAAAAAAAAGTTATTTAATTATTTTCTCTTTAATAAGGAAAAAAAAAAAAAGAGGTTCAAAAAGAATCCAAAACTTAATAACCTCTTATTAACTCTTTTTTAATATTTTTTATTTCCTTTTTAAAAATAATTTTTAATCTTAATCCAATATTATTATTAATCATAATTATATAAATTTTAATTAATTAAGATTCTAATAATAAAAATCTTTAATTAATTCCTAAATCTTTTTATTTATAAGATACTCTTATAATTTTTAATGATCCTAGAATCCTAAATGATTTTGATATTATATTCTTTTAGGTCTTTTTTTAATTTAATATCTCTTTCAAATTTAATATTTTTAAATATTAATTTAAATATAATAATATAAAATATATTAATTCTTAATTTCATATTTATTAATAATCATAAATAATAATTTATTCTTGAAAAAACTTCTTCAATTAAAAAAGATCTTAATTTTTTAAAGTCTAATTTCTTATTTGGCCTTTTAATTTAAATTTATAATATTAAGGTTCTAATAGTAAATATCTTTATTTAAAATGATATTACCTTTAATTTTAAGGTTATTACATTTTTTAAGGATTTATATTCTATATTTATTTATTATCTATATAATGTTTTTTATAGTGATATTCTTATAATATTATTTATTAAAATATTATATAAAGATATAATAAATGGTAGAAATTTTATTTAATTATTTTATTTATAATTAATATAATTTTATAGATATTATTCTAATGTTTAATTTAATTATTTTATTTATTTATTAATTTAAGAATAAGTTATTATAAAGAATTTTTATTTGATTCTTAATTTTTTTATTAGACTAATCCAGAATTTTAAAATAAAAAACTTATCTTTATTTAAAATAATCTTTTTTAATAAATTTAAAAGTTAAATCTTTGGCTATATAGGTTTCTTTAAATAATATAAAATATTTATATTTTATAAGTTTATTAATAATAACTTATATATTATTATATTCATCTTTATAATTATTAAATATTATAATTTAAATAATTTAATAATAAAGTCCTATATAATAATATTTTATAATTTATTTGGAACTTTAATTAATTATAAAAACCTATATAATTTATATTTAATTCTCTTAACCTTATTATAAATATTATAATTTAAGATAACCTTTTTAATTATTTTTTTGATTCTTGGGAAATCATATCCTTTCTATAATTATATAATAATCTTAAAAATTCTTAAATATCCATATAAAAGATATCTATATATCTTTTATATAAATTTTTTTTATAATATTAATAATATATAGATTTTCCTATTATATAATACTGTATCTTTAATAATAAAATCCTATATTAATAAAATATCTTTAATTTATAAAAATTTTTCTTTAATCCTTTGTATTTATTTATGTTATGATTTAGTTAAATAAATTATTAATAATATTAAAATATTATTAAATATTTCTTAGAACATTTTTTTTTCCTTTATTTTCTTTAATATTAAAATCTTTTAATTTATTAAGAATATCTATATAAATATTTTCTTTTTCTTTAATATAATAGATTTTGAAATTAAAATATATAAAATTATTTATTGATTATGATTATTTATTATTACAAACTTTAATAATTATAAAGGATTTAAAATTATAATAATTTAAATATATTTTTAAAAATTTAATAATTCTTAATATTTAAGGTCTTTATTTTTTTTAATATTTAATAAATAATTATAAATTCCTAATTATATATTTTATATTTCAATTTTAATTTTTGTCACAAACTAGTTTGGGGACAACCAGTTGAGCCATAAAGCAAAAGCTTCCCAATGACCAATTAGTCACTGTTCCCCAATTTTATATTATATGTGTTACCCCGCAGCTTGGAACGTAACAATTTTTTAAAGATCTTAGAAAAATAAATAATTAAATATTATTTTCCATTATCTTCTAATTATTTTAATATTATTCTTATTATTTTATTTAAAATATTAATATATAATTATTTCTTTTTATTTAGATTAAATAATTTTATTATTAGATCTTATATTATAATCTTTTTTATTTCTTTGAATATTTTTTTTATTTTTTATATCTATTTGAAATCTTTTAGATTTTTAATATATATTATAACCATTATTAATTTTTTAATTTTTCTAAAATCTTTAATTAAGGCTTTATTATAATTATGAAAGACTTATATTCCTATAATGATTTTTAAGATTAACCATTTTTTAATTATAAATAATTAGATTTTTAAATCTTAATTCTTCTTAAAGAGATTATATATCTAAAATAATTAAATTTTTAAATAAAAAAGTCATTTTTATTTAGGTTTATAAGAAATTTAGCTTCTCTTAGGGCCTTAAATATTTTATATACATCTTTTTCATATTATTTTTTGGTTTTTAAATAAATTAGAATATTATCTAAATATATAAAGATGTTTTTTCTAAGAAATTATTATAAATTATCTTAAATTATTTATTAAAAAATAATTGATATATTTATAAATTTAAATGGTATTATTAAATATTTAAAATAATTATTTATTCATTTTTTTAATAATTTATATAAAATTAAAAATAAATTTTAAATTTAATAATATAAATTATTTATTATTATTTCTTTCTTTTTTTAAATTTTTAATATATAATTATAAATATTCTTTTATATTATTTTTCCTTTTTTATTTAATTTAAATATTCTATTTTTATTCTTTTTGGATATTAAGAAGATTAGGTAATTTGTTAATAATTTTGATTTTTATATAAATTTTTTTACTTCCTTATCCTAGAATATAATATATAAGGCCTTTAATTTATTTTAATTTAATCAGTAAATTTAATATAATCTTAGATATTCTCTTTTTTTTTTAATATAATCTTATAATTATATTAATTATATTCTAATATATTTATATCTATATCCAAATTATTTTGAAATAATTTAAGAAATATCTTTATATATATTTTTTTAATTTTAATTTATTTTTAATTATTTGATTTTTTTATGTTAGTTTATTATATCATAAGGTATGAAAATATAGAATCTTTTTTTATAATATTACTTATTTGTAATTCTTATAATTATTATTTTAATTTATTTAAATCAACCTTTTTTTAATAATTAAAAGTTGAATTTTCTTTTGGTTTATCCTAATAAAATTAATTATATAGCTAATTGATTTTTGGGTTACTAATTTTGAACCATATTTATCCTAGGATCATATTATAATATATGTTAATAATATTGAAAGATATTATTGTTTTTATATTCCTGGATTGAAATAAAGAAAATTATAGTTTCTTTTCTGACTTTTTTCTATTGTAAATAATGGGGTTTTTATTAATATTATTAATTTGGTAAGATATTTTCTTTATTTAATATAATATTTTATATTTATTAATTAATTTTAGATTAATTAGGTTTATTATATATCCTAAATTAATTAATGTATTAAATTTATATTCCTTTTATATTAATCTTATAATTAATTAAGATTTTTTAGGTATCCTTATTAAACATATTGTTTTATTTTTATTATTTAATAAAATCTATAATATTTTTAATATTTTTAATATTTTTTTTATTATATTTTATTATTTATTAATTATATTTATTATCTTTTATAATAAATTTATTAATTATTTTATTTTTTAAATATTATATTTATCCTTAAGAATAATCAATTTTTTCTTTATATTATAATATTAATTATTTATAATATCTATTTAAAATAATATTTAGATATTAAATATATTTAATTAAAATAATTTTACCCTATTTTTCTTTATAAAATAATATATAAATAATTCTATTTATATTTTTATAATAATATTATATAAACTTTTAATCTTATCTTTTCTTAATTATTCTTTTATAATCCTAATTTTTAAATATTTTAATAATAAATAATATTGATATTCCTTGGCCTTTATATCATAAACCAACAGCATCAGACAATAATTAAAGAACCTAAAATAAAAGCATCCCAAATTAATCATAAAAGAATTATAAAGGGATACAATTCTACTTATCTATATGACCTAAAATAATCTAAATAATCTATATAATTTAAATAATCTAGAATTAAATGTTATAACCCAACAGGAGGAAGGCCAGGGAATAAGGACCTGGTGGGGCCAGGATGATCAATCAGAGGAGGTCTCTATGGAGGCAACAAAGATTATATATCAAGGCTTATATAATGACCTTTGGAGGTCTTTGGGAACATCATAAAGACAAATAGAGAAAAGGTTTCTGGGAACATCACAGAAATAAACAAAGAGGAGGTCTCTATCTGGGGAATAGAGATTACTTAAATAAAAAATATATATAAAAAAGAAATCTTTTATATATCTAATCATTCTTTTATAGTTTTTTAATTATTAATTTAAGATTATTCTTTTGAATATAATAAGAGGATTTTAAGCTTTTTTAATAAATAAGAATATATTTAATTATTTAATCCATTATTAATACTATTATCTTCAAATTAAGATACCCTAGATTAGCCAATCCAATAATGATTATACCTCTTTAAGGCATAGATTTGTTATATTTTGATAACTCTTTGATCAAATATCAGTATTGGGTTAAGAAATGACATAAGCCATTTATAAGATATCCTTTTACCATTATCAATCAAATCTTTTCTTATATTACTAACCTTTAAAGATAAAACAGAAAATCTTTATGCCTTTTAAGAGTTATTTTTTAAAAAATACTATAATTAGATATGGAATAAACTAATAAATCCTAACCTAGAAAATAAAGAAGAATTAAATAAGGAAAAATTCCAAAATAAAGATTTAAATGATTTATAATAACCTAATTTATTATTATTTAGAATATCTATATTTATTTATATTATTTAAGATCTGTTATCAATAGAGAAGATATTTTAATTTATTAATAAAATGATATCTTTTAAGATATATTTATAAATCCTAGAGTTGGAAATATAAGAGGAAATTAATGTCAGAATAAAAGAAGATAATTAGGAGGAAGAAGAAATTCCTAATTGGTAAATTAAAGTAATAACTGCCTTTAAAGAAGTCAAGAGGTTTGAAAAGGAATTGATTCTAAAGAAAACTAGATTAGAAAAGGCCTTTAAAGGATTCCTATTGGGAATCTTTTAATAACCAACCCTTTTTTAACCTTTAGTATTCCTTGGATTTCTAGATGATGACAATGATAAGAAAGGGGAAGATAAAAAGGAAAAAGGAGGTAAAAGATCCTAACTAAAGAAGGAAAAAATAATGATCCCTTTTTTATTTATTAAAGGATATAAATTAATAAATTTATTAATCTATAATAAAACTTTGGATATTAAGGATTAATTTATATATATAAAATTCTATTTATTTTTTTATAAAGAAAATCTATTATAAAAAGAATAATAAATATTTATTATTATTTAATTCTTAAATGGAATTGTTTTTATATGATTTTAATCCATTTTGGAAAATTATTTTAATATTATTAAAGAAAAGTTAAAGGAATCCTAATATGTCTTTAAATTATATAAACATTTTGAAAGTAAAATATAAATAATATTTGATAAATTATTTAAGAAAGAGGAAGTATAGAAGGCCATTTATTATCTTAGATAAAAGAGATAAATTATATTTTATATAATAGAATTTAAGTAACTTATAATTATAAAATAATTACTTAAAGATATATAATTTAATTATTTTTATAAAAAAGTGATTACCTAGATAAAAGATGAACTTTCTAAAAAAAATAACTTATTATCATTAATAAATATATGATTAAGATGATTTTTTATAATAATAAATTATATAAAAAATATAATAAAAAAAAGAAAAACTTTAAAATAATAAAGAACTAGGGAAGAAAAGAATTAATTAAGATTTAGAACTTTAATATAATTAATAATAATAATAAACTTACGAAGGATTTAAATAAAATCAAATATTATAATTACTAAGAAATGGGATATTATAAGAGTTAATATAAGAAATCCAAGAAATAATCATAAATCCTAAAGGGAAGAATAGTTAATATAATAACAATAATATTAGGATCCTTAACCTTAAGAATATTTAACATTATTAAAAAAGAGGAAAAAAAAGAAAATCTATTATTAAACTATAATAAAATCATTTAATAAACAAAAATAAAAAACTTTATAAACCAAATAAATTAGTTATAAGATCTTAGTATAATAGGTATAAGAAATTCTAAGAAAAAAGAAATGAATATCTTTTTAAAGAAATCTAGTTCTTTTTTAGATGAATAAAGACCATTTTAGGACATGGACTGGAATATGGAAAGAAAAATAGAAAGAGAAGTAATATTTTTAATATAAATTAATAACCAAAATATCTTTGTTATATTATTATTAAATAAGAATATTATTTTAATATATTTTAATGGAATATAATTATATTAACAAATGGTATAAGATTAATAAGATTTTAATAATAAAGAAGGATGGAATCAAATCCCTGAACCAGAATTGATATATCATATATGGTTAATTAAATAAATGGATTATTATTATTATAATCTTGATAATCTATAAGATCTAAGATATATATCTAAGAATAATGGAAAATGGACTTGAAAATGTAGGAAATGGAATTACAAGAGAACCTATAAAATCATTACTAAAAGGATGTTTAAAAGATAAAGAATATCAGTATTATTTACCATAAGGACATTTAAAGATCTAGATTATAAAAGTGTAATTAAAAAAGGATGGGACTGGGAATTTATATAATAATATTATAAGAACATATATAAAATTACCTATATATTATTTTATAAAGAAAAGTAAGGCATAATTACCTTAATTAGATCTATTTATGGATATTTAAAATAAGTTATTTAATATTTAAATGCTATCCTAGGTGGATATTACAAATAGACATTATTATGATATAAGGAGATAATCGACTAATTTTAAGAAGAAATATAATATTTGGATAATAAGATTGTAATTCTCTAAGAAAGAACCAAATAATTGATAGATCTATTACAAGGAATGATGAATATAATTAATAAATAATAAAATATGGTAGAGAAATTATTAGGAATCTTATAGACAATATTAAATGAAATTAAATTAATATATTCAATGGAAATAATTAAAAGATCTTATTTAATTATAAAGATAATATAAAAAGGATATGAATTTAATGCCCTAATTAATTTAGGATATATAGTCAATTTGATCTACCTAAGATTGGTCAACATATATGGAATATTATATTAAAGGAAAAAAACACCTTACCAAGTCAATAACATTGATGAAAGCCTCATTACCTATGATGAAAGAAAAGTTAAAAGAGAAATTACAGCTTTCTCTATCTTGATCTAAGGATATTAAGAATTGGTATTTTTCGATGTTATTAATATAAACTATAAGTTAATTTTAGGAAAAATATGGTTCAGAGTTAGTAACCTAAGAATTGATTAAGTATATAATTAATTTTATTAGAATGAGCCAGAAAAAGATTCAACCCTTGAGCATTGAAAAAAGGCTAACTTAAATAAATCGAAATAACAATTATAACAAATATAAATAAGCAATCTCATAAAGGAATATTCCATACCTTTATGCCTTATAATATAATATATAAATACCAAAAAATTAAATAACCAAAAATAAATTAAAATTTAAAAAAAATATATAAAAATATTTTTAAATTATTTCAGGATAATCTAGATATAAATATAGGCATATTAGAACATAGTTAATATAACTATAAAATTATATTAAAGAAAGGAAAATATCCAAAACTATATCAAATTTATAAATTAAATTAAAATAAATCCAAAATCTTATATATTATATTCTAGGATAAGAAGGTAAGAAGATTTATATAAAAATTAAAATCATTAATAAAATATTTAATTTTTTTAATATCTAAGAAGAATAAAGATGGGATATTTAAGTTAAATAAAAAAGGAAAAATGATATGAAAGGATATCTATAATTATTAATAATTAAATAAAATCATAATTAAAGATAAATATCTTTTATCATATATTAAAAGCCTAAAAAAAGAAATAAGTGATAATAAATGATTTATATTATTAGATCTAAAATTTATTTTTAATCTTATACAAATTACTAAAGAAAATAAATGGAAAATAATTATTAGAATACTATATGATTATTTTGAATATTTAATAATACCATTTAGATTTATAAATATATCAGTTATCTTTTAATAAATAATTTAAGATATTTTATAATAATTCTTTAAAAAAAATATTTTCATATATTTAGATAATATTCTAATCCATTTAAAAACCAAAAAATAACATAAAAAAGATATATATAAAATATTTAAAACCCTAAAAGAAACTAAACTTCTTATAGACCTAAACAAAAGTAACTTCTTTATTCAAAAATTTAATTATCTTAGATATATAATTTTTCTAAAAAGAATCAAGATTTAGAAATCTAAGATATCCATAATTAAAGAATAGTCAATCTTAGAAACCATGATAGGAATATAAGTTTTCTATAGTTTTTATAATTATAATAAAGTTTTAATTAAGGATTTTAAGAAAATCATAGAATTAATAATGATTATAATATATATTAAAAATCTAAAAGATTTTAAGTGGATATAAGAAATAAAAAAGATATTCTAAAAAATAAAAAAGATTATAATAAAGGATCTAATAATAAGACTACCTAATTTAAACAAAAAAAAATAATTATATACTAATGCTTTAAATAAAATAATAGGAATAATATTAGAATAACTGGAAGATAATAGAAAATGATATTTAATTACCTATTTTTCTAAAATTTTTAAGGGATTAAAATTAAGATATAAAATATATAACCAGGAATTTATGATTATTTATTAAATATTAAAGGAATGGAAATTATAAGTATTAGGAATTATTAAACTTTTGGAAATCTATTTAAATTATTATAATCTTAGATCCTTTATAATTATTAAGGTTTTTAATAATAAATAATCATAATGGATAAATATTCTTATATATTTTAACTTTAAAATCTATCATATTAAGGAAAAGAAGAATATTCAAATAAATATCTTTAATAGATTAAAAGGTTTCAATATTAAAGAAGTTAGAAAAAAAAAGGTAATATTCTAGGAAATATCCAATGATATCCTAATATTATCGGTAATATATCTGATTAAACCATAATATAAATGGGAATAAAGGATTAAAAAAAAGTCTTATAAATTAAAGATATTCTATTAATATAGGATTTCATCATTAAGGATATGATATTATATAATAAAAAAACCTATATATTATTAATATTATAAGAAGAATTTATATAAGAGATATATAAACACCTTTTATATAAATATTTAAGAATCTTTAAAACTATTATATAATTATAAGAAATATATGACTTCCTAGGAATTAAGGGAATAATTAAGAAGGTCATCTTGAACTATAACATCTACAACAAAGTTAAAAAAGCCAGATATAAACCATATAGGTTTTTATAATCTATTAAGGTTTCAGATAAATTATAAGATATTATTATATAGGATTTCATTATTAAATTATCCAAATCATAACATCTAATAATTAAAAAAGAATATAATAATATATGGGTTATTACTAATAAACTTATAAAATATAGGTATTTTATGTCATTTAAAAAAACCTATATAACCGAAGATTTAGCTTTTAAATTTATCAAAAAAATCTTTAATAAACATAGGTTACCAGGGAAGATTATTTCAGATAGAAATAAGCTTTTTATCTTGAAATTTTGGGTTGACTTAATAAAAAGGTTAGGAATTAAATAGAAGTTTTCTATAATAATTCACCTTTAAATTGATGGCCAAACAGAGTAACTGAATCAGATATTGGAATAATATTTATAAAATTATATTAATTATAAATAAGACAACTAGGTAAAATTCCTATCATTTATTATATCCTTATATAATATTTTAATAAATGATATCACTAAGATGTCACCATAGGAAACATTATATAAATAATAAGCAAATATAAAATATAAATCATTGATAAATAAGGCTACCCTAGAATTAAAAATAATATCATCTTAAATAAAAATATTTATTATTAGAACTTTAATATTGTAAATTAAATTTAAATAATATTTTAAATTCTTATAAAAATGAATAATAATATATTATAATAAAAAAAGAATTAAAAGACCAATTCTATATCAGGGAGATAAGGTTTATCTTTTACTATTTTAATAATAAATTAGATTATATTATATTAAAAAACATAAAAGGATATTTTTGATATAAATTTGCCAATGTTCCCTACAATAAAATATATATTCCATTTAATTTCCTTTATTATATTCAGGATGAACATACTTGCCTTTCCGAAAAAAAAGCCGACATCTGACAGGAACTTCAGGTAATATTTGATTGCCAAAAGGAGCTTTCTACCCATTTTATGTATATTAAGCAATTATAGGAGATGTTGAGGGAAAGGGGGTAAAAATGATTTAATATGGCTTTCTAAATCTAGAAGAAATGGAAGAGCAGGAGCAACTGACCGCAGAAAAGGAGAAAATAAAGATGCAAATCAATATTGCTTCCTTAGTTGATCCCTTTATTAGGTTTTCCCTTAGGAATATAAATTTTAATATTTTATTAATAATTAATCTAGATTCTGGTAATAAAAATCCTTAATTAATTTTTAAATCTTTTCATTTATAAGATATTCTTATAATTCCCAGGTATTATTCTCCTTTAAATAGTTAAATTATTTAATAAAGTATTTAATTTAATTATTAATAATTTTAGAATCCCAAATGGTTTTAATGTTATATTCTTCTGGGTCCTCCTTTAATTTGATATTTCCTTTAAGTTCAACATTTTTAGACACTGGTTTAAACATAGTAATATAGAATATATTAGTTCTTAATTTTATATTTATTAATAATTATAGACAATAATTTATATTTAAAAAGACTTTTTTAATTAAGAAAGGTCTTAACCTCTTAAAATTTAATTTTTTATTTAATCTTTTGATTTAAATCTATGATATCTTTAATATTAAATATTATTTATCTCGTAATTATAAGATATAATCTTAATATTTAAATCTTTAATAATAAATATTAATTAATGGTGACTCTTAATCGAAAATACCTTTTAGGATTTCTGAGAAGGTTTCAATATGTAATTAGCTATGATTGTTAGTAGGAACGCGACAGAAAGGGAAGAAGAGGCATATTAAGAAAATCCTTAAGATAAGAATTTTAGAAAAAGGGAAATAATATTATAACCTAATAGGAAGAAAATTAAGGAATAAGGATTTGGTAAGGCCAAGATAATTAATTAAAAAAGATCTTTATAGAGATAATAGAGATTATATATTAAGACTTATATAATAACTTTTAAAAATCTCTGGGAACATTATAAAGACAAACAGAAAGAAGGTCTCTGAGAACATTACAGAGATAAACAAAAAGGAGGTTTCTAAAGGTCTCTATTTAAAGAATAGAGATCACTTAAATGAAAGATATATAAAAAAGAAGTTTCCTATGTATTTAATCATTTTTTTATAGTTTTTTAATTATTAATCTAAGATTATTCTTTTGAATATAGTAAGAGAATTCCAAGCCTCTCTAATAAATAAGAATGTATTTAGCTACTTAATCTATTATTAATACTATTACCTTCAAATCAAGACACCCCGGATTAGCCAATCTAGCAATGACTATATCTCTCTGAGGCATAGGTTTGTCACATTAAATTAACCAAATTAACCAGATTAATTAGATCATAATAATAACAGATTTTAAAAAAAGAAAAAAAGAATAACTCTATAATTATAAAAATTTTTTATGTATTTAATTATTTTTTTAAATATAATAAAAAAACTTTAAATCTTTCTAATAAACAAAATTTATCTAATTATTTAACCTATTATTAATATTATTATTTTCAAACTAAAATATCTAAATTAATTAATTTAATAATAATTATACTTCTTTAAGATATAGATTTATCATATTTTAATAATTCTTTGATTAATATTAATATTGGGTTAAGAAATGATATAAACCATCTATAAAATATTCCATTACCATTGTTAATCAAATCCTCTCTTATTTTATTAATTTTTAAAAATAAAATAAAAAATTTCTATATTTTTTAAAAGTTATTTTTTGAAAAATATTATAATTAGATATAAAATAAACTAATAAATCCCAATTTAAAGAATAAGGAAGAATTAAATGAAAAATTTTTTTAAAATAAGGATCTAAATGATTTATAATAATTTAACTTATTATTATTTAAAATATCCATATTTATTTATATTATTCAAAATTTATTACCTATAAAAATATTTTAATTCATTAATAAAATAATATCTTCTAAGATATATTTATAGATCCTAGAATTAAAGATTTAAAAAAAAATTAAAATTAAAATAAAAAAAGATGATTAAAAAAAAGATTCTTAATTGGTAGATAAGGATTATAATTATCTTTATAAAAATTAAAAGATTTAAAAAAGAATTAATATTAAGGAAAACTAGATAAAAGAAAGTTCCTAAAAGGTCCCCATTAAAGATTTCTTAGTAACCAACATTCCTTTAATCTTTAACACCTTTTAAACCGTTAGATAATAATAATAATAAAAACAATAAAAAGAGAAAGAAAAAAAAGACAAAATATTTTGGCTAAAAAAATAATAATAATCTTTTTTCCATTTATTAAAGAATATAAATTAATTAATCTATTAATTTATAATAAACTTTCAAATGTTAAAGATTAGTTTATATATATAAAATTCTATTCATTTTTTATAGGGAAAATTTATTATAAAAAGAATAATAGATGTTTATTATTATTTAATTTCTAAATGGAATTATTTTTATATAATTTCAATCTGTTTTAGAAAATTATTTCAACAAGAATTTTAATATATTTTTAAACTATATAAATATTTTAAAAATAAAATAAAAATAATATTTCATAAGTTATTTAAGAAAAAAAAACATGAAAGGCCATCTATTATTTTAAATTAAAAGAAGACATCCTTTATATAATAAAATTCAAATAATTTATTATTATAAAATAATTATTTAAGGATATATAATTTAATTATCTATATAGAAGAATAGTTATCTAGATAAAGGATGAATTTTCTAAAAAAGAATAATTTATTATCATTAATAAATATATAATTGAAATAATCTTTCATAATAATAAATTATATAAAAGATATAATAAGAAAAAAAAAGTTCTAAAATGACAAAGAATTAAAGAAAAAGGGAACCAATTAAGATTTAAAACTTTAATATAATTAATAATAATAAAAAACTTAAAAAAGATTTAAATAAGATTAAATATTATAAAAATTAGTATAAAAAATCTAAGAAATAATTATAGATTTTAAAAAGAAAATTAATTAATATAATAATTATATTATTAAAATTATTAACCTTAATAATATTTAATATTATTAATAAAAAATTAAAAGATATATTATTTGATAAATAAAGATAAAGAACTTTATAAATTAAATAAATTAATTATAAGATTTTAAGGAAAAAAATTTTTTTTTTCTAAAAAATCTAATTCTTTTTTAAAAATATAAAAACCATTAAAAAATCTATAAAAATTATTGTAAAATATAGATCAGAATTTAAAAGATAAAGTAAAAAAAAAAAGTAATATTTTTATTATATTATTTTGATATATTTTAATAAAATATAAATATATTAATAAATAATATGGGATTAATAAGATATTAATAATAAAAGAAAATAAAATTAGATTCTTAAACTAGAATTAATATATTATATATAATTAATTAAATAACCTATGGAATCTTAGATATATATCTAAGAATAATTAATAATACATTTGGAAATATAAAAAATAGAATTAAGGATAAATTTATAAAATCACTATTAAAAGATTATTTAAAGGAATATTAATATTATTTATTATAAAGATATTTGAAGATCTAAATTATAAAAAAATAATTAAAAAGAGATAAGATTAAAGGTTTATATAATATTATTATAAGAATATAAATAGAGTTATTTATGTATTATTTTATAAAAAAAATTATAATTATCTTAATCAAATATATTTGAAAATATCTGAAATAAATTATTTAATATTTGAATATTATTTTAAGTAAATATTATAAACAAATGTTATAATAATATAGAAAAAAGGTCAATTATTTTTAAAGGGAAATATAATATTTAAAAAATAAAATTATAACTTTTTAAAAAAGAATAAAATAATTGATTAAACTATTATAAAGAATAATAAATATAATTAATAAATAATAGAATATAATAAAAAGGTTATTGAGAATATTATTAGGTTTATTAAATAATAAGGAAAGGGTAATATATTTAATAAGGATAATTAAGGAATCTTAATTAATTATAGAATTAATATAGAAGGAATATAAATAGCTTCTAAATATTAAAAAAGGCTAGTTTAAATAAATTAAAATAATAATTATAAAAGTTATAAATAAATAATATTATATAAAAATATGTTATAGTTTTATATCTTATAATATAATAAATAAATATAGAAAAACCAAACAATTAAAATGAAATTAAAATTAAAAAAAAAATATAAAAATATGGTTTAAATTATTTCAAGGTAATTTAGATATGCACATAAATATATTACAATACAATTAATATAATCATAAAATTATATTAAAAAAGGAGAATATTTAATATTATATTATATTAAGTTTATTAATTAAATTAAAATAAATTAAAAATCTTATATATTATATTCCAAAATAAGGAAATAAAAGGGTTTATACAAAAATTAAAAGTATTAATAAAATACTTAATTTTTTTAATATTTAAAAAAAATAAGAATAAAATATTTAAATTAAATAAAAAAGGAAAAATAATATGGAAGAATATTTATAATTATTAATAATTAAATAAGATCATAATTAAAGATGAATATCCATTATTATATATTAAAAATTTAAAAGAAAAAATAAATAATAATAAATGATTTAAATTATTAAATTTAAAATTTATTTTTAATATTATATAAATCATTAAAAGAAATAAATAAAAAAATAATTATTAAAATATTATATGGTCATTTTGAATATTTAATAATGTCATTTGGATTTATAAATATATTAATTATTTTTTAATAAATAATTTAGGATATTTTATAATAATTTTTTAAAAAAAATATGTTTATATATTTGGATAATATTTTAATTTATTTAAAAATTAAAAAATAATATAAAATATATATATATAAAATATTTAAAATCTTAAAAAAAACTAAGTTTCTTATAGATCTAAATAAAAATAACTTTTTTATCTAAAAATTTAATTATTTTAGATATATAATTTCTCTAAGAAAAATCAAGATATAAAAATCTAAAATATTTATAATTAAGGAATAATTAATTTTAAAAATTATTATAGAAATATAAGTTTTTTATAACTTTTGTAATTATAATAAAATCTTAATTAAAGATTTTAAAAAAATTATAGAATTAATAATAATAATAATATATATTAAAAATTTAAAAGATTTTAAATAAATATAAGAATAAAAAAGGTATTTTAAAAAATAAAAAAAAATTATAATAAAAGATTTAATAATAAAATTACCTAATCTAAATAAGAAGAAATGATTATATATTAATATTTTAAATAGAATAATGGGGATAATATTAAAAGAATTAAAAAAGAATAGAAAATAATATCTAATTATTTATTTTTTTTAAAATTTTTAAAAAATTAAAATTAAGATATAAAATATATCATTAAAATTTTATAATTATTTATTAAATATTAAAAACATAAAGATTATAAATATTAAAAATTATTAAATCTTTAAAAATATACTTAGACCATTATAATCTTAAATCCCTTATAATTATTAAAGTTTTTAATAATAAATAATGATAATAGATAGATGATCTTATATGTTTTAATTTTAAAATCTATTATATTAAAGAAAAAGAAAATATTTAAATAAATATTTTTAATAAATTAAAAAATGTTAATATTAAAGGAATTAAAGAAAAAAAAATAATATTCTAATCATATCTAATCATATCTTAATATTATTGATGATTTATTTGATTAAGTCATAATATAAATAAAAATAAAGAATTAAAAAAAAAGCTTTATAAATTAAAAATATGGTATTATATAATGGAAAAATTTATATATCATAAATATTATAAGAAGAATTTATATAAAAGATATATAAACATCTAAAAATATTTAAAATTATTATATAATTATAGAAAAAATATAATTTTCTAGGAATTAGGGGAATAATTAAAAAGATTAATTTAGACTATAATATTTATAATAAGATTAAAAAAGCTAAATATAAATTATATACATTTTTATAATGAATTAAAATTCCAGATAAATTATAAGATATTATTATATAAGATTTTATTATTAAGTTATTTAAATCATAATATCTAATAATTAAAAAAGAATATAATAATATATGAATTATTATTAATAAATTTATATAGTTAAGGACCTAACTTTTAAATTTATTAAAAAGGTTTTTAATAAACATAAATTATTAAAGAAAATTATTTTAAATAAAAATAAACTCTTTATTTTAAAATTTTAGATTAATTTAATAAAGAAATTAAAAATTAAATAAAAGTTCTTTATAACAGCTTATGCTCAAATTAATGGACAAATGAAGTAATTAAATCAAACATTAGAACAATACCTATAAAGTTACATTAATTATAAACAAGATAATTAGATAAAGCTCTTATCATTTGTTATATCTTTATATAATATTTTAATAAATAAAATTACCCTAAAATTAAAAATAATATCATCTAGAATAGAAATGTTTATTATTAGAATCCAAATATTATAAACTAAATTTAAATAATATTTTAAATTTTTATAAAAATAAATAATAATATATTATAATAAGAAAAAAATTAAAAGATTAATTTTATAAAAAGAAGATAAAATCTATCTTTCATAAAATAAATAATATTTAATTTTAAAGATATTATAAATTTAGATTAAAAACCCAAATAAAAAATTAAAACCTTTTTTAGTTAAGGAAAATTTTTTAAAAACAAACTATTATCTCCAATTATTAATAAATATAAAATTAAAAATCAATATATTTTATGTTATTATATTTAAATTAATATTCAAAAATATTAAACTTAAAAAAGATATTAAATTAAAGGAAAATCTAGAAGAATATAATGTCAAAATTATTTAAGATTTTAGGATCATTAATCATTAGATTAAATATTTTATTAAATAATTTAACTATTTAGAAGAAAATAATACCTAGGAATTATAAAAATACGTTATAAATAAAAAAATTTAGAAATTAATTAAGGATTTTTATTATTAGAATCTTAATTAATTAAAACCTATATAATTATAATTAATAATAATATTAAGTTAAGATTAAAATTGATTCCCAAAAAGGAAATAAAAGAGATTAAAGAAGAGTCAATAAGAGGTTATTAGACCTTAGATTCCTTTTAAACCTTTTCTTTTTCCTTTTTTTCTTTATTTAATTATTTTTTATATTAAAGAATTTTTATTATTTTCTTTTTAATAATTTTTTTTACTAATGGAAATAATATATTTGGCTAAAGAATTTATAAATTCTTTTATATTATTAATCTAATAAATATTGGATTTTTTTTATTACTTTATTATAATTATTTATTAAATATATAAAAAGGTCTTTAAAGTTTTTTTAGCATTATGGTATTCCTTTTAAAACCTATTATATTTAAAACCTAAATTATTAAAGAAATTTATTATTATTATATTATAATTAAGCTTTTATCTATAGGTATAATAATTACATATATTATTCTTAAGGAAATAATAATGAAATAATTTATTAAAATGGGAATAATAAAAGTATAAGGAATTATAAACACTAAATTTACTAATATAATCAATTTTATAATTATAGGATTTACATTATCTAATATATTTTAAAAAATTAAACCTTTGTAGATCTAATTAAATATAATTAATATAATGGATAAAATATATAATATTTAAGAAAAAAAAAGATTTTAAAAATAAGATATAATATCATAAATTAATAATATTAGGCAATAATTAAGGAACTAAAAGTAAAGATATCCTAGATTACTCATAAAGGAATTACAAAGGGATATAACTTTGTTTATTTATATAATCTAAATAATATAAAGCCAGATTAACCAAATTAATTAGATTAATTCAATCATAATAATAATAAATTTTAAAGAAAAAAAAAAGAATAATTATATAATTATAAATATTTTTTATATATTTAATTATTTTTTTTATAATTATTAATCTAAGATTATTCTTTTAAATATAATGAAAAGATTTTAAACTTTTTTAATAAATAGAATTTATCTAATTATTTAACCTATTATTAATATTGTTATTTTTAAATTAAAATGCCTGGATTAGTTAATGTAGCAATGGCTATACCTCTTTAAGGTATAGGTTTGTCACATTTTAAATAATCTTTTAATAATAATTTTGTAGGTTTATCTTTAATTTTATTTTTTATATTTTTAAGTCCATTTTTAATTATTTTTAAACATATATCTAAGATCCCATGGATTATTAAAATAATATTAATAATAATCCATTTATTTAATTAATCATATATGATATATCAATTCTAGTTTAAAAATTCAATTCTATTTTTTTTTCATTATTAAAATCCTTAAGATTTTATATTATTTATTAATATGTTTATATTTTATTAAAATATATTAAGATAATTTCATTTTATAATAATATAGTAAAGATACTTTAATTATTAATTTATATTAAGAATATCATTTTTTTTATTTTATGTTCTATTTCTTAATTTATTTTCTTTAATAATTTAATTATTTTTAAAACAAAGATTAGATCTAATTGCTTCTAAAAGAGGATTAGATTTACTTAAGGAAATATTTATATTTTCAGAATTTTTTATGTTTATTATATCTTATTCCCATAATTAATTCAGATGTTTTAAAAATTCTTCATGGTTTTTTTTAGATTATTTAAAGGATTTAATATAGTTTAATATTAAATGCTTTAATTCTTTTTTAATTATATTAAATGTTATTAAAATTAATAATTTTAATAATATAATTATTATATTGGTCAGTTTTTCTTCTAAGATTTATAATTATTTTTTAGATTTTTTATATTAATTTTTATAATATCTTATTTCTTAATAATTATAATATTTAATTTTATTCACATCCTTTTTAAATTTTAATTAATTCTTCTTTTCTTTAATTCTTTATTACCTTAGAATTTCTTTTTTTTAATTATATCTTTTATATGATTTATTATTATAAAAAATTATCCTAATTATATATTCATTAATAATAATAGGTTATTCTTTTTTAAAAAATTTATCCTTTATTTAAATAATTATTTCTTTATAGAAATAATTAAATTATATATCTTTAGATAATTATTTTATAATAATAAATTATTTAAATTTTATTATATAAAAGATGTCTCTTTTTTCTATTAGAAATAATAGATGGTCTTTTATATTTCTTTCTTTTTAAATAATTTATTAAATATTATTTTTATATTATTTTTGAAATATTCATATAATTTAAAAATATATTAAAATTCCTCCAATTCTTTTTCAATAATATTAAAATGGGTTTTCAAAATAAATTAAAACCATATAAAAATAATTTTATTTAAAAACTAAATAATAATAAATATTTATTGTTCTTCTTATAATATATTTTCTTTATAAAAAGATAAATAAAATTTTATATATATAAACTAATCCTTAATATCTAAAATTTCATTATAGATTAATTAATTAATTAATTTATATTCTTTAATAAATAAAAAAAGAATTATTATTTTTTTCCTTTTTTAATTAAAGTTCTTTATTTTTTTTTCTTTCTTATTTTCATTATTTTTATCATTATTATCATCTAATAATCCAAAAGATATTAAAATTTAAGAAAATATTGCTTATTAAGAAGTTCCTAATAAGAATCCTTTAAAATCCTTCCCCTATCTAATCTCCTTTAATATTAATTCTTTTTTAAGTCTTTTTACTTTTATGAATATAATTATAACCTTTATTTGTTAATTCAGAATCTCTTCTTTTTAATTATCTTCTTCTATTTTAATCTTAATTTTTTTTAAATTTTTAATTTTAGAATTTATAATCATATTTTAAAAGATATTATTTTATTAATAAATTAAAATATTTTTTTTATAAATAATAAATCTTAAATAATATAAATAAATATAAATATTCTAAATAATAATAAATTAAATTGTTATAAATTAGCTAAATCTTTATTCTAAAATTCTTTTTTATTTAATTTTTCTTTATTCTCTAGGTTAGGATCTATTAATTTATTCTATATCTAATTATAATATTTTTTAAAAAATAATTCTTAAAAAATATAAAAATTTTTTATTTTATTTTCAAAATTTAATAAAATAAGAAAAGATTTGATTAATAATAATAATGGAATATTTTATAAATGATTTATATTACTTTTTAACTTAATATTAATACTAATTAAAAAATTATTAAAATATAATTATTATTAAATTAATTAATCTAAGATATCTTAATTTAAAAATAATAGTATTAATAATAGATTAAATAATTAAAGAAATTTTATTTATTAAAAAGATTTAAAATCTTTTTATTATATGTAAAAAATAATCTTAAATTAATAATTAAAAAATTATAAAAAAAGTAATTAAATATATAAAAAATATCTATATTCATATAATTATTCCTTTTTCTTTTTTTTTAAAATCTCTTACTATTATAATCTAATTAATTTAATTAATTTAATTAATCTAATTTTAAATTATTTAAATTATATAAATTATCTAGATCATCTTAGGTTATATAGATAAACAGAATTACATCCTTTATAATTCTTTTATGATTAATCTGGGATATCTTTATTTCCAATTTCTTGATTGTTGTTTAATGTCATTGGTTCATGATATATAATTATAAACATTTCTTATATATTTAGTCATTTTTTTATAATTCTTTAATTGTTAATCTAAAATTATTTTTTTTTAAATATAATAAAAGGATTTTAAGTTTCTTTAATAAATAAAATATATTTAATTATTTAATCTATTATTAATACTATTATTTTTAAATTAAGATATCTTAGATTAATTAATTTAATAATAATTATATTTTAATAATTTTTTAATTAGTATTAATATTAAGTTAAAAAGTAATATAAATCATTTATAAAATATTCCATTATTATTATTAATTAAATTTTTATTTTTATTTTATTAATCTTTAAAAATAAAATAAAAAATCTTTATACCTTTTAGAAATTATCATTTAAAAGATACCATAATTAAATATAAAATAAATTAATAAATCCTAATTTAAAAAACAAAAAAGAATTAAATAATTTTTTTAAAATAAGGATTTAAATAATTTATAATAATTTAATCTATTATTATTTAAAATATCTATATTTATTTATATTATTATGATAAACCTATGTTTTAAAAAGGTATAACTGTTGTTGGATTGATTAATTTAGGGGGTTTTAATTTAAAAATAATAATATTAGTAGTAGATTAAGTGATTAAGTAAATTTTATTTATTAAAGAAGTTTAAAGTCTTTTTTTTATATTTAAAACAATAATCTTAAATTAATAATTAAAAAATTATAAAAAAATAATTAAATATATAAGGAATGTCTGTAGTTATATAATTATTTTTCCTTTCTTTTTTTAAAGTTTGTTATTATTATGATCTGGTTCATCTGATTGATCCCGTCAGATTAATAAGATTATATGAAGTATGTGTATTATGATTCCTCTGGAATTTAGCTGTAATTGGTCAGAGAATATCCATTTTAGTCGTGATAAATTTCCTTGGTTTGTGATAATTATTTAAAATCTATTATGTATAAAAGAAATATTTTAATTTATTAATAAAATAATGTCCTTTAAAATATATTTATAAATTTTAAAATTAAAGATTTAAAAGGAAATTAAGATTAAAATAAAAAAAGATAATTTAAAAAAAAGCTTTTTTTAATTAATAAATAAAGATTATTATTATTTATATATCAATTAAAAAAATTTAAAAAAAATTAATATTAAAGAGGGCCAGATAAGGAAAGACCTTTAAAAGAAATTCTTAATAATTAATATTCTTTTAATTTTTAATGTTTTTTAAATTGTCAAATAATAATGATAATAAAAATAATAAAGATAAGAAAAAAAAAGAAAAAATAATAAGCTTTTTTTTATTTATTAAAAAATATAAATTAATAAATCTATTAATTTATAATAAATTTTAATTTATTTTAAAAAATTATTTCAATATTATTCAAAAAAAAATTAAAAAAGAATTATTCTTTATATGATAATGTGACGAACTTATGCCTCAAAGAGATATAGTTATTGTTAAATTAGCTAATCTAGGATGTTTTAATTTAAAGATAATAATATTAATAATAAATTAAATGATTAATTAGGTTCTATTTGTTAAAAAGACTTAAAATCCTTTCATTATACCTAAAAGAATAATTTTAAATTAATAATTAAAGAGTTATAGAAAAGAATAATTAAATATATAGGAAATTTTATTAGTTTATATAATTTAATATTTTTTTTTCTATTTTAATTTATTCTATCTTATTCTAACTTATTTTATCCTATGCTAATTTATTTTATTTTGTTTTGATTTGTTCTATCCTACTCTATTATCCCATAAAAATAGAAGTTTCTATCCAGGGTTTTATCATGATTAATCCTTTTTTATTCACTATAATATAAAGGTTAATTATAAATTATTAATTTATAACATTATATTTCCCTTTTTATAATCTTTATTTTTAAAAATTCCTAATTGATTTTCTTCTTTTTTCTCATTTTTTTCCAAAGATGTTGTCTAATAAGTGAAAGTGTAATAATTCTCCCTTATTATTATCCATTAAATATTATAAATATTTAATATTTAAGATCAAAACATCTAATTTTGAAATAATATTTTATATAAAATATTTTAAAAAGGATTTTATATATAAGATAATTAATGATATTTATTATTATCATAAATACTAGATTACTAATATATTTTATAATAATAAAAAAATCCTTATTAATTCTTTGATATGGATTAAAAAAGAAAAATGTTATTTAAAATTAAAAAAAGAAATCAAAAAACTTTGTTTTTAAAATATATTAAAATAGTAAAAGGAATTAATGATAAGGCTTTATTATTTATAAAAAATATATCATTTTTTATATGAAAAAGGTTTGAAAATGATCTGGAAGGAATTTACCAATATTAAGAAATTAGAAAAGGCTGAATACATGGAAGAAATATAATAGATGATAATTACCTCCTTTATCAATAATATTTCCAAAATCTCCTATACCTTTAATTAATCTAAGCTTAATCTGGATTAATTATTTTTATTAATCTTAATTAACTTAATTAATTAAGATTTTATTAATAAAAATCTTTAATTAATTTCTAAATCTTTTTATTTATAAAATATTCTTATAATTTTTAAATATTATTTTTTTTAAATAATTAAATTATTTAATAAAATGTTTAATTTAATTATTAATAATCTTAGAATTTTAAATATCTTTAACATTATATTCCTCTAAGTTTTCTTTTAATTTAATATTTTTTTAAATTTAATATTCTTAAATACCAATTTAAATATAGTAATATAAAGTATATTAATTCTTAATTTCATATTTATTAATATTTATAAACAATAATTTATTTTTAAAAAAACTTTTTTAATTGAAAAGAATCTTAATTTTTTATTTAATCTTTTAATCTAAATTTATGATGTTTTTAATATTAAATATTATTTATCTTATAAAAGATAAATCTTATTTTTTTTATAGAATTAATCTTTTAATTTTTTTTATTATAGTATACTGCTATTTATTTCTATAAAAATTTGAGATATTATTTGAATTTAATTTATAATATTAGAATTCTAATGGTAAATATTTCTGCTTAAGGTGATATTGTTTTTAATTTTGGGATTATTATATTTTTTAAAAGCTTATATTCTATATCTATTTATCATCCATATAGTATTTCCTATAATGATATCTTAGTGATATTATTTATTGAAGTATTGTATAAAGATATTGTGAATGACAGGAGTTTTATTTAGTTATCTTATTCATAATTAATATAATTTTATAAGTAATGTTCTAATATTTAATTTAATTATTTTATTTAGCCATTGGTTTAAAGGTAAGTTATTATAGAGAATTTTTATTTGATTCCTAATTTCTTTATTAAGTTAATCTAAAATTTTAGGATAAAGAGTTTATCTTTATTTGAAATAATTCCCCTTAATAGTTTATATTTGTTAAAAACCCTTTCAATAAATTTAAAAATTAAATTTTTAATTATATAGGTTTCTTTAAATAACATAAAATATCCATTATTTATAAATTTATTAATAATAATTTATATATTATTATATTTTTCTTTAGTTATTGGATATTATGATTTAGATAACTTAATAATAAAATCTCATATAATAATATCGCATAATTTATTTAAAACCTTAATAGATTAAAAAAATCTATATGGTTTATATTTAGCTTTCTTAACCTTATTATAAATGTTATAATTTAAAATGATCTTTTTAATTATTCCCTTAATTCCTAAGAAATTATATATTTTCTATAATTATATAATAATTTTAAAAATTCTTAAATATTTATATACTTTTTTTATAAAATTTTCTTATAATATTATATCTTTAATAATAAAATCTTATATTAATAGAATATCCTTAATTTATAAGGCTTTTTTTTGATTCTTTATTTCCATTTGTGTTATAATTTGGTTAAATATATTATTAATAATATCAGGATATTATTAAATATTTCTTAGAATATTATCTTTTCTTTTTTAACCTCTTTAATACTAAGATCCTTTAATTATTAAGAATATTTACCTAAATATTTTTTTTAATATAATGGATTTTAAAGGTAAAATATATAAAATTATTTATTTATTATAATTATTTATTATTAAAAATCTTAATAATTATAAAGGATTCAAAATTATAATAATCTAAATAAATTTCCAAAGGTTTAATAATTTTTGATACCTATAATCTCCATCTCTTTAATGTTTAATAAATTCTTATAAATTCTTAATTATATATTTTATATCTTAATTCTAATTTTTTAAAAATTTTGAAAAAATAAATGATTAAATGTTATTTTCCATCATTTTCCAGTTACTCCAATATTACTCCTATTATTCTATTTAAAATATTAATATATAATTATTTTTATTTAAATTAGGTAACCTTATTATTAGATCTTTTATTACAATTTTTTTTATTTCTTAAAATATCATTTTTATTTCTTATATCTATTTAAAATCCTTTAAATTTTTAATATATATTATAACCATTATTAATTCTATAATTTTCTTAAAATCTTTAATCAAGATTTTATTATAATTATAGAAATTATAAAAGGCTTATACTCTTATAATGGTTTCTAAGATTAGCCAATTTTTAATTATGGATATTTTAGAATTCTAAATCTTAATTTTTCCTGAAGAAATTATATATCTAAAATAATTAAATTTTTAAATAAAAAAATTATTTTTATCTAAATCTATAAGGAACTTAGTTTTTTTTAAAGCCTTAAATATTTTATATATATCTTTTTTATATTATTTTCTAATTTTTAAATGGATCAAAATATTATTTAAATATATAAAAATGTTTTTTCCAAGGAATTATTATAGAACATCCTAGATTATTTATTAAAAGGTGGTTGGTATATTTATAAACCCAAATGGCAGTATTAAACATTTAAAATGATTATATAATGTTTTAATACCTATTTTCCATTTATTTCTTTTAGTAATTTATATAAGGTTAAAAACGAACTTTAGATCTAATAATATAAACCATTTATTATCACTTATTTTTTTTTCAGGTTTTTAATATATGGTAAAAGATATCCATCCTTAACTATGATTTTATTTAATTATTTATAATTATAAATATCTTTCCATATTATTTCTCTTTTTTTATTTAATTTAGATATTTTATTCTTATTCTTTTTGGATATTAAAAAGATTAGGTATCTTATTAATAATTTTAATTTTTATATAAATCTTTTTATTTCCTTATTTTAGAAAATAACATATAAGGTTTTTAATTTATTCTAATTTAATTAATAAATTTGATATAATTTAGGATATTTTCTTTTTTTTAATATAATCCTATGATTATATTAATTATATTCTAATATATCCATATCCATATCTGGATTATCCTGAAACAATTTAAGAAACATTTTTATATATTTTTTTTTATTTTAATTTATTTTTAATTGTTTAATTTTTTAATATTTATATATTATATTATAATATATAAAGGTATAAAATGTTCCTTTATAATGTTACTTATTTATAATTCCTATAATTATTATTTCAATTTATTTAAATCATCTTCCTTCTAAGATTCAAAGGTTGAATTTTTTTTAGCTTATCTTAATAGAATTGATCATATATCTAATCAATTTTTAGGTTATTAGTCCTAAATTAGTCTTTTCCTAAAATTATATTGTAATATATATCAAAAATATTAAAGGATATTTCTTCCCTATATCCCTGGATTAAAATAAAGAAAGCTATAATTTCTTTTTTAATTCTTCCTTTATTATAGGTAATGAGACTTCCATTAATATTCTTGATTCGGTAAGATGTTTTTTTATCTGATATGGTATTTTATATTTATTAATTAATTTTGGATTAATCAAGTTAATTATATATCTTAAATTAATTAGTATATTAAATCTGTATCTTTCTTATGTTAATTCTATAATTAAGTAAGATTCCTTGGTTATCCCTATTAAATATATTGTTTTTTTTTTATTATTTGGTAGAGCCTATAGTATTTTTAATAATCTTTTTATTATATTCTATTATTTATTAATTATATTTATTATTTTTTATAATAAGTTTATTAATTATTTGATTTTTTTTAAAGGATTATAATTTTATTTTCTAAATGTAATATTTTTTTTCATCTTGTATTAATATTTATTTATAATATCTATTTAAGATAGTATTTCAATATTGAATAATTTGCCTTAGATATCCCTAGATGTATTTGGTTAAGATGATTATGCCTTGCTTTTCTTTATAGAATAATATATGGGTAACCCTATTTATATTCTTATAATATTATTATATGAATTTTTAGTCCTATTTTTTTTTAATTATTCTTTTATAATCTAGATTTTTAAATATTTTTATCATAAATGATATTAATATCCTTTGTTTTTTAAATATTCTTTTAATAATAACTTTATAGGTTTTCCTATAATTTTATTTTTTATATTTTTAAGATTATCCTTTATTATTCTTAAATGTATATCTTAGATCTTATAAGTTATTAAAGTAATAATGATAATAATCCATTTATTTAATTAATTATATATAATATATCAATTCTGATTTAAGGATTTAATTCTATTTTCTTTTATTATTGAAATCCTATTAATTCCATATTATTTATTAATATAATTATATTTTATCAAAATATATTAGAATAATATTTTTATTTAATAATAATATAATAAAGATATTCTAATTATTAATTTGTATTAAGAATATAATTTTTTTTCCATTTTTTCTTTTATGTTTTAATTTATATTTTATAATGGTTCTTATGGTTTTTGTATATTTAAAAAAGAATTGGATTCCTTTGAAAAGATATTTATTTTTTCTTTTTTGGAATTTTTTATGTTTATTATCTTAAGGTCCTATAGTTGATTTATTTGGTTTATGAAATTTTTAATTTCTATTTATTAGATGGTTTTGTTATAGTTAGGTAGTGGATCTTTTAATTTTTTATTACTAGTATTAAATATTGTCAGGGTTAATAATCTTAATAATATAATTATTATATTAGTTAATTTTTTTTCTAGGATTTATAATTATTTCTTAGGTTATTTTTTATATTAATTTTTATAATATTCCATTTTTTAGTGATTATAATATTTAATTTTATTTAAATTTTTTTTAAATTTTTTATTATTATTAATTATATTAAGGTTTTAAATCTTAATTAATTAATTCTTTCTTTTTTTAATTCTTTATTATTTTAAAGTTTTTTTTTATTATTATATCTTTTATATAATCTATTATTATAAAGAATTATATTAATTATATATTTATTAATGATAATAAATTGGTCTTTTTTAAAGAATTTATCTTTTATTTAGGTAATTATTTCTTTATAAAAATAATTAAATTATATATCTTTAGGTAATTATCTTATGGTTATAAATTATTTAAATTCTATTACATAAAGGATAGCCTATCTCTTTTATCTAAGGTAATAGATGGCCATTTATATTTCCTCCTTTTTAAATAATTTGTAAAATATTATCCTTATTTTGTTTTCAAAATGTTCATATAATTTAAAAATATATTAAGATTTTTTTAATTTTTTCTTGATAATATTGAAATAATTTTCTAAAATAAATTAAAATCATATAAAGATAATTCCATTCAGGAATTAAATAATAACAAACATTTATTATTCTTTTTATAATAGATTTTCCTTATAAAAAATAAATAAAGTTTTACATATATGAACCAATCTTTAATATCTAAAATTCTATTATAAATTAATGGATTTACTAATTTATATCCTTTAATAAATGGAAAAAAGATTATTATTCTTTTTTTTTTTAATTAAAATCCTCTATCTTTTTTTTTCTTATCTTTTTTATCCTTATTATTATCATTATCTAATGGTCTAGGAGGTATTATAGGCTAAGGAGATGCTAACTACTAAGAAGATGCTGGTTATTAAGAGGTCCCTAATAGAGACCCTTCAGGGGCCTTTCCTAATTTAATCTCCTTTAATATTAATTCCTTTTTAAACCTCTTGACCTTCCTAAAGATGACTACTATCCTAATTTATTAATTAGGAATTTCCTTTTTTCTGAGTCATCTTCTTTTATCTTAACATTGATTTCCTTTTAAGTTTCTGATTTTAAGGCTTATAAATATATTTTAAAAGATATTATTTTATTAATAAATTAAAATACTTTCTTTATTAATAATAAATCTTAAATAATATAAATAAATATAAATATTCTAGATAATAATAGATTAAACTATTATAAATTATTTAAATCCTTATTTTAAAACTTTTCTTTATCTAATTCCTCTTTATTTTTTAAATTAAGATTTATTAATTTATTCCATATTTAATTATAATATTCTTTAAAAAATAATTTCTAAAAGGTATAAAGATTTTCTATTTTATTTTTAAAAATTAATAAAATAAGAAAAGATTTAATTAATAATAGTAATAAGATATTTTATAAATGATTTATACCATTTCTTAATCCAATATTAATATTAATTAAAGAATTATCAAAATATAACAAACTTATATTTTAAAAAGATATAATTATTACTAGATTGGTTAATCTAGGGTATCTTAATTTAAAAATAATAATATTAATAATAAATTAAATAATTAATTAGATTCTATTTATTAAAGAAGTTTAAAATTTTCTTATTATATCCAAAAGAATAATCTTGAATTAATAATTAAAAAATTATAAAAAAAAATAATTAAATATATAGGAAATTCTATTAATTTATATAATTTAATATCCTCTTCTCTTTTTCTCTTTTTCTCTTTTTCTCTTTTTCTCTTTTACTTTAATTTGTTCTGTCCTATTCTAACTTATTCCATTCTATTCTGACTTGTTTTATCCTATTCTGTTATCCCATAAGAGCAAAGGTTTCCATCCAGGGGTTTACCATGATTAATCCTTTTCCATTTACAATAATACAAGGGTTAGTTACAGGTTATTAATTTATGACAAATAAAACTTAAATAATTAATTATTATAAAATAATAATTTAAAAATATATAATTCAATTATTTTTATAAAGGAATAATTATTTAAATAAAAAATAAAGTCTTTAAAGAAAAATAATTTACCATTACTAATAAATATATAAATAAAATAATCCTTTATAATAATAAATTATATAAAAAATATAATAAAAAAAATCTAAAATAATTAAGAATTAAAGAAAAAAAATTAATTAAAATTTAAAATCTTAATATAATTAATAATAATAAAAAATCTAAAAAAGATTTAAATGAGATTAAATATTATAATTATTAAAAAATAAAATATTATGAAAACAAATATAAAAAACGAAAAAAATAATTATAAGTTTTTAAAAAAATTAATTAATATAATAGTATTAATATTAAAATCATTCTCTTTTCAAAAAGAATTAAAATCTAAAAATCTAAGATATTTATAATTAAAAAATAATTAATTCTAAAAATTATTATAAAAATATAAATCTTTTATAATTTTGATAATTATAATAATACCTTAATTAAAGATTTTAGAAAAATTATACAATTAATAATAGTTATAATATATATTAAAAATTTAAAAGATTCTAAATAAATTTAAAAAATAAAAAAAAATATAATAAAAAATCTAATAATAAAATTATTTAACCTGAATAAAAAAAAATATTTAATTATTTATTTTTTTTAAAATATTTAAAAGATTAGAATTAAAATATAAGATATATAATTAAGAATTTATAATAATTTATTAAATATTAAAAAAATAAAGATAATAAAGATTAGGAATTATTAAACCTTTAAAAATATATTCAAACTATTATAATCTTAAATTCTTTATAATTATTAAAATTTTTAATAATAGATAATTATAATGGATAAATAATATTATATATTTTAATTTCAAAACCTATTATATAAAAAAAGGAGAATATTTAATTAAATATTCTTAATAAATTAAAAAATCTTAATATAAAAAGAATTAAAAAAGAAAAAATAATATTCTAAAAGATATCTAATAAATGCTTAATATTATTAATTATTTATTTAATTAGATTATAATATAAATGGACATGAAAGATTAAAAAAATATTATAAATTAAAGATATTTTATTAACATAGGATTTTATTATTAAAAATATAGTATTATATAATAAAAAAATTAATATAAAAAATATATAAATATTTTTATATAAATATTTAGGAATTTCTAAGATTATTATATAATTATAAAAAAAATATAATTTCTTAAAAATTAAAAGAATAATTAAAAAAGTTATTTTAAATTATAATATTTATAATAAAATTAAAAAAATTAAATATAAATTATATAGGTTTTTATAATTAATTAAAATTCCAAATAAATTATAAGATATTATTATATAGGATTTTATTATTAAATTATTTAAATCACAATATTTAATAATTAAAGAAAAATATAATAACATATAGGTTATCATTAATAAATTTATAAAATATAAATCTTTTATAGTATCTAAAAAAAAACCTATATAATTAAAGATTTAATTTTTAAATTTATTAAAAAAGATTGTTTTAAATAAAGATAAATTCTTTATCTTAAAATTTTAGATTAGTTTAATAAAAAAATTAAAAATTAAATAAAAAACTTTCTATAATAACTTATCCTTAGATTAATTGATAAATAGAATAATTGAATTAGATACTAAAATCATATCTATAAAATTATATTAATTATAAATAAAATAATTAAATAAAATTCCTATTACTTACCATATCTTTATATAATATTTTAATAAATAATACCATAAAAATGTTATTATAAAAAACATTATATAAATAATAAACAAATATAGAATATAAATTATTAATAAATAAAATTACCTTAGAATTAAAAACAATATTATTTAAAACAAAAATATTTATTATTATAATCTTAATATTATAAATTAAATTTAAATAATATTTTAAATTTTTATAAAAATAAATAATATTTAATATCAAAAATATTATAGATTTAAATTAAAAGATTAAATAAGAAGTTAGATTTTAAAAAATTAAGATCTTTTTTAATTAAAAAAATCCTTTTAAAAATAAATTATTATTTATAATTATTAATAAATATAAAATTAAAAATTAATATATTTTATATTATTATATTTAAATTAATATTTAAAAATATTAAATTTAAAAGAAATATTGAATTAAAGGAAGACCTAAAAGAATATAATATTAAAATTATTAAAGATTGTAGGATTATTAATAATTAAATCAAATATTTTATCAAATAATTTAATTATTTAAAAGAAAATAATACTATTACGTTCCAAGCTGCGGAATAACATATATAATATAGAATTGGGGAACAATAACCAATTAATCACTGGGAAACTTTTGCTTTATGGCTTAACTAATTATCCCCAAACTAGTTCGTGACATAATGACCAATTTCACCTGCTAAAATAGAAGACGTGGGTTCAATTCCCACAGTTACTAGATAAAAACTTCGTCACTCTCCGAGCTTTTAGGCAACATCGATAATAGGCAAGCAAAAGAGCCTAGCTAACAAAGGTATCACCAGCTCAGAACCTTGGAATTTCCCTATATTATATTTTTAATATATAGATATAAGGCTTTATCCATCTTATAACATGATATATATACCAAGAGGTATAAGGCCTGATTCTCCTCATATAGTATAACATAGGGACATACCTTATAGAAAAAAGGTATGATATTATATTCCAAACTATAAAATAACATATATAATATAGAATTAGGGAATAATAACTAATTAATCACTAAGAAACTTTTACTTTATGGCTCAACTAGTTATCCCCAAACTAATTCGTGACAAATACCTAAGAATTATCAGAATATCTTATAAATAAAAAGATTTAGAAATTAATTAAGGATTTTTATTATTAAAATCTTGACTAATTAAAATTTACAAAACTATAATTAACAATAATATTAGATTAAAATTAAAATTTATTTCTAAAAAGGAAATGGGGGAGATTATAATAGAATTTGTAACAAACTATTATATTTTATAAACCTGTTTTTCCTCTTTATCTAATTCTTTTTTATATTAAAATATATTAAATATCTTTATCTAAATTAGCTCTTTTTGATAATAAATATATTGTAATTTATTTATATATTTAGAAATATCTTTTTAATAATTATTAATTTTTTCAGAAGATAACGGAACTTATTTTTAATCTTTTGATATTTATTTTATAAATATTTTAATTCTAATGAAAAATTATTAAAAAAATTTATTATTATAATATTATAACTAATCTTATTTATCTTATAAATATAATTATTATAGGTATTTAATCTAATTACAAGAAAATAAATATAATTTAAATAAAAAAATAAGATATGCTATATGATTTTATAAATAATATTTTTGTCTTATAAGATCTGGATTTTAATTTTAATTTAGAAATATAATCTAATATTATTATAATAAATTATAAATAAAAAAAGGGATTTAATATAATAAAGAAAATATTTATTTATTTATCTTTAAAGATAAAGATCTTAGAAAATAAGGTATAATATTATAAATCAAAGAAATCCATCATAATTAAAATAGATATTCTTTAACCAATTATGGCTAAATTATGGAGGAATTATAATATATATAGTTTATATGATTTTATTAATCTAATTGATCTCATAAGATTAATTAGATTATAATAATAATAGATTTTAAAGAAAAGAAGAAGGAATAACTATATAATTATAAATATTTCTTATATATCTAATTATTTTTTCTATAATTTTTTAATTATTAATCTAAGATTATTCTTTTAAGTATAATAAAAGAATTCTAAGCTTTTCTAATGAATAGAATTTATTTAATTATTTAATCTATCATTAATATTATTACCTTCAAATTAAGATATCTTGGATTAGTTAATCCAGCAATGGTTATACCTCTTTGAGGCATAGGTTTGTCATATATATGTCTAACAGAAAATTGGATTTTTTAAAAAAGATTTTTTTTTCTTTAAATTCCTTTATTCTTATTATGTTTAATTCTTATAATTAATTTAAATGATTTTATTATGATTAAATAATAAATTCTTTAATTCTTTAACAATAATATTAAATATTATTAAAATTGTTGGAATTATATAAGAATAATTTTATTTAAGAATTAAATAATAATAAATAAATATTATTTTTTTATAATAGATTTTCTTTATAAAAAAATAAATAAAAATTTATATGTATAAATTAATCTTTTATATTTATAATTTTATTATAAATTAATAAATTAATTAATTCATATCTTTTAATAAATAGGAAAAGGATTATTATTTTTTTTAATTAAGATTCTTTATTTTATTTCATTTTTTATTAGTTTTATTATTATTATTATTTAATAATCTAGAACATATTAAAGATCAAAAAAGGATTAATTATTAAAAGGTTGTTTTAAGGATCTTTTTTTATCTAATTTCCTTTAATATTAATTCTTTTTTAAACTTTTTAATCTATATATCAATAATAATGGCCTTTGTTTATTAATTAGGAAAGACTTTTTTTCTTTTAAACTTAATTTTTTTAAATCTTTAATTTTAAAGTTTGTAAATATATGTTAAAAGATATTATTTTTTTTATAAATAATAAATTCTAAATAATATAAATGTGATGAATCTATGTCTCAAAGAGGTATAGCCATTGCTGGATTAATTAATCTGGGGTATCTTGATTTAAAGATAATAATATTAATAATAGGTTATATAACTAAGTAAGTTTTATTTGTTAAAGAGGTTTAAAGTTTTCTTATTATATTCCAAAAAAATCTTAAATTGATAATTAAAAAGTTATAAAAAAATGATTAAATATATAGGAAATGTTTATAATTATATAATTATTCTTTCTTTTTCTTTTTATTCTGAGATTATTGTGATGTGTTGTGATGTGTTATGATATATTATAATGTGTTATAATATGGTATAATATATTATAATATATTGTATCTTAGTATATTAAATTGGAATTTAATTATGATAAATTATCTATATTTTATTTTTTATGATTTTAATAAGGATCTTTTATGCTTAATTTATAATATTATATTCTTTTTTTTTTAAATTTTTTTTTTAATTTTATGTGTCAAAATAATAATTATATTTAAAAAAAAATAAAAATCAAATATTTATTTTAATTAATAATAGGAATATTATATTTATATAAATTATATTAAAATTTATAATCAATTTATTTTTTTTTATTTTAATTGTGATATTTTTAAAAAAAATTGTTTTTTATTTATTCGTTTTGAGGTTTATAATTACTGTATTTATTAGAATTGAAAATGTTATAACATTTTGAAAATAAATGTTTTTAATTGTGTTTTCCAGGTTTATACTTATTTGGAATAAAAATGTAAAGATATAGAAGACAAATTGGTTTATTTGTAAAAAAAAATGACAAAAAAGATTAACAAATTGTAATAATTTTGTTGTTAGGAGGATTTATTAAAAAGATATGATTTAAAGTTGTTAAAATTTGATAAAAAATAGGATATTAAAAGAAAGTAAACTTATTTAATAAAAAAATAAATTTATATAATTAAGGAATAAGTTTAAATTAAATAGAAATATATTATTTTTATTCTTAAGGTTTTTTCTTTAATTTTTTTTATTTGGGGTAAACTTTAATCTTAATCTAATATTATTATTAATTATTATTATATAGATTTTAATTCATTAGGATTTTAATGATAAAAATCTTTAATTAAATTTTAGATCTTTTTATTTATAAGGTATTTTTATAATTTTTTAGATATTATTCTTTTTTAAATAATTAAATTATTTAATAAAATATTTAATTTAATTATTGATGATTTTAAAATTCTAAATAATTTTAATATTATATTTTTTTAAATCTTCTTCTAATTTGATATTTCTTTTAAATTTAATATTTTTAAATATTAATTTAAATATAATAATATAAAATGTTTTAATTTTTAATTTTATATTTATTAATAATTATAAATAATAATTTATTCTTAAAAAAACTTTCTTGATTAAAAAAGGTTTTAATTTTTTGAAATTTAATTTTTTATTTAATCTTTTAATCTAAATTTATAATGTGTTTAATATTAAATGTTATTTATTCTATAAAAAATAAATCTCATCTTTTTTTTATAAAATTATTTTTTTATTTTTTTTCTTATTATAATATATTATTATTTATTTTTATAAAAATTTATAATATTAAGATTTTAATAATAAATATTTTTATTCTAAATAATATTGTTTTTAATTTTAAGGTAATTTTATTTATTAATAATTTATATTCTATGTTTATTTATTATCTATACAACATTTCTTATAATGATATCTTAATAATATTATTTATTAAAATATTATATAAGGATATAATAAATAATAAAAATTTCAATTAATTATTTTATTTATAATTAATATAATTTTATAGATATGATTTTAATATCTAATTTAATTGTTCTATTTATATATTAATCTAAAGATAAGTTATTATAAAAAAATTTTATTTAATTTTTAATCTTTTTATTAAATTAATCTAAAATTTCAAAATAAAAACCTTATCTTTATTTAAAATAATCTTTTTTTATAATTTATATTTATTAAAAATGAACTGTTTAATTATACAATTTTTTTAAAATAATATAAAATATTTATATTTTATAACTTTATTAATAATAATTTATACATTATTATATTTTCTTTAATTATTAAATATTATAATTTAAATAATTTAATAATGAAATCCTATATAATAATATTTTATAATTTATTTAAAATTTTAATTAGTTATAGCAATTTACATGATTTATATTTGGTTTTTTTAATTTTGTTATAAATGTTATAATTTAAAATAATTCTTTTAATTATTTTTTTTGTAATTATATAATAATCTTGAAAATTCCTAGATATTTATATAAAAGATATTTATATATTTCTTATGTAAATCTTTCTTATAATATTTATGGTATAAGTTTAAATAATATTGTAAATTTTTATAGAAATGAATGGTAATATATTATAATAAAAAAAGAATTAAAGGATTAATTTTATAGAAGGGAGATAAGGTCTATTTTTTATAAAATAAATAATATTTGATCTTAAAGACATCATAAATTTAAATTAAGAGATTAAATAAGAAGTTAAATTTTAAGAAATTAAGATCTTTTTTAATTAAAGAAATTCTTTTAAAAATAAATTATTATTTATAATTATTAATAAATATGAAATTAAAAATTAATATATTTTATATTATTATATTTAAATTAATATTTAATAATATTAAATTTAAAAAAGATATTGAATTAAAAGAGGACCTAAAAGAATATGATATCAAGGCTATTTAAGATTTTAAGATTATTAATAATTAGATTAAGTATTTCATTGAATGAATTAACTATTTAGAAAAGAATAATATTTAGGGATTATAGGAATATTTTATAAATAAGGAAATTTAAAAATTAATTAAGGATTTTTATTGTTAGAATTTTAATTAATTAAAATCTATATAATTATAGTTAATGATAATATTGGGTTAAAATTAAAATTCATCCTTAAAAAAGAAATGGAGGAGATTATGACAGAATCGATAATAAATTATTATATTTTATTAGCTTTTTCCTTTTTTTTATCCAATTCTTTTTCATATTAAAATATATTAAATATTTTTATCTAAACTATTTTTTTTAATAATAAATATATTATAATTTCTTTATATATTTAAAAATGTCTTTTTAATAATTATTAATTTTTTTTAAAAAATAAAAAAATTTATCTTTAATTTTTTAATATTTATTTTATAAACATTTTAATCCTAATAAAAAATTATTAAAAAAATTTATTATTATAATATCATAATTAACCTTATTTATCTTATAAATATAATTATTATAGGTATTTCACCCAGTCATAAAGAAATAGGAATTCTTATTAACATAAATATAATTTAAATAAAGAACATAAAATATATTATATATTTTTATAAATAATGTTTTTATTTTATAAGATTTTTTTCTAAAAAAAATAAGGCTTAGATTTTGATTTTGGTTTAAAAATATAATCTAATATCATTATGATAAATTATAAATAGAAAAGGAAGTTTAATATAATAAAAGGAATATCTATTTATTTATCTTTAAAGATAAAGATCTTAGAAGATAAGATATAATATTATAAATTAAAGAAATCTATTATGATTGGAATAAATATTCTTTAACTAATCACAGTTAAATTATAAAGGATTTGTAGTATACATGATTCATATAATCTTATTGATCTAATTAATCTAATTAAATTAATTAAATTAATCAAATCATAACAATAACAAGACTTTAAAGAAAGGAAGGAAGAATAATTATATAATCATAAATATTTCCTATATATTTATGTCACAAACCAAGAATCCCACACCCGCTTCTAAAGGATGAGTAGGGCCTGATACAACCAATAACGGTATAACCTCGGATGATTAGATGTGTCAACCAGCAACACATCCAGTATAAAGAACATATCCAACATATCTAATATAAACAACATATTTAACATATCTAGTATAGGAAAAGAAAGAAAAATAACTATATAATTATAAGATATTTCCTATATATCTAATTACTTTTTCAATAATTCTTTAATTATTAATCTAAGATTATTCTTTTAAATATAATGAGAAGATTTCAAACCTCTCTGACAAACAAGACCTAATTAATTATTTGACCTATTATTAATATTATTATCTTTAAATTAAGATATTCTAGATTAGCTAATCTAATAATAATTATACCTTTCTGAGGCATAGGTTCGTCATATTTTAATAACTTTTCAATTAATATTAATACTGGGTTAAGAAATGATATAAGTCATCTATAAGATATCCCTTTACCATTATTAATTAAACCTTTTCTTATTTTATTAATCTTTAAAGATAAAATAAAAAATCTCTATAATTTTAAGAATTACCTTTTGAGGAGTATCACGATTAGATATGGAGTAAACTAGTAGATCCTAATTTAAAAAGTAAAGAAAAATTAAATAAAGAAAAACTTTAAAATAAGGATTTAAATAATTTATAATAGCCTAGTTTATCATTACCTAAAATATTTATATCTATTTATATTATTTAAAACCTATCACTAATAAAGAAAATATTTTAATTTATTAACAAAATGGTGTCTCCTAAGATACATTTATAAGCCTTAAAATCGGAGGCTTAGGAAGAAATTAACGTCAGGATAAGAGAAGATAACTAGGAAGAAGAAGAAACTTCTAATTAAGAAATTAAGGCAGTAACTGCCTTTAGGAAAGTCAAAAGGCTTAAAAAAGAATTAACATTAAAGGAAGTTAGATTAGGGAAGGCCTTTAAAGGATCCTCATTAAGGACCTCTCAGCAGCCGATATCCCCTCAATCTTCGGCACCTCCTAAACCACTAAACGATGATGATAATAGAGATAAGGAAGACAGGAAGGAAAGAGAAAATAAAAGATCTTAACTAAAAAAGGAAAGAATAGTGACCCTTTTTCTATTTATTAAAGGATATAAACTAATAGATCCATTAATCTATAATGAAATTTTAGATGTTAAGGATTGATTCATATATATAAAACTTTATTTATCTTTTTATAAAGAAAATCTATTGTAAGAAGAATAATAGATATTTATTATTATTTAGTTCTTAAATGGAACCACCTTTATATAGTTTTAACTTATTTTAGAAAACCATTTCAATATTATCGAAAAAAAGTCAAAGGAGTCTCAATATATTTTCAAATTATATAAACATTTTAAAAATAAAATATAAATAATATTTAACAAGTCATTTAAAAGGAAAGAGATGTAGAAAACTATTTATCATCTTAGATAAAAAGGATGGGCCACCTTTTACATAACAAAATTCAAATAACTTACAGTTATAAAATAACTGTTTAAAGATATACAATTTGATTACCTTTATAAGGAAGTGGTTATTTAAATAAAAAATGAATTCTTTAAAGAGGAATAATCTACCATTATTAATGAATATATAATCAAAGTAATTCTTTATAATAATAGGTCATATAAAAGATATAATAAGAAAAAAAGAGGTTCTAAAATAATAAAAAATCAAGGAAAAAAAAATTAACCAAGACTTAAAACCTTAATGCAGTTAATAATGATAAGAAACTTAAAAAAGATTTAAGTAAAATCAAATGTTATAATTACCAGGAAATAGGATATTATAAGAGTTAATATAAGAAACCTAAGAAATAATTACAAATCCCAAAAAGAAAATCAATTAATATAATAATAATAACATTAGGATCCTTAACCTTAAAAATACTTAATATTATTAAAAAAAAAGAAAAAAAGGAAAATCCATCACTAAATTATAACAAAACCACCTAATAAACAGAGATAAAAAACTTTATGGATTAAATAAATCAACTATAGGATCTTAGTACAATAAGTATAAAAAATTCCAAAAAAGAAGAAACAAATGTTTCTTCAGATATATAAAGACTATAAGAACCATTAGGGGATATAGACTAGGACATGGAAGGAAAAATAGAAAGAAAAGTAATATTCTTAATATAAATTAATAATCAAAACATCTCTACCATACTATTACTGGATAAGAATATTGTTTTAATATACTTTAATGGAATATAATTATATTAGTAAATAATATAGGATTAATAAGATTTTAATAATAAAAGAGGATGGAATCGAACCTCTAAACCAAAATTAATATATCATATATAATTAATTAAATAAATAAATTATTATTATTATAATCTTAATAACCCATAGGACCTAAGATATACATCTAAAAGTAATAGAAAGTAATCCCAAAAATATAAAAGATGAAATTATAAGAAAACCTATAAAATCATTATTAAAAAATATTTAAAGGATAAAAAATATTAATATTATTTATTATTAAAATATTTAAAGATCTAGATTATAAAAAGATAATTAAAAAAGGATGGGACCAGGAATTTATATAATAATGTTATAAAAACATATATAAGATTGCTTATACATTACTTTATAAGGAAAAATAAGACATAATTATCCTAATTAAATATGTTTAGGAATATCTAAGGTAAATTATTTAATATTTGAATGTTATTCTAAATAGATATTATAATATAAGGAGATGATTAACCAGTTTTAAAAAGAAATATTACATTTAGAAAGCAAAATTATAGTTCTTTAAAAAAGAATTAAACAATTGGTAGACCTGTTATAAGGGATGATAAATATAATCAATAAATAACAAAATATAATGGAGAAACTACTGGGAATCTTATAAATAATATCAAATAAAGTTAAACTAATATGTTTAATAAGAATAGTTAAGGGACCCCATTTAATTATAAAGATGATATGGAAAGGATATGAATTTAATGCCCTAATTAATTCAGGATATGTAATTAATTTGATCCATCTAAGATTGGTTAATACATATGGAATATTATATTAAAAGAAAAAGATGCCTTACCAAGTCAGTAACATCGATGGAAGCCTCAGGAATTGGTATCCTTTGATCTTGTTGACATAAATTACGAGCTAGTTTTGGGGAAGATGTGGCTTAGAGCTAGCAACCTAAGAATTAATTGGGTATATGATCGACTTTATTAAGATAAGCCAGAAAAAGATTCAACCTTTAAACATTAGAAAGAGGCTGATTTAAATGAATTAAAATAGTAATTACAAGAATTACAAATAAGTAACCTTATGAAAGAACATTCTATATTTTTATGTTTAATAATATGACATATAAATATTAAAGAACCAAACAATTAAAAACAAATTGAAATTAAAGAAAAATACATAAAAATGTTTTTTAAATTATTTTAAGATAATCCAGATATGGATATAAGTATATTAGAATATAATTAATATGATTATAAAATAATATTAAAGGAAAAAGAATATCCAAAATTATATTAAGTTTATAAATTAAATTAAAATAAATTTAAAGCCTTATATATTATATTTTAAGATAAGGAGGTAAAAGGGTTTATATGAAAATCAAAATTATTAATAAGATACTTAATTTTCTTAATATTTAAAAAGAATAAGGATGGGATATTTAAATTAAACAAAGAAGGAAAAGTGGTATGGAGGGATATCTATGATGTCACAAATCACATAGGCTTACAGGGGTGTAATACCCTGGAGGAAATCTTTTCCTTGCTGAAATGGGGTAATGACAGTAGGAGTACATGACACGTAACATGGATGAATATGGATAAGGATATCCAGTTTCATCCAGTAAACATAATATAGATAAATATAGATAAGGGTATCTAATTTTATCTAATAAATATAACATAAATAAATATAAATAAATATATCTAACCTTATTTATAAAAAAGATAATAATAAAGAATATCTATATAATCATTATATTCTTTTATATATTTAATTATTTTTTATAACTTTTTAATTATTAATCTAACATTATTCTTTTAAATATAATGAAAAGATTTTAAGCCTCTCTAATAAACAGAATATATTTAATTATTTAATCTATTATTAATATTATTATCTTAAAATTAAGACATCTCAAATTCACCAATCCAATAATAATTATACCTTTTTGAAATATAGGTTTATCATATTTTAATAACTTTTTAATCAATATTAATACTAGGTTAAGAAATGATATAAACCATTTATAAAATATCTTATTATCATTATTAATTAAATCTTCTTTTATTTTATTAACTTTTAAAAATAAAACAAAAAACCTCTATATCTTTCAAGAATTATCTTTTAAAAAATATCATAATTAGATATAGAATAAGCTAATAAATCCTAATTTAGAAAATAAAAAGGAATTAAATAAAAAAGAACTTTAAAATAAGGATCTAAATGATTTATAATAGTCTAGTTTATTATTATCCAGAATATCTATATTTATTCATACCATTTAAAACCTATTACCAATAAAGAAAATATTCTAACTCATTAATAAAATAATGCCACCTAAAATATGCTTATAAGTTTTAAAATCAGAAATAAAGGAGGAAATTAATGTCAGAATAGATGAGGAAGACCATAAGAAAGAAAAAGCCCCTAATTGGCAAGCCAGAATAATAATTATCTTTAAGGAGGTTAAAAGACTTAAAAAGAAATTAACCTTAAAGAAAGCCAAATTTAGGAAAGTCTTTAAAGGATCTCCATTGGGAATCTCTTAGTAACCAACCCTTTCCTAACCTTTAATATCCCCTAAACCTCTAGATAATGGTAATAATAAGAAAGAAAAAGATAAGAAAGAAAAGGGAGATAGAGGACCTTAATTAAAAAAGAAAAGAATAATAATCTCTTTTTTATTTATTAAAAGATATAAATTAGCAGACCTATTAACCTATAATAGGATTTTAGATATTAAAGATTGGCTTATATATATAAAATTTTATTTATTTTTTTATAAGGAGAATCTATTATAAAAAGAATAATAAATATTTATTATTATTTAATTCTTAAATGGAATATCTTTTATATAGTTTTAACTTATTTTAGAAAATTATTTCAATATTATCAAAAAAGAATCAAAAGAGTTTTAATATATTTTTGAATTATATAAACATTTTAAAAACAAAATATAAATAATGTTTGACAAATTATTTAAGAAAAAGGAAACATAGAAGGCCATCCATTACTTTAAATAAAAAGGATAAATTATATTTTATATAACAGAATTCAAATAATTTATAATTATAAGATAATTATTTAAAGATATATAATTTAATTATCTTTATAAAGGAGTAATTATTTAGGTAAAAAATGAATTATTTAAAGAAGAATAATCTATTATTATTAATAAATATATAATTAGAATAATTCTTTATAATAATAGGTTATATAAAAGATATAATAAAAAAAAAGGCTTTAAAATAATAAAGAATCAAGGAAAAAGGGAATTAATTAGGATTTAAAATCTTAACATAGTTAATAATAATAAGAAATCTAAGAAGGATTTAAATAAAATCAGGTATTATAATTATTAAGAAATGGGATATTATAAAAGCCAATATAAAAAACCTAAGAAATAACTATAAGTCTTAGAAAGAAGATTAGCCAATATAATAATGATAATATTAGGATCTTTAATTTTAGGAATATTTAATATTATTAAAAAAAAGGAAGAATAAGAAAATCCACCACTAAATTATAATAAAGCCATCTAATAAACAAAAATAAAAAACTTTATGAATTAAATAAATCAATTATAGGATCTTGGTATAATAGGCATAAGGAATTCCGAAGAAGAAGAAACAAATATTTCTTTAGAAGAATCCAGTTCTTCTTTGGATAAATAAAGATTATTATAGGATATAAATTGGAACATAGAAGGAAAAATGGAAAGAAAAATGATGTTTTTAATATAAATTAATAATTAAAACATTTCTACCATATTATTACCAAATAAGAATATTATTTTAATATATTTTGATGGAATATAATTAATTATATTAATAAATGATATAAAACTGATAGGATTCTAATAATGAGGGAGGATAGAATTAAACCCCTAAACCAGAACTGATATATCATATATGGTTAATTAAATAAATAGATTATTATTATTATAATCTTAATAACTTAATGGATCCAAGATATATATCTAAGAATAATGAAATATAGATCCAAAAATATAGGAATGGAATTATAGGAGAGCCCATAAAATCATTACTAAAAAAATATTTAAAAGGTAAGGAATACCAGAATTATTTACCCTAAATATATTCAAAGATCTAGATTACAGGAGGGTAATCAGAAATGGATGGGATTAGGAATTTATGTGACAATGTTATAGGAACATATATAGGGTTTCCTATATATTATTTTATAAAGAAAAATAAGGTATAATTACCTTAATTAAGCTTATTTATGGATATTTAAAATAAATGATTTAATATTTAAATGTTATTTTGGATGGATATTACAAATAAATATTATTATAATATAGGGAGATGATTAATTAATTTTAAAAAGAAATATAACATTTAGAAAATAAGATTATGGCTTTTTAAGGAAGAACTGAATAGTTAATAAACCTGTTATAAAAAATGATTAATATGATTAATAAATAATAAAATATGGTGGAGAAACTGTTGGGAATCCTATAAATAATATTAAATAAAGTTAAACCAGTATGTTTAGTAGGAATAATTAAGGGACCTTATTTAATTATAAAAATGATATAAAAAGGATATAAATTTAATACCTTAATTAATTTAGGATATATAGTTAATTTGATCTATCTAAGATTGGTTAATATATATAGAATATTATATTAAAAAAAGAAGATATCTTATTGAGTTAATAATATTGATAGAAGTTTTATTATTTATAATGGAAGAAAAGTTAAAAGAGAAATTATAGTTTTCTTTATCTTAATCTAAGGATATTAAGAGTTGATATTTTTTAATTTTATTAATATAAATTATAAATTAATTTTAGGGAAGATGTAATTTAAAGCTAGTAACTTAAGAATTAATTAGGTATATAATTGATTCTATTAGGATAAATTAAAAAAAGATTCAGCCTTTAAATATTGGAAAGAGGCTGATTCAAGCAAATCAAAATAGTAATTACAGTAAGTACAAATAGGTAATCTTATAAAGGAATATTCCATACCTTTATGCCTTATAATATAATATATGGATACCAAAGAATTAAATAATTAAAAATAAATTAAAATTAAAGAAAAATATATAAAAATATTTTCAAAATTATTTTAAGATAATTTAGATATAGATATAAATATATTAGAATATAGTTAATATAATCATAAAATTATATTAAAGGAAAAAGAATATCCAAAATTATATCAGGTTTATAAATTAAGTTAGAATAAATCTAAAGCCCTATATATTATATTCTAAGATAAGGAAATAAGAGGATTTATATGAAAATCAAAATTATTAATAGGATATTTAATCTTTTTAATATCTAAAAAGAATAAGGATGGGATATCTAAATTAAATAAAAAAAGAGAAGTAATATGGAAAAATATCTATAATTATTAATAACTAAATGAGATTATAATTAAAAATAGGTATCCTCTACCATACATTAAGAGCTTAAAGGAAGAAATAGGTGATTATAAATGGTTTACATTATTAAATCTAAAATTTATTTTTAATTTTATATGAATTGTTAAAGGAGATAAATGGAAAATAATTATCAAAATATTATATAATCATTTCGAATGTTTGGTAATATTATTTAGACTTATAAATACATTAATTACCTTTTAATAAATAATCTAGGATATTCTATGATAATTCCTTGGAAAAAGTATTTTTGTATATTTAGATAATATTCTAATCTATTTAAAAATTAGAAAATAATATAAAAAAGATATATATAAAATATTTAAAGCCTTAAAAAAAACTAAATTTCTTATAGACTTAAATAAGAATAATTTCTTTATCTAAGGATTTGATTATCTTAGATATATAATTTCTCTAAAAAGAATTAAAATCTAGAAATCTAAAATATCCATAATTAGGGAATGGCTAATTCCAGAAACCATCATAAGAGTACAAATTTTCCATAGTTTTTATAATTATAATCAAGGATTTTAAGAAAATTATAGAATTAATAATAGCTATAATATATATCAAAATTCCAAAGGATTTTAAATGGATATAAAAAATAAAAAAGGCATTTTAAGAAATAAAAAAAATTGTAATAAGAAATTTAATAATAAGGTTATTTAATCCAAATAAGAGGAAATAATTATATATTAATATCTTAAATAAAATAATGGGAATAATATTGGAATAACTGGAAGATAATAAAAAATAACATTTAATTACCTATTTTTCTAAAATTTTTAAAAAATTAGAAATAAAATATAAAATATATGATCAAGAATTTATAACCATTTATCAAATATTGAAGAAATGGAGATTATAGGTATCAGGAATTATTGAATCTTTGGAAATCTATTTAGATTATTATAATCTTAAATCTTTTATGATTATTAAGGTTTTTAATAATAGATAATTATAATAGATTAATGATCTTATATATTTTAATTTTAAAATCTATTATATTAAGGGAAAAGAGAATATCCAAATGGATATTCTTAATAGATTAAAAGGTTTCAATATTAAAGAAGTCAGAGAAAAAAGGATAATATTCCAGGAAATATCCAATAATATCCTAATATTATTAATGGTATACTTGACTAAATCATAATATAAATGAGAATAAAGGATTAAGGAAGAAGCCTTATAAATTAAGGATACTTTATTAATATAGGATTTTATCATTAAGGATATAATATTATATAATGGGAAAACCTATATATTACTAATATTACAGGAAAAGTTTATATGAGAAATACATGAATATCTTCTATATGGATATTTGGGAATCTTTAAGATAATTATATAATTATAGGAAATATATAATTTCCTAGGAATTAAAAAGATAATTAAAAAAGTTATTTTAAATTATAATATCTATAATAAGGTTAAAAAAATTAAATATAAATTATATGGGTTTCTATAATCCATTAAGATTTTAAATAAATTATGGGATATTATTATATGGGATTTTATTATTAAACTACCTAAATCATAATATTTAATAACTAAAAAGGAATATAATAATATATAAGTTATTATTAATAAATTTATAAAATATGGGTACTTTATGCCATTTAAAGAAACCTATATAGCTAAAGATTTAGCTTTTAAATTTATTAAAAAAGTCTTTAATAAACATAGATTATTAAAAAGGATTATTTTAGATAGAGATAAATTCTTTACCTTAAAATTTTAGATTGGCCTAATAAAAAGGCTAAAGGTCAAATAAAAGCTCTTTATAATAATTTATTTTTAAATTAATGGCTAAATAGAATAATTGAATTAAATACTAGAACAATACTTATAAAATTATGTTAATTATGAATAAGATAATTAGATGGAATTCCTACCATTCATTATATTTTCATATAATATTTTAGTAAATAATATTATTAAAATGTTATTATAGAAAGCATTATATAGATAATAAATAAATATAGAATATAAACCATTAATAAACAAGGTTATCCCAGAATTAAAAACAGTACCACCTTGAATAGAAATGTTTACTACTAGAATTCTAACATTGTAAATTAAATTTAAATAATATCTCAAATTCTTATAGGAACAAATGGCAATATATTATAATAAGAAAAGAATTGAAAGATTAATTTTATATAAGGGAAATAAGGTTTATTTCTTATAAAATAAGTAATATTCAATATTAAAGATACCATAAATTTAAATCAAAAGATCAAATAAGAAGTTAGATTTTAAAAAGTTAAGATCCTTTTTAATCAAGGAAATCCTTTTAAATATAAATTATTATCTATAATTACTGATAAATATAAAATTAAAAATTAATATATTTTATATTATTATGTTTAAATTAGCATCTAAAAATATTAAATTTAAAGAAAATGTTGAATTAAAGGAGGATCTAAAAGAATATAACATTAAGGCCATTTAAGATTCTAGAATTATTAATGATTAAATTAAATATTTTATTAAATAATTTGATTATTTAGAAAAGAATAATATCTAAGAACCATAAGAATATCTTATAAATAAAAAGGTTCAGAAGTTAATTAAAGATTTCCATTATTAAAACCTAGATCAACCAATGGTGGCAAATTAAAGTTTATATCTTCAAGGGAAAAATCGGAGAAGGGATTAATTATAGAGATTATATTAGTTTATACCTTAGCATTATATTGTTATTCCCCTGCTGGATGTTACTCCTTTTTTAATTATTTTTGTTTTTTTAATTCTTCTAGATTTTGAAGACTATATTGAAACATTTTTAAGCCTTTTTTTTTTAATAATTCCTTTTATTACCTAAGTTATTTAATGTGAATTAAGGCCTTAGCTATTTTAATATAAAGATATTTAAAGGCTTCTTTAATCTGATATTTTTGAATAAATAACCATTCTTCCTTATTCTTAAGCTGGGAGAAAGAACTGATAGAGATGTTTATCTTATCATATTAATAATGATATAGAATATATTTATTATATTTCTTAGATATCTTAATTATTATTATATATTTAAGATTATGATTAAAACAATATGAATAGGGTATAATATTTATATTAAAACCAATTTTGTTAATCTATTTTAAAAGTTTTATATATTCCTATCTTTAATTAATATATTTACATTTTATAGATGGATTAGTAAATATAATAAGAATTAAATTAAAAGGATTTACTAAAAAAAAGAATCTTTAAAGATGAAGGAATTAAGGAAGGAAGAAATAATGTTATAAACCATATAGGCTTACAAGGATGTAATATCCCGGAGGAAATCTTTTCCTTGTTGAAATGGGGTAATGATAGTAGGAGTACATAATATATAATATAGATAAATATAGATGAAGGTATTTAATCTCATCTAATAAACATGATATAGATGAATATAGATAAGGATATCCAGTCTTATCCAGTAAGTGTGACATAGATGAGTATGGATAAGTGTATCCAACCTTATCTATAAGGAAAGTAATAATAAGGAATATCTATATAATTATCATATTTTCCTATATATTTAATTATTTTTTTATAATTCTTTAATTATTAATCTAAGATTATTCTTTTAAATATAATAAGAAGATTTTAAGCCTTTCTGATGAATAGAATATACTTAATCACTTAACTTATTATTAATATTATTATCTTAAAATTAAGACATCTTGGATTTGCCAATCCAGCAACAACTATACCTTTTTGAAGCATAGGTTCATCACATATGATTATTAATAATTAAATAAGATTATAATTAAAGATAGATATCTTTTATTATATATTAAAAACCTAAAAGATGAGATAAATAATAATGAATAATTTATATTATTAGATTTGAAATTCATTTTTAATCTTATATAAATTATTGAAAAGTGTGATGAACCTATGCCTCGGAAAGGTATAGTCGTTATTGGATTGGCTAATTTAGGGTTTCTTAATTTAAAGGTAATAATATTAATAATAGGTTAAATGGTTAAGTTAGTTCTGTTTATCAGAGAGGCTTAGAGTCTTCTCATTATATTTAAAAGAATAATCTTAGATTAATAATTAAAGAATTATAAAAAAATAATTAGATATATAGGAGAATATAATAATTATATAAATATTCCTTATTGTTACCTTTTTTATAGATGAGGTTGGATATTTTCATCTATATTTATCTTTATTATATTTATTAGATAAAATTGGATACATTTATCTATACTTATCTATATCATATTTACTAGATGAGACTAGATATCCTTATCCATATTTATCTATGTTATATATCATGTATTCCTATTATTATTACCCTATTTCAATAAGGAAAAAGGTTTCTTCCAAGGTTTTATATCCCTGTAAGTCTATATGGTTTATAATATTATTTCTTCCCTCCTTAGTTCCTTCATCCTCGAAGATTCTTTTTCTTAATAGATCCCTTTAATTTAATCCCTATTATATCCATTAATTTATTTATAAAATGTAAATGTATTAATCAGGGATAAGAATATATAAAGCTTTTAGAATGAATTAATAGGATTAATTTTAATATAAATATTATACCTTATTTATATTATTTTAATCATAATTTTAAATATATAATAGTAATTAGGATATTTAAGAAATATAATAAATATATTCTATATCATTATTAATATGATGGGATAGGCATCCTTATCAATTTCTTCTCCCAATTTGAAAATAAGAAGGAACAGTTGTTTATTTAAAAGCATTAGGCTAAAAAAGCCTTTAAATATCTTCATATCAAAATAATTAAGGCCTTAGTTTATGTTAAATAACTTAGGTAATAAAAGGAATTATTAAAAGAAAAAGGTCTAAAAATACTTCAGTATGATTTCCAAAATCTAGAAAAACTGGAAAAATAGAAATAATTAAAAAAGGAGTAATGTCCAATAGGGGAATAGCAGTATGATATTAAGACACAAATTAATATAACCTCCGTAATTAATCCCTTCTTCGATTTTTCCTTTGAGGATATAAACTTTAATTTGTTACTATTAATTAATCTAGGTTCTGACAGTAGAAATCTTTAATTAACTTCTAAACCTTTTTATTTATAAGATATTCTTATGATTCCTAGGTATTATTCTCCTTTAAATAATTAAACCATTTGATAAAATATTTAATTTAATTATTAATAATTCTAGAATCTTAAATGGCTTTAATATTATATTTTTTTAGGTCCTTTTTTAATTTGACATTTTCCTTAAATTTGGCATTTTTGGATGCTGGTTTAAATATAGTGATATAAAATATATTAATTCTTAATTTTATATTTATTGATAATTATAAATAATAATTTATATTTAAAAAGACTTTCTTAATTAAAAAGGATCCTAATTTTTTAAAATCTAACTTCTTATTTAATCTTTTGGTTCAAATCTATAATATCTTCAATATTAAATGTTACTTATCTTATAAGAAATAAACCTTATCTCCTTTATATAAAATTAATCCTTTAATTTTTTTCTTATTATAATATATTATTATTCATTTCTATAAGAATTTAAAATATTATTTAAATTTAGTTTATAATATTAGAATCCTAATAATAAACATTTCTGTTTAAGGTAATATTATTTTTAATTTTGGGACAGCCTCATTCATCAATGATTCATATTCCATGTTTACTTATTATCCATATAGTATTTCCTATGGTGACATCCTAGTGGTATTACTTATTAAAATATTATATAAGGATATAATAAATGATAAGAATTTTACCCAATTATCTTATTCATAGTTAATATAATTTTGTAAATATTGCTCCAATATCTGATTTAATTGCTCTGTTTGGCCATCAATTTAAGGATAAGCTATTATAAAGAACTTTTATTTAACTTCTAGTTTTTTTATTAAGCCAACCTAAAATTTCAAAATAAAGAGCTTATCCTTATCTAAAATAATCTTCTCTAATAACCTATGTTTATTAAAGACCTTTTTAACAAATTCAAAAGCCAAATTTTTAGCTATATAGGTTTCTTTAAATGATATAAAATACCTATATTTTATAAGTTTATCAGTAATAATCCATATATTATTATATTCTTCTTTAATTATTAGATATCATGATTTAGATAATTTAATAATAAAATCCCATATAATAATATCCCATGGTTTATCTGGAATCTTAATAGGTTATAAAAATCCATATGGTTTATATTTAATTTCTTTAATTTTGTTATAAATATTATAATTTAAAATAACCTTTTTGATTATTCCTTTAATTCCTAGGAAGTTATATATTTCCTATAATTATATAATATTATATTTTTAATAATAAAATCCTATATCAATAAAATATCTTTGATTTATAAAGCTTCTTTTTTAATCCTTTATTCCCATTTATATTATAGCTTAATCAGATATATTATTAGATATTTCCTAGAATATTACCTTTTCTTCTCTAATTTCCTTAATATTAAAATCCTTTAATCTATTAAAAATATTTATTTAAATATTTTCCTTTTCCTTAATATAATAAATTTTAAAGTTAAAATATATAAAATTATTTATCTATTATAATTATCTATTATTAAAAACCTTAATAATCATAAGAAATTTAAGATTACAATGATCTAAATAGATTTCCAAAGGTTTAATAATTTTTAATACCTATGGTTTCCATTTCTTTAATATTTGGTAAATGGCTATAAATTCTTGGTTATATATTTTATATCTTATTTCTAATCCTTTAAAAATTTTGGAAAAATAGGTAATTAAATGTTATTTTCCATTATTTTTTAATTATTCCAATATTATTCCTATTATTCTATTTAAGGTATTAATATATAGTTATTTCCTCTTATTTAAATTAGATAACTTTATTATTAAATCTTTTATTATAATCTTTTTCATTTCTTAGAATGCCTTTTTTGTTTTTTATATCCATTTAAAATCCTTTGGATTTTTGATATATATTATAGCCATTATTGGTTCCATAATTTTTCCAAAATCCTTAATTAAGGCTTTACTATAGTTATAGAAATTATAAAAGGCTTATATTCCTATAATAGTTTCCAAAATCAGCCATTCCTTAATCATGGATATCTTAGATTTTTGGATCTTAATTTTTCCTGGAGAGATTATATATCCAAGATAATTAAGTTTTTAAATAAAGAAGTTATTCTTATCTAGATCTATGAAAAGTTTAGCTTTTCTTAAGGCCTTAAATACCTTATATATATCCTTTTTATATTGTTTTCTGGTTTTTAAATGGATTAGAATGTTATCTAAATATATAAAGATATTTTTTCCAAGGAATTATTATAGAATATCCTGGATTATTTATTAAAAAATGGCTAATATATTTATAAGCCTAAATGATATTATCAAATATTTAAAATGTTTATGTAATGTTTTAATAACTATTTTCTATTCATTCTTTTTAATAATTTATATAAGATTAAAGGTAAATTTCAGATCTAATGATATAAACTATTTATTATTACCTATTTCTTCTTTTAGATTCTTAATATATGATAAAAGATGTCCATCTTTAACCATGATCTTATTTAATTATTAATAGTCATAAATGTCTCTCCATATCATTTTTCCTCCTTTATTTAATTTAGATATCCTATCTTTATTCTTTTTGGATATTAAGAAGATTAAATATCCTATTAATAATTTTGATTTTTATATAAACCCTTTTATTTCCTTATCTTGAAGTATAATATATAAGGTTTTGGATTTGTTCTAACTTAATCTATAAACTTGATATAATTTTGGATATTCTCTTTCCTTTAATATAATTTTATGGTTATATTAATTATATTCTAATATATCTATATTTATATCTAGATTATCTTGAAATAATTTTGGAAATATCTTTATATATTTTTCTTTAATTTTAATTTATTTTTGATTATTTAATTCTTTAATATCTATGTATTATATTATAAAACATAAAGGTATGGAATGTTCTTTTATAAGGTTATTTATTTGTATTTGCTGTAATTATTATTTTGATTTATTTAAATTAGTTTCTTTCCAATATTTAAGGGCTGAATCTTTTTCTAACTTATCCTAATAGAATTAATTATATACCTAATCAATTCTTAAATTATTAACTCTAAACCATATCTTCCTTAAAATTAATTTATAATTTATATTAATAAAATTAAAAAATATCAACTCCTAATATCCTTAGATTAAAATAAAGAGAATTATAGTTTCTCTCTTAACTTTTCCTTTATTATAAATAATGAAACTTTTATTAATATTACTAATTTGATAAAGCATTTTCTTTTTTTTAATATAATATTCCATATATGGTAATTAATCTTGGATGGATTAAATTGATTATATATCTTATATCAATTAGGATATTAAATTTATATTTTTTTTATATTATTTTTATAATTAAATAAGGTCCTTTGGTTATTCTCATTAAATATGTTGATTTAACTTTGTTTAATATTATTTATAAAATTCTTAATAATTTCTTTATCATATTTTATTATTTATTAATTGTATTAATTATTTTTTATAATAAATCTATTAATTATTTAATTCTTCCTTAAAAAACCATAATCTTACTTTTTAAATGTTATATTTCTTTTTAAAATTAATTAATCATCTCCTTATATTATAATAATATCTGTTTGTAATATCTATTTAAGATAATATTTAAATATTAAGCCATTTATTTTAGATATTTATAAATAGGCTTAATTAAAATAATTATACCTTATTTTTCTTTATAAAATAATATATAAGAGATCTTATATATGTTCCTATAATATTATTATATAAATTTCTGATCCTATCCGTTTTTAATTATCCCTTTATAATCTAAATCTTTAAATATATTTAAGATAAATAATTCCAATATTCCTTATCTTTTAAATATTCTTTTAATAATAATTCTATAGATTCTCTTACAATTCCATTTCCTACATTTTTAAATCCATATTTTATTATTTTTAGATATATATCTTAGATTTATTAGATTACTAAGATTGTAATAATAATAATCCATTTGTTTAATTAACCATGTATGGTATATCAATTCTGATTTAAGGATTTAATTCCATCTTTTTTCATTATTAGAATCCCATTAATCTTATATTATTTATTAATATAATTATGTTTTATTAAAGTATATTAGAATAATATTTTTATTTAATAATAATATAACAAAGATGTTTTAATTATTAATTTATATTAAAAACATTATTTCTTTTTTCATTTTTCCTTCTATATTCCAATCCATGTCTTATAATAATCTTTATTTATTTAAAGAAAAATTAGATTCCTCCAAAAAGACACTTATTTCTTCTTCTTCAGAATCTCTTACATCTATTATATCAAAATTCCATAATTAATTTATTTAATCTATAAAATTTTCCATTTTTATTTATTAGATAATTTCATTATAATTTAATAATGGGTTTTCCTATTCTTTTTTTTTTTTTTGATAATATTAAATATTTTTAAAATTAAAGATCCCAATATTATTATTATTATATTAATTAATCTTTTCTTTAGGATTTATGATTATTTCTTGGATTTTTTATATTAATTTTTATAATATCCCATTTCCTAATAATTATAATATTTAATCTTATTTAAATCTTTCTTAGATTTCTTATCATTTTTAACTATATTAAAGCTTTCAATCTTAATTAATTCCCTTTTTCCCTAATTTTTCATTATTTTAAAACCTTTTTTCTTCTTATTATATCTTTTATATAACCTATTATTATAAAGAATTACCCTGATTATATATTTATTAATGATAATAGGTTATTCCTCTTTAAAAAATTTATCCTTTATTTAAATAACCATTTCCTTATAGAAATAATCAAATTATATATCTTTAAATAATTACTTTATAACTATAAATCACTTAAATTCTGTCATATAAAATATAATTTATCCCTTTTATCTAAGATAATAAATGACCTTCTATATTTCCTCCTTTTTAAATAATTTATTAAATATTATTTATATCTTATTTTCAAAATGTTCATATAATTTAAAGATATATTAAAACTCCTTTAATTCTTCTTTAATAATATTAAAATGATTTTCTAAAATAGATTAAAACTATATAAAGATTATTCCATTTAAGAATTAAATAATAATGAATATTTATTATTTTTCCTATAATAAATTTTCCTTATAAAAAAATAAATAAAGTTCTATATATATAAATTAATCTTTAATATCTAAAATTTCATCATAGGTTAATAGATCTTTTAATTTATATCCTTTAATAAATGGAAAAAGGATTATCATTTTTTCCCTTCTTGGTTAAGGTCTTTTACCTCTCTTTTCTTTCTTATCTTCTTCCTCCTTGTCGTTACCATCATCTGGAGGTTCAGAAGGTGCTAAAAGTTGGGAAAGGGTTGATTACTAAGAGATTCCCAATGGAAATCCCTTAAAAACCTTCCTTAATCTAGCCTCTTTCAAAGTCAATTCCTTTTTAAGCCTCTTAACCTCTTTAAAGATAACCATTATTTTAATTTATTAATTAGGAGTCTCTTCTTCTTCCTGGTTATCTTCTCCTATTCTAACATTAATTTCCTCCTATATTTCTGATTCTAGGATTTACAAGTATGTTTTAAGAAATATTATTTTATTAATAAATTAAAATATTTTCTTTATTGATAATAAATCTTAAATAATATAAATAAATATAGGTATTCTAGGTAATAATAGATTAAACTATTATAAATCACCTAGATCTTCATTCTGGAATTCTTCTTTATCTAACTTTTCTTTATTTTCTAGGTTAGGATCTACTAATTTATTCCATATCCAATCATAATATTCCTTAAAAGATAATTCCTAAAAGATATAAAAATTTTCTATTTTATTTTCAAAGATTAATAAAATAAAAAAAGATTTAATTAATAATAATAAAGAAATATCTTGTAAATAATTTATATTATTTCTTAATTTAATATTAATATTAATTAAAGAATTATCAAAATATAATGAACCTATGCCTTAAAAAGGTATAATTATTACTAGATTAGTTAATTTAAGGTTTTCTTAATTTAAAGATATTAATATTAATAATAGATTAAATGGTTAAGTATATTCTGTTTATTAGAGAAGTTTAAAATCCTCTTATTATACCTAAAAGAATAGTCTTAAATTAATAATTAAAGAATCATAAAAGAATAATTAAATATATAAAAAAATGTAATAATTATATAGATATTCTTTACTATTATCTTTTTTATAAATAAGGTTAAATATCCTTATTTATATTTATCTTTATTATATTCCCTGGATAAGACTGGATATATTTATCTATACTTATCTATATTACATTTATTAGATGAGACTGGATGTCCTTATCCATATTTATCTATGTCATATGTTATGCATTCCTGTTATCATTGCCTTACTTCGATAAGGAAAAAGGTTTCCTCTAAGGTCCTACACCCTTATAAGCCTATGTGATTTGTGACAATTTATATCTTTTAATAAATAAAAAAAGAAGTATCATTTTTTTCTTTCTTAATTAAGATCCTCTACTTTTTTTTTCTTTCTTATCTTTCTTATTCTCATTCTTATTATTATTTAATAATTTAGGAAATATTAAAAATTAAAAAGATATTAATTATTAAAAGATTCTTAATAAGGATCCTTTAAGAACCTTCCTTTATTTAACTTCTTTTAACACCAATTTCCTTTTAAATCTTTTAATTTTTATAAAAATAACCATAATCTTTATTTATTCATTAAAAATCTCTTCTTCTTAATCATCCTTTTTCATTCTAACCCTAATCTTTTTTTAAACCTTTAATTTTAAGATTTATAAATATATCTTAAAAGATATTATTTTATTAATAAATTAAAATATTTTTTTTATAAATAATAAATCCTAAATAATATAAATAAATATGGATATTTCAGATAATAATAGGTTAGATTATTATAAATTACCTAGGTTTTTATTTTAAAATTCCTTTTTGTCCAATCCTTTTTCGTTTTTTAAGTTAAGGTTTATTAGTTTATTTTATATCTAATCATAATATTTTTTAAAAAATAATTTTTAAAAGATATAAAGATTTTTTATCTTATTTTTAAAGATTAATAAAATAAAATAAAAATTTAATTAATAATAATAATAAAATATCTTATAAATAACTTATATCATTTCTTAACCTAATATTAATATTAATTAAAAAATTATTAAAATATAATAAACCTATATTTCAAAAAGATATAATCATTATTAAATTAATTAATCTAAATATTTTAATTTAAAGATAATAATATTAATAATAAATCAAATAATTAGGTAAATTCTATTCATTAAAGAAGCTTAAAATCCTCTTACTATATTTAAAAGAATAATCTTAGATTAATAATTAAAGAATTATAGAAAGAATAATTAAATACATAAGAAATAATTATGATTATATAATTTAATATTTTTTTCTTCTAATTATCTTTTATTTTAATATTAAATAGAATAGTATTTTCCTTTATTTTATCCTATTTTAAAGTTAAATAAAGGATATTCTTTCCTTATGTTTTATTAATTAATAAAATAGATCATTTTTTTATAGTTCTTTTATGGTTAGTTACCTAATATCCTATTTGATCTGTAAATATACAATTATAAGATGTTGGGTTATGACATTAAGATTATAAAAATGGAATATTAATAATCTATTATAGTTAAATTCCAATTTAATATATTATAACATATTATAATAATCTTAAAATGAAAAAAGAAAGGAAGAATAATTATATAATTATAAATATTTCCTATATATTTAATTATTTTTTTTATAATTTTTTAATTATTAATTTAAGATTATTCTTTTAAATATAATGAAAGGATTCCAAGCCTTTTTAATAAATAGAATTTACTTAATTACTTAACCTATTATTAATATTATTACCTTTAAATTAAGACACCTTAGATTAATTAATTTAATAATGATTATACCTCTCTAAGGTATAGGTTTGTCATATAATTCTTTAATTATTAATTTAAGATTATTTTTTTAAATATAATGAAAAGATTTTAAACCTTTTTAATAAATAAAATATACTTAATCATTTAATTTATTATTAATATTATTACTTTTAAATTAAAATAAAAAAAAGAATATTAAATTATATAATAATTATAATATTTCTTTTATAATTTTTTAATTATTAATTTAAAATTATTCTTTTAAATGTAATAAAAAGATTTTAATTTTCTTTAATAAATAAAATTTATTTAAGTATTTAACTTATTATTAATATTATTACCTTTAAATTAAAACATCTTAAATTAACTAATTTAATAACGACTATACCTTACCGAGGTATAGGTTCATCACATAATATTTTTAAATATTTAATTAAAAATTATAAAATTATTATTATATAATTTACATAATTAAAATAAAAATAATAAAAATTATAAATAATTTATATATATAATATAAATTTTATTATTTAAATTTTATCTTTTAAAATTAAATCTTTTTTTAATTAAATAATAATAAATATAAATTTATTTATATTATAATATATTTTTTATAATTAAAACCTTTTTATTAATTTATTAAAATAAATAAAAATTTTATATTAAAATATGTCATATAATAAAAAATATCAATTTAAAAATAGTAAATAATATTTAAAATTATTATTAAGTTAATAAATATTTCAATATTTAAATTTATATGTTTTTAAGATATTTATTTATTAAAATATTAAAATTTAAAAAGTTAATATATATTAAATCTTTAATAACGCTTTATAATGCTGTATGCCCTGTGATTACAGCGCATCTAAATAAAAAGTTGGTTAAATATATTCTGCATCTTTGAATTGGCGGATTAGCGGTTTTATAACACCTTGACAAGGGTGGAAATCTCAGGCAATGGTTAGTATTTGTGACATATTGACAGCTCTGTGACGCTTATCCATATGGACCTCCATAAGTAAGTAAATGACAAATTAAGCCAATCTAGGTATATTATAATATTCGATATTTGAACCCATAATCACCTCATACCTTCTAGTTCTCTTAGACCTACAACTTTAGGAAGGACGTATTTCAACATCGCTACTATCTACCACCTCACGTTACATCTGTATCACTCAATAATGCTCCAAGTTAGTAACCGCTCGCTGGTTAAGGCCATTATAAATACTCTCTCCACCTCTCGCCATGCAACGGTCCGTACTTCATGTTGTCGGTCATCCTCGCCGACACTATGGCTTTCTTCCCGTTCCTCTTGTTCATAGGTGTTCTCAGCACCACTGCTGCAACCCATCACAAATCGAACACTCATTTCGATGGTTTTCAAGTCCATAGGTTGTACGTGAACCCTGAGGATACTTCTGTCTTACAAGCAACATTTGATTCTCTATCTATTGTCGAGCTTAACCATGGCCGCGGTAAAAATAATACGTCTACCTTGGACCTTGCAATTCCTCCTTCGCACGTCGAAGCTTTCCGTGCTTTGAACCTCACTACTACAATTCTGAGTGACAATCTCGGAATGGATATTGCTGCAGAAGGTCCATTGCAGGACTACCCAGGTCGGTGGTCAACATGTCATCCCCGTCTACTTCATTACTTATTGGAATCTAGAATTTGACGCTGATGGTGTTCCATCTCTATCTTGGTTCGACGCATATCACGCCTATGAGGACCATATTCGCTTTTGGTCTGATCTACAGGCATCCTTTCCTAATAACTCTGAACTTATTCAGGCTGGCCAGTCATTTGAGGGAAGACCTATACAGGGAATTCATCTCTGGGGGAGCGGTGGTAGAAATTCAAAACCAGCAGTCTTCTTCAACGGAAATGTCCATGCCCGAGAATGGATCACTTCAATGGTATCTCCTCTTCATCCTCTAATTGACTATTGCCCTGTGCCACTTTGCCGGTTTATTGATGTGGATTGTAAGTAGGTGGTTGAATATCTCTTATATCAGATAGTCGTTGGATACGAAAATGACACCGCGGTACGAACGGCCCTTGATAATTACGACTTCTATGTCCTACCTGTTGTTAATCCAGATGGTGAGAGATTATTCCCCTATGATGACTGCCTCGAGCTTCTAACCGAGCTGTTACCTCCAAGGGTTTGTATATTCGCAAACAGACAATCGTTTATGGAGGAAGAACCGCCAGAAGCGAGAAAATACGACTGAAATTGGAACAGAGTAATATTAATAATTTTCTTTCCCCCTTTTCCTGAGTTGTATAAGAGTCTATAGTCCCGCAATAAAATTCGGATAGGGGACACTGATTCAGAGGTCATACCCCTAGGTCTTGCTTTGAAAGCCACAGGCTGATTCTTATTGCATAGCATTAACCGGAACTGGTCTGTCGGATTCGGCGGTGATGGCTCTTCCTCTAATCCTGGTTCAGAGACCTTCAGTGGCTATAGCCCTGGGGATGCGCCAGAAACTGCGGCGTTAATGAAATTTGCCCAGACATTAGCTGCCGACAAAGGTATTAAACTGTATATCGACTGGCACAGTTACGCTCAAGTAATATTGCTTTCGTACGGGTACACGTGTGATAGCTTCCCGGAAAATATCGATCAGCAAATAAGCCTCGCCCGTGAAACATCTGCTAGGATTGCACAGTCGTGTATGTCTTGATCCGATTTCGTTCCCCTCAGCTCTAGTACTATCCTACTCACCTCAAGAGATTTCTATGTATGGCAGTAATGAACTAATTTGTGACATAGACAACACGACATTCGACTATGGGCCGGGTTGTCTTGTCCTGTATCAGTCGAGCGGGAATGGCAGGGACTATATGACGGATGCTGCCGGAACTGAGTTTGGATGGGGTATTGAGCTTAGGTCTACTTCGTATGGCTTTGTTCTTCCTGCCGACCAGATCTTGCCGAGTAGCATAGAGATATGGGAAGGCATGAAGTATTTATGGGCGAATATGTAGTTACGGTGAGTCATTGTTCTTTTCACAGGAAAGCAGTGCCACCTTCAATGTTTATCGCTCTTGAGGAAACCTTGGTGCTTCAACCTGTTATGACTTATTGGCATTACCGTGGAGAGGAGGGCCCGGAGAGCCACGGATGGATTGAAACAATATATATACGTATAAGTCATAAACTTTGTCATGTATATGTTGTTATCATATATCTATTATCTGACCGCGATTCCGTGTCCCCTTGCGTGTTTTGTATTTGCTCTTTGCTCTTTGCTCCTTCGGCCTTACATGGTATTTATGCCTATTTTGTATAGTCTCAATTAAAGGATTATTGTCATATCCTTTTAGACCCTCTAGTGACTTCGCTTCTCTTCTTATCTCCTCTAGCGAGTATGGACCGTCCATAGCATGGCCAGACTCGTATCCAGAAGGCATAGTATCTTCTACTTCTCCGGGGGCAGTCCAACTAAGGCGTGCCTGGCGTGTCCTTAGTCGTTCGCCAGCGATATTCTGCGCTAGAGTAGCCAACTCCCGCATTTCACTTAACTCACGATCTATTTTGCATACTTGGCCAAGCACACCCTTCTGGGGGTCTCCGTCAGGCAGGAGAGCGTCGAGGTAATCGTCAAACGTATGATGACGATTCCGCGGGAATAAAAGGTACCTTGCCGAACCCCTGACAGCGCTATGAATAGTGTACAAACTGCCTACAAAGCGACCTTCTAACCGTTGGCGAATTCCAAGCAGCACGCCAATTTGCGCAATGGGGTCGTCCGTGAAAGCGAAGTGGGTGACTAATGGGTAAACATCGCCTAGACTAACCCCCCTTGGTTGGTAGGAACGTCCCAGGGGTAGAGTCATCTCTATTGATGCAGCGCCGAATGTAAAGACCCGAAGCTTGCTTAATTGGTCGCCCGGAGGCAGATCGGCACAGAGACGGGCGAGCAGTCATGATACGTCTAGAGACCCCGCATGATGTGCGAGGATGCGTACGCTATCTATTTCTGGTTGCAAAAGGCTACCTTTTACCCGGTTATAAAGAGCTATTGACCTTGTCGTGGGGATATAGAAGTTTCGTTGGAAGAATATGAAGATCACGTCGAACACCAGACCGAATCTATCAGGAGGGAATAGATGTATATCATGTCCAAAGGTCGATGCTAGTTTTGGGGGGGGCCCTCGGCGCATGTATGTGAAGCCACCAATGATGAACCATTCTGAGCGCGGTTCTTCGCTACTCGATCGATCATTTGTAGCCTTACCAGCAGCGTGTATAAATAACGCACGTCCAGTGTTAACATAACGAAGGAGGGTCCATATCAAAGCCCCCTGTAGACATAGCCAAGGTAAGAGTGCTAGTCCTGGTACCACCAGCCAGAGTAGCGGTACGGAAAGGAGCAACTGTAGCTCAAGAAGCGATAAAAGGCAATAGAGTGATATGTCCCAGGCGTCAACCCAACTAATTCTTCGTTGACGATTTATTATGGAGGCCACAAAGGCAGAAACGACACGGAATGTAGCGGTTGCAATATAGGGAATATCTGCTCTAGGGAGCGATAAGGCTGGTTGCTGATGGCTTAATGGCGTCGTCCCTGAAGCGCCGTCTTTTAAGGCCAGAGTGAAGCTTAGGGATAAGTCGTTCGTTTTGATACTCGGCGAGGGTTCCCGCCCTAGTGTACGGTGTGAGGTGATAGGTATGGTCGCCATAGGCCTAATTCCTGTCCTAGCGGTAGAGGGGCCCACGGAAGTCCAATGTCCAGCCCAGGAAGTGCCTGGAGACTGGACAAAGGGAAGGCATTTTTTAATATTGCTTCTCTATGGAATCCACCAATATTTCGAATCGCGTGGGAATACATTCCAGCACGCGGGTCGCATCACCGTGCGCGTCCCCAACTAAAATGAATCAACGCGCTATAAAATAGCTTCGTCATTCCAGCTTATGCTACGATCTTTTCGTGAGCTTTTTGTAGCATTGTTTGGTGAGTCTAGGAGGAGAAGGGGGGTTTCCTCGTGATGTGATCATTGGATGCTGTTGTTTTCTTAGCTGAGCGTGCATACACATGATGTTCAACCCTGACCGGCTAATGGAACAGTTGCTTTCAGAGTATTCGTACGAGTCAAACGGGCCATAATGCAACATGGCTAATCACCGAGACAGGGGTTCCGGGGCCGGACGTGCTGACGACGAGCGCGCCGATAGACAACGTATCGAAACTCTAGCCTTGGTGGAACATTCTTCCTTATTCTGACTTTCGCCTGCACCGAAGGGGATGTAACCCAAGATAATATAAAGATAGAATTCATGGGGAGGAAAATCCTTTTCATTCTTTTCTGCCTCTTTCCTCCTCGGTCACTCTTCTAGGAAGGATTATAATCGGAGTCATGTTCCGCTTCCCTGGGAGACTCTAGTCTAGGTCTTTTCTCAGATTTCACTAGGATACGTCAGATACCGGATAACCTCGGGGTTTATGATAGGGTCGAGCCAATGTAGGTAATTTATCATACCAAATGGTTCTAGAATCGCAGTTGCGGAAGAAGAGAAGAAGAAAGAAGCGATCTGTAAATTAACAACTTGCTATTTCCAGCGCTGTCAAGATCTGTTACGGTGATTCTTGGCACGGACGTTGACTTTAGCCTACGGTTGAAGGCGGTTTCTGGGAACATTAGCGGCAGATCATCCTACCCTGCAGCGGGCTAAGGAGCCCATCGGGTCTATTGTCAACTAAAATTAGCACAGTTATACAGAATTATAAGTGTGGATGTAACATGGTAGCCCCCGCATCGTTCTTCTATTCTGGGGGGTGAGTATGGGTATGTCGTCGTAGTTTGGGCGAATTGATATTTTACCATTATACCTTATGTAGCTTGGGGGAACAGATGTACATGTATTACCAGGTAATCTATGATGAATGTGCATGTAAGGAAGAAAAAGTTTGTTACATGTGCCTAGAATATGTTGCCGCATGTGTAACTTATACGGACCATGTATGTCCATATGTGGTGTGAGATGTGTCGTGATCCCCCTTTCCGATCGTGATACTGTTGTACGTTCCTCCCACCTCGACGTCAATTTGCCAATGTTGTGGACAGAACTAGCGCGGGGAGATGCCACCTACCTCGTTTCCATACGTTCCTCTTCCTTGTACATGTACGCAGCAAGCAGGTTAAGATTTCGAGATGTGACTGCCTACATACCTTACCTCCCTACCTCCCACGCAGCTACGCAACATGCGTGTAGATCAACCAGCTCTAATTAACCTTTTCGCCTTGGCTCTTCCATCCCCGTCTTCCATATTCTGACAGTGGTCATAGAGGACAGACTGACAAAGGATAAATTCTCTCGTTTCCCTCATTCGTTTCCAAGTCTTCTTTCCATCGTCATCATCACACATTTCACATCAAATAGGAGCAATAGTTAAGAACGTCGCAACATCTCAGAGGATAAACCCGACCTCAACTCGTCAACCCGTCTCCCCTATTGAACAGTATAAACTGCACCAAAGTGAATACACAATGAAGTGGCTCGCCAACCTTCTTCCCGTCGGCCTCCTTGCCGCTTTAGCTTCGGCTGCCCCAATTGTGGAGCGACAGCTTGACCTTTACCAACTCCAGATCTCTTGGTAATTATAATACTGTGGCGACAGCCCTTCTAGTTCGCTATTACTAACGACGTCGGTAGCCCGGGCAACAAAAATGTCGACGGTCGATTCCTCGCGCTACAGAACAACACTTTGGGTGTCTTTGACGGAGACAACGTTGCTCCTGTCCAAGTGTACCCCGTAGACAGCGAGAAGGAAGGCTGCAATGAGCTACACACATACCCAGTGGGCATCGTCGACCATTCCATCGCGCTCCTTGGCCCACCTGGGCTGTTGACTCTTGTTGATATGATGAATCCTCGCACGATACAGCCAGGAGATGGAACCATCGCCCAATGGGATACATTCCGCATTGCTGATGGGAAGCTTGCTAATGACGCCGATGGTCAATGGCTTGCCTTCCCAGACGGTCGCGGCAGCTGGAAGGTGAAATGGTCCGATGGTATGTGGTTTCGAGCACGATTTCTTACCCCTCGAGCTTCCGATGTTTGGTTCATGGCTAATTATTGCAGGCTCGGCTGTGATCACCGCCGACTTCATGATTGTTGATGTTCTATACAAGAGTGTCGGCGAGGGCCGATACAATGGAATCTAAGCTTATTGCATTCGGCGTTTAGGAGATGGGGGATAAAATAAGTATGATACCTAAGTAATTAACAATGGTGGAAGGCCGCGGGAGATATCGTTTGTTAATACCGCACTCTCTTATTGCTACATAGCCTGCTTGTAAGATAAGAGGACAATAAAAGTGAATGCTTGCTTATAGTACATACAGGAACTGGAGCTGAACAATCTTACCTTTCTCCCCGTGGAACATTTTCCTTTTTTGACCATTCCATTCCCACCTTTGCATTGATAGGCACCGGGATACGACGGGCTACTCGTCATTGCATAGCTACCTAGGTACGTAGGTGGCTTATGAGATAGTAATCAGGGGGATCGGCAAATCGTCATCACCCTTCTTATGTACGCCACAATCAATACACCACGTACCATGGCATTTTGGTGGACGCCACGAGGTGGGTGGTAAGTAGGGCTGAAATATTCTAAGCCTTGATTCGTTGGCTCGGACTTTGTCCCCACAGTAGAATCCTGGTGCCTGCATTTCGGTCTGCGCCTCCTGATGTTCTGGGACCGGGGTACTTATTGCTCACTTATCACGGCTCCCCCGCGACGTCGTTGAGATTTAATTTCTCTCTCATCCCGTCGCATGAAGCGGAGTCCTTCGTTCTAACAGGTCCGATCGGATTTTAGGTCCCATCGAAATCATATCCACAGCCTGAGATCGCAATAGTATCAATGCCTCGAAAAGGTAGTTCGAAGGTCAAGACGGGTTGTCTAACCTGCAAGTGCGTCCATCAATATTATGATAATAACCTAAGGCATATGCAAGGAGTTAACACTCATACAGGGTTCGCAAAGTAAAATGTGACGAAGGCAAACCCCATTGTCGGCGCTGCGTGTCTACGGGTCGCAAGTGTGATGGGTATGTGCCGGTCGCATCTTCTACAAGTCTATCATGGCATCGTCCGCGGCATCTGTTCCCAAATGTTGATGATGTAAAGGAGCGGCGAGCCTTGCAGTTTTTTTGCCAAGCTGCTGGGCCCTCTCTGTCCGGTCCCATGGACCCCTATTTTTGGTAAGCCATGGCTTCGGCCCAAGGTCTCTGAAATCCGGGAGGCGCCATTAAATATATTTATGTGGAGTTTCTGTCTAACTATAGAAGGACACATCTAGTTATGCAGTTTAGCACTTTTGAGCCTGCAGTTAGACATTCCGTTGTCGCAATTAGTTCTCTCTACGAACGCATACATTCAGAGTCGACGTCGATGCAACCAATAGCTGATAACAGACTTGCGCTATTTCACTACAACTCGGCGATCCGAGATCTGAAGTCGATGGAAAATGAGCCCTTGGTGTTGCTAGTATGCATATTATTTGTGTGTATTGAATTCCTGTTAGGAAACCGGGAGGCGGCTATTCAACACTGCAAACATGGTGTCCTGGTCCTGGAAAATGCCGAGACTCTGTACCCCTGGACAAAAGAACATCTCTCACCAATCTTTCGACGGCTGACACTATTCCCTTTTTTCTTCGGGTTTGATTATACCAGCTTTCCGAAGCTCGTCAACCTGGATGATCAGTTACCGCCCTCATTCGAATCATTTGAGGAGGCACTGTATTATTTAGACGGAAACACTGTGAGGACTGTTCGATTGGTTCGTCGTGGAGATGACTATCGACTCGGGGACATGCGCCATAAACCGGTGTCATCCGATCTTCTGTCGGAACAACGTAAGATTAAGAGCTTGCTAGGCGAGTGGAACTCTCGCTTCTTGGATGTCCTGAATAAACCCTCGGCAGTTGCCAGGTCAGAAGAGACACTTTGTAACATCAATTTAAAATATGAAGTTTCCCAGATATGGGCGGACGTGGCTTTCGAATACGACGAAACGATATACGACAAGTATCTCGACAAATTTCGCTCAATGGTGGCCCAGGCCGCGCAACTACACTTGTCGAAACCCCACGACTTGAGGGTAGCCCCGAAATTCATCTTCGAGATGGGATTCGTGGCACTGCTTTTTTATATTGTCATTAAATGTCGATGCCTAGAGACTAGACTTCGGGCGCTCTCATTGATGAAGGTACTCGGCGTATCTAGGGAAAACCTTTGGGAAGTCGCTCCGATGCATGCGATCGGCCGACGGTCTGTTGAACTCGAACACGATTGCCTCATTGACGAAACGGATCAACTGTCTACTCCACCCCGCTGGCCAGGTCTACCACCTGATGAGTCGAGAATTAGAGATTCCACCACAAGTCCCTCGCTAACTATCCAAACTGATGCCCAGGGCCAGGAAATTATTGGCAGAACGACAGGGTTCTTCAAACGAAAAGCCGACGGCAGTATTTATATTCAGAACGAATTTATTCCAGAAACGTGGAAGGTTTATAATCATTAAAATGTTCTTCATGGTTAGATTTGCGAAATTCGCCTGCTAGAGAGTTGCGCATATGCCTAGATTGTATATATTTATTAATAATCTCTAACCCTTCTCTCCTGCTCTTGTGGCGGTTGTCTCGAGTCTACACGATTATCGTTTGGGATATCGCATCTCGGCTAGATCAAACTAGTGATATTATTCGGATAAACGCCCACCTAAGTACGTTAACAGCCCCCCTGAGGCGGAGTCGAGTATGGTATCGACCTATTATATCCGAGCCGCTGATTGGTCCGTTCGGACTACGCAACTTTGTAAGACTCAGCCCATGCTCCTTTCCATAGTCTCTGCTCTGAAACGAGTAGAGTATTGATGTGGGCGGTTTCTTATAAAAGTGTGAAGAGACCACAAAATGTTTTTGCATCTCACTGAAGATTTATATGAACCATTGATATCAAAATAGTCTTGGCATCTACGACACCACTTCTACAAATATATATAACCCTATCTACCAACTTACCAACAACCGCGTAGCCTCGATGGCCTCATCAACTCCGGTTCTCACTGCTGGTGGCTTGACTGCAACATATTGGGAAGTAGCTCGACAAGCGACGACAGCTGTCACTACAGCCCCAACAGCCACGGCTGTGGACTTCTTAACTACACAACATATAACGATAGACGGATTTACTAACGACCACGGCACCGTACCCGCTAAAACAGTCGATATTGTTATACCGACATGCATTCAAACCATACAACCAGATCCCAATGGGTACTTGCCCCCAGGAACGTGCAATGCTCTTTGGGACTATTACCCAAGCTTTCCAGCAGCATTAGCATTTACCATCCTATTCGGCTTGTTGACACTCGCCCATATATATCAAGGGATAGCGTATAGAAAGGTAACTGAACGCTCTATTAGCTCATCCTCGAATGTCTACTAATGTTGAAATAGAAGTTTTGTTGGGTTATCGTCATGGCCAGTTTCTGGGAAACGATGGCTTATCTATTCCGTACAGTCAGCACCCGATACCAACAGAGCTCCGGTATATACCTGGTTTTTCAGATATTTATTCTACTTTCTCCGCTGTGTAAGCACATGACAACCCCCTTTATATAGTTGATATTCGTTCTAAGACGCTATAATAGGGGTAAACGCTTTCGACTATATGGTTCTCGGCCGAATGATATATTTCTTTACTCCTTCGCGACAAGTTTTCAACATACCAGCGCCAACGTTGGCTGCGGCTTTTGTCACCTTTGGTAAGCGACTATTTTCTCTCTGTTGATTAGTGAAAGTTTTTCAATCTTGGTTAACTGGCGTTTAAATTGTTGCTTCTCTTCGCTAACAGGTGTATGATAGACTTCATTGCGTTCGTAATACAGCTAGCAGGCGGCTCGATGGCGGGCCCGACCGCGCCGGCAGAAGACCAGTTAAGAGCCATCCACATATATATGGGCGGTATAGGGTTACAACAGTTTTTCATTGTAGTCTTCGTGGCTTTCGCAGTCAGGTTTCAATTTGATATGCGGCGTGTACATGGATCCGACAGTCGACACGCAAATGGGAGGTCCGGCTGGCGCCCTTTGCTATTTACACTATATGGGTCATTGATGTGTATCACGGTAGGTACTTAAAATCACGCGTCTGATTTGGTTGCTGACAAGTATATGAAGATCCGTATTATATTTAGACTGGTTGAATTCTCATCAGGGTCAACTGGTGTGTCGAACCCCTTAGTAGCCAACGAAACTTATTTTTACGTCCTCGAAGCAGTACCAATGCTGTTGGCCATTGTCGCTTTCAATATCACTCATCCGGGATCAGTTCTCGTGGGACCGGAGTCGGAGATGCCAGGATTCTTCACAATGTGCATGGGGTTTTTTAGAAAGAGGAGAGCGTTTAAGAAACTTGATGAATCAGATCAAGAAGAAATGTCTATCTTGCGAGCGTAACCGTTGCTTGTGTAGTTATATGACATACTTGATCATGAAGTCGTGAAGAGGTGGTTAGGTATTATTGGCGGCATGTTTAATGATGGAGGGTTCTTGTTGGGTTGTAATTATTAGGAGTTAGGAGTTTATATAGACTGCACAGGGGTGTGAATTCAATTCTAGAGATACAATAATAAGGGGTACATATGTATGTACATAATCTACTTTAGACTTTAATGTCCATATTAGGCTCATATTTCCGAGTGGCGCTCTCCGTACGTCTGTATGTACCTAGGTAGGTAGGTACCTATCGGAAAACCCCAATGATATACCGGTGTAGCCTGCATACATGTACATCGTAGCAATCTACATAAACCTAAGGCAGTACGTACATATGTACCTAGATACCTGGCTTCCAACCTTCAATGTTGGAAGTGCATATTAGTTCGGAGTTTCCGTATTTCATCGTTACACAAATTACGCAGCGCCTTTCTTTTCTTCTGCTGTCTTTCCTTGCTTATATGTATGCTTGATACCTTCCCATACCCATCAACCCCTCATCTGCTACCTGCCATCGTAAGGCTTCGTAGCATTTATTTTATTCTCGTTACAACATTTGTTTGAAACGAACCTGAACATAGAAACCGCGCGGTCGTCAGTGTGCTAAAGTAGTTATTCGAATCCGCTAAGATGTCATCTATCCCCGATGCTTCAGATGGAACGACGAAGCAGCAGCCTCCGCAGGTCGCTGCTGGCCTTCCTAATACCACCACCTATTTGACCGGCTACAATGACAAGGGTAAAGCAATCGTATACTCGACGCGTCCCTCGAGCTGGGAGCCATTCGATGGCGGTGCTTGTATGTTTTTGTCATAGCCTCGAAAGTCACATGCATCCTCTAGATTCGACTGTACCTTACCTGTTTGAACATACTCAAAGGTGTCATCTTATTGAGGGAATGGGATTTCTGGATTGGATATCCTTTGGACCCTCTCATATGCGGCGTATCCATGCTGACTTTCCATGGCACCTAGTGGGATTCAACCAGATATATACCAATGTGTCCCCGCCAGATCTGAATGGAGATGCTGATATTAAATTTCACGATGACGCAATCGCAGGAGGGAAACTTGGACTTGTCAGTAAAGATGGGGTCGTTTGCCGAATGGTTGACTTCAGCCCTCAGTACGAGTGTATAATGCATCGTACCAAGTCTATGGACTTTGGCATCGTCGTCGAGGGCGAGGTCGATATGGTATTAGACGATGGTAGTGCCACGCGGATGAAACGTGGTGACATAGCTGTCCAGCGCGCTACCATGCATGCCTGGCGCAATCCGAGCACTACAGGAGTGAGTAATACCACGACTTCTCTTTTCCTCTTCTTGGCCTACAATGCTAGCCCTCCTCAACAAAGAATCATCTATGTGTAATGTTCCCAAAGCTAATTAATTATTACAGTGGGCTCGGATGGTATTTGTTTTGCAAGACTGTAAACCGTTAATCTTCAATGGGCAGAAGTTGGGAGAGGATCTCGGAGATGGTTACACGGGATTACCTGCGAGTGGAAACGACGACGAGTAGTAACCTGGATGGAATTCATGAGCTTGGCATGTTATGAATGCATTTAAGAAACAAAGGGCCATAAGTGTGTATGTGAGTTGTGAGAGATGAATATATATATCAATGAATCTCCATCAACCTGTTCGTGTAACGCGACGTTTAATTATTTAGCATATTACTTCGTACGTTGTGACTGTTTAATGCTGAAGCTACAAACTTGAGGACATGTTGGGTACATGTACTTTTGATAGATTTCTTTTGATCTTATATTATTGGCCAATTGATTTGGATGGAATGGTTAAACTCCGGTTACTGCCCCGCTTTCCTATTGAATTTAAGTACAGGTGCATAGGTACTGTACTTATGTATGTATAGTGGGTTAAGCTCCAACGAAGCTAACTAAGCAGCTAAGCACTTATCGATCAGGCGATTTGCTGCAAAACTCCAAAAATTTCTTGGTTATCCATCTTTGAACAATTCTGCAATGATTCAACAACATACACATACTGCCACTTACCTCTTCATACTGTTAATAGACGTCAGTATATTCAAAAACGGTCTCTTCATACATAGCGACTACACATATACAGCGAATACAACATAATGGCAGTAGATTATAGTCCGCGGAGTGTCGCTGACGCTACGCGATTTACATCTAATACACCACATGCGAATGCGAAAGCCACATCCAATTCCTCTTCATCCACCAGCTCCGCCTCTTCCTCTCAGAAACCGACCTCATCCTCACCTTCATCACGATCACCACAAAGCCGTATGCCGCCTCCAGAAATGCCTGGATCGTCAACGCCCGAGACTATGGAAGAGCGGGTACGACGGTTACGAGCCGCGCATTTAGCTGCAAGGAAACATGAGACATCGCGGTTTGATCGTGTCGTAAATGTATCGAGGAGGTACTTCGATGCTGCTCATAAATTCACCGTATTAGGTTTAATTACATTCAGCGGTATGTTTTGTGAAAAAGCCTTGCCTTTTCCCCTCCTTTCCCATCTAGATCATATATGAAAAATGTATTCTGACCGATGCTCCTCCTTCCAACAACAGGCCTCGCCCTCTTTGTTACTGTATATGCGACAGCCGATATGATGATATACAACCGCAAGCGCCGGAACGAATTCTTTGCCCTCCAGAAGCAGCTCAGAGCCGATAGCTTGGAAGCTGCGCGCCTAGCGTACATGACCGGTACGGCATCCGAAGATCAGATAGCGCTAGTAGAAGAAGCCGAGGCGAAAGCTAGGCAGTCAGGCATAAGCCTACCCCCTTTACTGTCCGCGCCTAGGCCAATGGTTGCAACCGAGGGTACGGAGAGGACTGTTTGGCCTGGTGAAGCCTTGACCGAGAGTAATCTGTCCGGCGCGGACGAAGTCGAGCAACCTAAGAAAAAGGGCTTCACTTCTTGGTTATTTGGCGGGTTAAAAAAGGAGGAGACAAGTGAAGAGTCTCTAAATTTTGATCGAGAGGCAGCTGCTGCCGCAGGATCAACATCATACTCAAATGTCACTAAGACTATTGATGAATCGCAACAAGTGCTAAAGGATAAGGCAAAGGCGGCATTCGAACAGGAGCGGGAGAACCAAAGAAAAGGGGGTCCCCTAGATCAACTCGGCTTGGACGGGAAGTCCAACGGTGGTGAAGATAAGAAAAAGGGTTGGTGGTGATGGGTGTTGTTAGAGGCTACTGCTAGGATCTTCACGATATAAGGATTATTAAAATGGAAGGCGGTTGGTACATATATATAACCGCTTAATGAGCTGGCTAGTCATTCAACACGTTGAATGGTTTGCAACGATAGTCGGATCTCATGCATGAATTTGGCATGCTCAGGATGGGAAGACTGCTGTATCATAACTACCTAGGTAGTAGAAGGATGGGGCATTGAATTCGGCGTATTGGACCATTTACCATGAATAAATACTCCCCCTGCCGATTGTAACCATTCTATCAGCTGCATCTTCTGGAATTTCGGAAAATTAACTATCCTTTTATGATCTTACGATTCTTTGATATGTTCATTACTATGGAGGCGTAGGTATATAGACAAATTTTATGTATATATTTTTTCTGTCTGATCTGTTCCTGTCCCCCAATAATCACGCAATCGCTGCACTATTAGTACAAGGAACATTTCGACTACGTTGAGCCAGCTCCTTTCAATATGATTGATCCTCCCTGCCTTTGAACGCCACCGGCTGAACTCCTAGTAGAGCAAAAAAAACGAAAATAAAAAAATACGAGGCTAACGAAAGCATTCCGGATCCTCAAATTCTAAATGTGACTTCCGGTTTCCCCTCCCCCCCAATGAATGCATAATTTCCCCTCTCAGAACCGATGATCCTAATGCAATAACGACTGTGTTTTGGGTATAGAGGTAATGAACGTATTGGCGATGCGGAAGAGGATGAGCTAGTATGATATATCCAATAGATTTAAAAAGAAAAGAGATGCTGTGTTGCCTTGGCTATGGTGTTTACTTTCCGAGAACACCATGAGATGTGAGAAAGAAAGAAAAAAACTTCATACGACTGCGAGTCTCAGGCGAGACAAAGACGGATAATCGTTAGGTAATTTATGATATAATAAAATAGTAATAGCATCATGGACGATATCTAGGTGGATTTAGTTCGCCTTATAATTTACCGAGAATACGACTCAAAGGATAGCGAATAACCTCCGAGCAAGCCCTGTGACATCGTAAAGAGAGCTCGGTGTCTCCGAGATGTCAACTAGGCCCAGCATGCCATTTTAGACGGGTTTGATGCTCTCCATGAAATAGTAGTAGGGACGACAAATGGGAATATAGGGGGACGTTCGCGCCGCCGTGTGCCCGTTTTCGGTATCGTCATCGTTCGTAATCTGACCTTAGGCTCGGAACCTTCTATGCTGCCCCTAATCTACGAAATGATAATGTGGTTAAAATGTCCTGGGATCTTCATACGACATTTCTCACAGTCGGCCCTGTATCCTATACTGAACGACTTTTTCATGCCGGGCTGGAGGGTCCAGGAATTGAGCGTGTGTTTGCTACGCGAGTGTCCGAATTTGCCTCTTGGTGATGGTGTAGCGGGTGCCGAGGAAGGGGATGACGCGGGATCGGCATCCATCATACCAGCATCACTGTCGGTAGCTGGAGGGATGGTTTGTATGTTAGGATGGATGGCCATAGCATGAGGATTCGTCGAATGGGGCAAGTGAGGAAGATATGGCCTTTGAAGCTGAGCGGCTGCAGGCAAGCGAGAATCTAATACCATGCCCGGGCTCGTAGGTGTGTCTTCGCCGCCACTTTCACTAATAGGAGACGGCAGACGTCTGTTTTGAACCATTGACCATTCAGCAGCACCCCCAAGCGACCGAGGCACCGAGGACTCATCGTGTCCCGTAGGAAAAGGCTCGGCTTGCGCTAAGCCGACTTCGTCGTCTGACATTGGAGCGTTGACTAATCGATTTGCAGCGTGCATCGTCTGGTTTATCGGACCCCAGTTGTTTCCCCGTACTTGTGCAGCGAAGGAACAATGTATAGGGGTGGGCATGCGTCCGGTAGTGCTAGGATCGACGATTTCCGGTTGGGATGAAGCGGGATGGATATGTTCGGATGCAGAATCGACCATCATATCTGTGTCCCTATCCACATCCATGGATGGGTTCGATTGCTGCGGATATTGCGCGTCTTCCGAATCGGAATCGGTCGGGGTAATCGTAGTGGGAGGGGTTGTTGCTGCTGTCGCCGCCGGGAAACCTGGTGGACCAGACCATCGTTTCTGTGTCGGGGAAGTACGTAGCGGAAGGGACTGTAGACGTTTCTGTGTGTAGAGGTTAGGATAGACACGAATTGGTGAGCTACGAAAAGTGAAGGTAGAGTTGGACTCTATCTTATAATACATGTTTATATACGTAATGGATGGTAGGTACTGACATTACGATGTTCGGTGAAGCCAAGATTCCCATTCATGGCTTCTCCCATGCAAACCAGGCCAACACAAGTGTCTTCTTCATCTTCTCTCGGACGCTTTCGCGTAACGTCCGACCATTGAGAGTCGAACATGTTTGTGGGGAAGCAAGAGTATCGACGAAGATGGCGTGAGATGGGACCAAGTTAAACGGTCGAGAATAACGTCGGTTGATGAAAGGATAAAATGGAAATAATTATGATTAGGCAAGGGGAAATACTAATGATGATAATGACGATGGTAACAAAAGGGTATTAATTTTTTAGAAAGAAGCCAGAACTCGCAGGCTTAGGGGGTCAATTCGTAAGACCAGTGGAATAGAAATGTCAGAATCCTAGCTCTTTTTTGGCGGGGAAAGAATGGATGATGACGAGGTAGGAAATAAGGAATCAAGGAATTGGGAGTTGGGACTGGAATCTTGGTTCGTCGTGGCTGGGGAACTTTTAGGACCCCAAGGACGCCAGAAGCTCCTTCGGTCGATCCGTAGTGAAATATGTAGGTATGGTGGTATGTACTGTAGGTCTTAGAAATGAATAGATTTAGGTCTAGGAGGCATTAGCTTAACGAGATAAAGGAAATATGCGACTAAATTCGAAGCAAAGTTTGGCCCGCATTTGCTTCTTTCCTTCCTCCGAGAATTCCTTAGGTGGTTGGAAGATCGTGCTTGACATAACAAAATAAAAAAAAATAAAAAAAAACATCCAAGGAAAGATTTATATGGATGTTTGGAAGCCTAATGATAAAGAAAAAGCGAAAGAACAATGCAATTCGCCGATGGCGGTCCCCTAACTTCTACTAAAGTAAAGTAAAGTACACTAACGCTCAGCACCTGACGATTGTGGGGAAGCAAGGTTTAACGTTTGTTCTTGGACAAGGGTTTCCTACATAGTGGGTCAATTGCATTGCCCAGCCCAACCATCCACAGCTGCCCATAAACCAGCCTTGTGGATTGCGTGTCTTTTTTAGATAACCCCAGGGCTAGGTCCTGTACGTAAGCCACCCCGCGGCATTGTGCGCATACGCTGCGTACAACTGCATGTTTAGCGGGATACCGGCCTAAATTTTAGGGACTTTTGACAGGATGACAGCAACCTTATAAGAGACAAGTAATCACTAAGTATATATTGGTATGCGAATGCCTACTTTTATGTTGATTGTATCTAACGAAAAAAAGATAATTTTATTTCTAGCTTATAAATTCAATTGGGTAATGTGGTTTTCTTATGCGGAACACGTTGTTGGCCGTAGGTTTCAGATTTGCTTCACGACTTACAGCAACATACCACAAGGGCTAGTTGAATAGATTGACGGTATCCTACTTACTCAAGCATTTAACCTCCTAAATATGTGATACGAGATGTATTACTACAACTCGTTAAAATATGTCAAACTGCAATCAAAGATCTAGCCACAGTTCTTTTTGATACCTTGTATACCCCTCGCTTAGTGCTTGAGTGATGGTTTTGATATTCCACCCGTTGTTTTATCCTAGGTAATTAGTACCCTGAAATCGTCATAAACGTTTATCCTAAGAACACAGAAAAGTAGTGTCCTAATTATCTATTTTGGGAGCGATGGAAACTTGTATACCACCCGACTGAAGTCAAATCGCTATCAGCATTTCAACCCATGAAGTTACAGTATATATCTAGGTCATAACTAAGCATATGTTTCCTCACGACCTTTTGGATTTATTATTAATCGTTTACATCTCCTAAATAATAAAATGGAGTAAAGAGAATAACAGCGTATTGGGGGGAATTGAAATGGGCTGGCGCTGGGCTCGCTTTGGTGATTAGGAGGTTCCATATAAAGGACACAAAGGATATATCGTTGATGGTTCAATGTTTAGACTAGACATGTATGATCTAGCAGCTGCATATGTAGTTCACTATACATGTGGATAGACGTCATTCTGTATACCATCCATTATATGATACCTAGGGTATATACACGTGGCGCCTCTGTTTATTTTCACCAATTGCTCTTTCCAATCGTAAACCCGGCGGAAGGGGACCCACAAAACCCGGAACGGCAATCGCTTATAAAGTGGAGTCAAGTCACATGACAGAATCTCGCCTCGGGAAATCTAAGCACACAACACATATAAGGCCAAATATTTTGCATTCTTACCATCCAATGGTAATCCTGGTGTCCGGATTTACTCCGGACGTCCATTTAAACGCCTTGGTAGCTCAATTGGCTAGAGCGTGGGACTTTTACATCCAGTTGTATGAAATCCCAAGGTTGCGGGTATGTTCTCTCCACCACCTACTTTACAATACCACTTCCTTGACAACGAAACTGACCAATGCTGCCTGTAGGTTCGACCCCCGCCTGAGGCGTGTATTACTGTATTTTTTGCTATTTTTTTGAGCCTGTAATGATGCCGTAGTTGTCGATTATCGTGAATATAGGTTATGGAGCTCAAAAATCCCTTTTTTCGAGTTTGTGGGCAGGTACCTAGGTATTATCCAAGAACAATGACTTTCTAGGTCCGTGCTCACATATTTCTCCATATTAAATAACTTAAGAAGTACCTAAGTATTTTATAGATTTCATAATAATTCATCATACTGATAAGCAGGTCCATATTTAGTCGCTGACTATATTACCTCAACTCTTCAACTTTCACTCTATTATGGCCTCTAAAAATATGTCCGTTCGGCGGATTCTTACTCTATCTTCACGGTTTGGAAGATCGGATGTGGCCTCAGGAAAAAACTACTTCTATCCTAGGAGAGATCTGCACTGCACAGCTGCTCGTTACACAGATGGTGTATTTCACGGTTTAGCAGATAACCGTCTTCCATTGCCATGGATAGAAGCATTAAGGCTTCAGAAAGAAGGAAAGAATGTTGCCTCGAACAAGGTCCGTACACAGGAACGCGACCTAACACCGAAGAAGATGAGTGATAGCTACCATCGAGTTGTACTTCCACTTGGTCGTGATCCTTGGCTTAGTGATACATATATCAACTCTTCCGGTCATATAAGGTCCTCGGCCCGCTCCTTCAATTCATCGCTGCCTCTAACTAGATAACCATACTCTAGGCTGGGTACCATCTTTATGGACCTTGATGCTCTGTCTGGCATAATCGTTTATAAGCACACTGGATCCGGTGTCACGACAGTCACTGCCGCCTTAGATCGCATTACCATTGCCCACCCTTTGACGGAAATATGTGACCTCGAATATAGCGGGCGAGTAACATACGCCTCGGGGAGAAGTAGTGTGGAAATCACATGCCAGGTTGCTAGAGCCAGAGATGAAGGGGAACCAAGTAAGCCAGAAGATGTGTTACTTACCTGTACCTTTACGATGGTGGCTTTAGATCCTGAAACCAAAAGACCCGTTAATATACCACGCCTAATCTACTCCAATCCCGAGGAAGAGAGAATCTTCAAGGCAGGAGAGGCTAAGGCTCTAGCTAAGAAGGAGAAATTGAAGACTTCATTGTTGGAAACCGAACCGGATGACCCCGAATCGACCTTGATTCACAAGATTTGGCTGAAACAACTAGCCTATCACGATCCTAACAACAATCTTCGTCAACCCAATAATGTCATTGCTATGTCCAGGACACAGCTCTCAACGGCCTCCATCATGCAGCCACAATATCGCAATCGTCACCAGACCATGATTTTTGGTGGCTTTCATTTAAAACAGACGTTTGAGCTAGCCTTTGTATGTAGCGATCATGACCCCCGGAGTAACGCAACTTCCTCCAATCGAGATGCGCCCAAGATATTTTGATACGCCCACACCTCCCCAATCCTTCGATCGTACACACTAACTTATTCATACAGTGCTGCGCTGCAAGTTTTGCGCATGCACGACCGACCTTCATCAGTGCCGATCCATGTACGTTCCGCAATCCTGTTCCGGTTGGAAGTGTCCTGTACTTAACAGCGACAATCGTTTATACGGACCCACCAATTCTGGAAGAGGATGGAAGCGAGCCGCAGCAAAAAGATGCGAACAATCCGGTGACGCGATTGCACGTTCGAGTAGATAGTAAGGTGAGGGATGTTGAACATGGAAACGCCAAACCGACGGGTCAATTCAATTACACATTTTCGGTACCAAAAGACGTCAAAGTTCTCCCACGTAAGTATATCTCGAAATCACCAATAACCATCTCACACTGTTCACTAAGACGGATTTCCCCTTCTAACTCCTATCCCCTCCTCATACTTGCACTCTAGCTAATTTAGGGGACGTAGACACCTACCAAGAATATATGATGTACATAGATGCGAGGAGAAGAGTACAACTTGGAGATGTGCAGGATCGCCAAGAGCACACAGATTCCGAACTGAGACGATCACAATCGGACGAGAATATTAACCTCACAGAATGAGACTAAGTCGACTTCCAGGTTCATAGAATATGAAGTCGCTAACATACCTATCACCGCTAATATTGGGGACGGACACCTTCATACACATTCAATAGACAATAGATATGCTAGCTAGCAATTGCTTACTACCGAGCCGGTTTGACTCATATCTCAGCCGCTGCCCGATACTTTTAATTAAAATTCTACATTTTAGTTGTCGTGTTGAAGGTTGAGGTACCTGCGATGGTATTGCAGATCTATGTATATAAGAGGTCTCACCTTTAGATCAAGGTATTTCTTTCATCAAACGGTAGATTGATGGATCGTCGGCCTGATCCCAGCGCCTCCATAAATAAGACGGGGAACTAGCAATAGCTTTTGATATTCGTCAAGGCTAGAAACATGATAACCCACCAATGATTGACTCAGAGACTGGAAAGCGCCGTTGTTTTCTTTTTACAAGATTCTCTGTATATTGATACATGACGCCCTATATCTACGGTGATGCGCTTATCATACAGTACGTTATTCTGGTTATCATGCTCCACCATTCAGCCATGTCATCTCCTTGTTCTTCCTGACGAAGCCATGGCCCTTTAGGGGTAGGTCCCTCTTCTTCAGTTCCTCCTCTACTAACTTAAACCTTCCAAATGCTGTTGCCTTGTCGCCACGTGTAACGCGCTTTGTTGCGACCGAGACGTTTGGCAGTTGAATGAGATCCTGTTGACGCTCCTGAATCTCCTGGGTTAGAGTTTTTGGCTTTGGTGGCTTTTGTATTACATGGATTAAAGTTTGGACATCAGTGATATCCGACGATTGATAATCGTGGATGAGCTGGCCAGTGAGTTGAAAAACTCGCTTTGTGACCTAGTAGCATTACCGTTAGTTCCTCCTTTCTTTCTTTCATTTCCATTTAAGGAGCCAAGGCACCTTCAAAGTGAGTGGAGTTTGGAGAGTTTGGAACTTACAGCAAACTTGATTTGGCGATCCGATAGAGGGATAGATTTCCAGTTATCACCCCATACCCCTCTGAATACCTGAGCTTCCTCAGCTGAGAGCACCGGTTCATTTTGCAGGCCCTCTGACACCGGTTCCTCAGTTGTGGAATTGCTACTTTCGCTAGGCTTGTTTTGCGAGTCAAAATATTCCAACACCACATGAGAATTGCTACCGAGCGACACGCCACCATTCTCCGTAAGGCGGATGTCTACCTCTAGGAGCCGACGAAGATATTCTTGCTCCGTTGTTGGCCATGCTCTCGTTAGGTCGGCGATTCGACCTGCCTGCGACAGCGTAAACGCCTCTACAACAGCTTGTCGGATGGAAGTTTCTATGACTGCAGGATCAGTCACCTTGTTCGGTGATTTGAAACCGACAAAGTCGGCTGATTTGGGCCAATGTGCCTCTTTCTCCCACCAATTTTCTACTCCTCCGACTGATTCCAAGCCTTCGGAGGTCAACGCGGGCACGTACGCGGTGTCTAATACTTCGTCGGGTCTCTCGGCGTAGCTACGTGGGGGTGGCATGGCGGATGTTTGCCATTGTTGCGGCAAGTCATCTTCTGACACTTCTATATCCTCATTACCACGACTTAATGAAGTAGATTGCTTCTCTGACGAGTACAATCGTATGAATGCAGATGACCGGAATCTTGTTGGTATAGATCTCCGAGATGAGATTGTGATGGTCTGGCAAGACGTACAACGTTCGCCGGCGAATGGTATTATCGGAGAGTGGGATATCGAAGTAGGTAGGTTGGATAGCCCCTTTAATCGTGTTAATTGTGGTATTCGTGGCATTGTGAAGAATTGGCTAATCCGAGGCCAGATTCAGCCAGTGAATGGATTGATTAAATCGTGTTTTTTTTTTTATCTTTTCTTTTGATATTGAGAGTTTGCAACTTTCTGAAAAATTGCAGGGGTTCGCGATACCGGGACGCTTGTCTCCACTTTGAAAGTGATACTCTGGTACATAATTGGTGGGGTTTCCCCAGCCACAGTTCCGTATTTTGTAAGGTCAAGTTCCTTTATCTTATCGGGGTACATGATATATAGGTACTGTACTGTACTGTACGATTCATCTTCGTCATCCAGATTCAAGCTTAAATTGTATACTTCTATACCTGCTATACAACAACGATCACTATCTGGATCATGCCAACATACATCTCTTCTTTCGTCACGCCTTAGTATATACACATACTCAATTGTACCATGTACAAGGGTATTCTTCCATTGCGATATAAATTATAAATGCCCGCCTAATACTATCAACATGATACCTTTTCATCTCCCCTTACTTCTTCTAATAGGGGTCCTCGTCTCCTACGTAAACGCAGCCTGTAAGCCAACCCGCTTTCTTTGTCACCCCGCTCTTCGTATTGATGTATATCGTCTTGTTTTGATATTTAGGACTAACTTAACTCTTTGTTTTTAGCTGCGCCGACGTTCTGTAAATGTACCTGCTTCAAGAACAGCACCTTGATCCAACTCGGTCCACAAGGTGATTCCTCTGCCTCCTTTAGTAATTCGGCTCCTCCCGAGTCTGGTCACTCGTTACGTTCGCTACCCCTCCAAGATCGAGCCGCCTCCGCTTCTTGTACACAATGCACTCGAGCGTTTTGCCTTTCCCAACATCTCCCTATCTGCAAAGATGCAGAGGAGAACGACGTCGTGGCCATGTGCTTCCAGCGCGATAGTCGCAAGGATCAAATTATCGTCTGGGGTTTCATTCTAGGTACCACAGGTTTATTAGGTTGGGCTGCTGCTAAGAGGGTTATCGAGATGCGCGAAGGCAAGAAGATATCCGCGCTGGGATTGGGTAGTGCAACGAGTAGACGAGGAGGAGTTCCACCCTCTTCGGATAGAGGTGAATATATGCCAGTCGGTCGTGACAATGGGCAGGGTTTAAGTAGATGAAATATAGATATGTGTGTAGATGGTCTCTACGAGTGAATCTGGGCTTTGATTCGGACTTTGGCGTCGCTAACGGTGTTTTTGGATACTCCGACGGCGGCGTTTGAAATATGTGTCTCATATCTTTAGATTTCACTTGGCCTTGGAACTTTGATATTCACGACGGATATTAGAAACGGGATACGCGCATCCTGGCATCAACACCTATATGTTGAATGCCGAGCTAAGTATGGATGGCGAGGGAAAGCCATATATATTCGTCTAATTTTTTAAAATACCCTGTAGACCAAAGCCGAACGCCCCAAGCCATTTTTTGGTGTTCCCCCCATCAAAATTTTGAGATAGTCGTCGTTGAGCTAACGAATTCCAGATAATGCGTACTTCATGGACATTCCTCATAAGAGGTACTACCCATCTTCCCATAATTCGATCCGCTCAAAGCTGAATCAATTTTTATACGGAATGAACTAATGAGTACTAAAAGTCATGTGCCTCTTTTTGATGACCTATTCCTCTTCAATTAGAGTGGTTTTCGGCTCTTCTCCTTGGCCATTGCTTGCTAGTGCGCCGTTCTTCTCCCTCCGAGCTCGGACTGCGGCCGCGAGGTCTTCGAGGACCTGAATTGTCGAATCCCAATCGATGCAGGCGTCAGTGATGCTCACACCCTTCTTCAGCCCACACGGACCCTCTGGCGGGACCTTCTGGTTCCCCTCGTTGATATTGGATTCGATCATGACGCCAATTATGGCCTTTTCTCCCTCCCTCAATTGGTCGCCAATGACCTTGGCAACCTTGGGTTGATTACGGTGGTCCTTATTTGAGTTACCTGGCCCGTTGGTTAGCTTAATCTTGGATGAACCTGGACAAGATGGGATCTTACCATGTGAGCAATCAACCATGATGGCCATCTTTTGTCCCTTCTTAGCCAGGGTTTCTTTGGCGGCTTGGATATTCTCCTTATCATAATTGGTACCCTTGCTGCCACCCCTGAGAATGACGAAACCATGCTCATTCCCCTTGGTTCTTGTGATAGCTGCCAAGCCTTGCTTAGTCACGCCCATGAAGTGATGTTTAGAAGCTGCTGCGCCAATAGCGTCGATAGCGACGTTAAGATTTCCATCAGTGCCATTCTTGAAGCCAATTGGGAAAGAAAGGCCGGAAGCAAGTTCGCGATGTAGCTGTGACTCGGTGGTACGGGCGCCAATGGCACCAACAGAGATGAAGTCTGCTAGGAACTGAGGTGAAATGGTATCCAGCATTTCGCTGGCGATGGGCATTCCCGCATTAGTTAAGTCGCTGAACATTTGTCGAGATATGCGGAGACCTTTGTTGATTTGGAAGCTGTTGTCGATATCGGGATCGTTTATTAGACCTTTCCAACCCACGGTTGTCCGAGGCTTTTCAAGGTAAGCCCGCATAATGATACACAAGTCATCCGATAGCTTCTCAGAAAGCTTCTTAAGGCGCTGCGCGTACTCGTGGGCTGTGGTCGGGTCGTGGATAGAGCAAGGACCCACGACGACTAACAGACGGTCACTACGACCCATGATGATAGCGACAGCATCTCTTCGACCCTTGACAACAGTCTGTAAGGAGGCGTCGGTCATGGGAATTTCAGATATAAGTAGTGCTGGAGGGATTAGAGGGTCCTGGCCCAGGACTGCCGTTTCAAGATACATCAGCATCTCTCTTGTCTAAGTACTGGCTTCTTTCTCTTTTTTCTTTTTGGTAACACAGCACTCGTCTGAGTTATGTAGGACGAAGAAAAAGGAAGAGAGATCTCGAGTAACATAGGAGACTCGATATTAAAATGTAAAATGTAAGATTAATGTTTGCTATCTCACGTACCTCTCATATCATCGGCCACGAGGGGCGCTATATCGACTCCCGGCATAGTGGTGAATGGACGGGCAAAGTAGTGACAGAAATGTAAAGGAAGGCGAGTGATTGGTTGATGAACAAGCAATTGTCTAGGGGACAAGAGACGGATGATTAGTTGTTTGCTACGGACAATCTGAGCAACGGATAGATGCGTAATACGTGGTGTGGAAGCCGTTATATTTTTGCAGATTCGAGGTGAGTCAGACGAAATATTTGGATGATTGAGATGAGGAAGAGAAAAAAAAAATATTGTAAAAGGAGAAGTTGTCTTGATCTGGTTCCCCAATTCTTTGATCCCCTGTTGTAGCTTTGTAGTTTAAATCCTTCAGACCCGAATCTAATATGTTGATAGGCTAAGGTATTCAGAGAAGAATGGTATGAGAAAATAATGTAGTTTTAACAGCGTTGGATGAAGTTCGTATGTTAGTTGAAGAATAAAATATTAAGTGAATTTTTGGCGTACCTAAAGGTCCGATATCATAAAAAATCACTTAGTCACCTTTTGTATGTACATGTATGTACCATCTAGTAGGCAAAAGGGCGTAATTCTAATCACTAGGTACATAATATACGTACTTGTATAGATATTCATATAAATTTCTTCCGCTGTTCGCAGTTTAGTGAAGAAGGAAAGGAAGATTGAAGTGGGGTGAAAAAGTCAATAAATGGAGGGGTTATCCTACGTAAGTGGCATGTATCACGCTAAATACACATTTGGATGCACCTGGCAATGTACCTAGCTGTACCCGTATATGTACTGTGGGTCTCTTCATGTACCTACGAGGTAAGCTAAGTGATTAACCCTATTTGGACAAATCTTGACTTGGACTAACTTAACTTTTCCTTTCCTTCTCTTTTATCTTCATTCCGTTTTTTTCCCTCTCCTCTACTTTTCTAATCGATTCCCAGCTATTCGCTTGTCCTCATTCATCTCATCTTATTGTCATCGTAAGATGGTAACACGCATTGGTTACCCACGAACCAATTATTTTCAAGTTCTATCACACCGCTCTAAACGAGCTCGTGGAGTTTTGCTATCACGTTACTGGCTCAGCTCAATTTTTCTACAGCCTACTCATTCGCCCACGGAGCTGAGCTACATGATGAAGAATAAGATAACATTAATATAAGTTTATGACTTAATTGTCAATTTTTCCATCTAGATCTATCCCGTCCCTTTTTGCGTATGCATTGGCCTCTAGTGTTGTTCATGTCGATATCATCGGCCCCTCACCCCGAATAGCACCACTTTTAGGTATGATTGGGGATAGGCCCCCAGACTTAAACCGGACAGCAGTGGATACATCATTCCTACGTACCTACTGGGTAGTATCGAGAGCTACTCTGGAAATGGAGATCTCCAAAAGCCTCTTTTTACAATCTCTTACCTCTTCAAATGAATGTCATGCTGCATATCTATTGATTGATATCATTCCGTTTGTGCGGTCTATCAACATGTCGATTCTGGACAAACTCGGTTAACTTGAGCCCCCTTCCTTCTTATATGGGTTCATCTAACGCTCATGGCATCATGCTGTACCAGATTAAGTGTTCAGGAACCAGCCCTACGGCTAAATGATAGCCTACCAATGAGGCAATATGGCAACGGAGGTATATTATCCGTCGCTTTATACCTCGGCACCATCTTATGGAAATAAGTATCTAAGCTACTGCTATGGAGATCTCTCCTGTGCCTTGGCGTTTTTATCTCTGTTGGTTGTCGCGAACATGGCTTCCACCTCGTCGAATGCGCTGAGAAGCCTCAGCTTCAAGTTCTCCCTCCTAACCACCTGGTTGTTATGGTGGACACTATGCACTACTGCGCTTCCTACCAGTAATGTTCCACGCCAGGACGAAGACTCACATTGGGTCGCAACATGGACCTCGATGCCGCAGCTGGTGGAGCCTAATAACATGCCACCCTCTCCATTCGTATGTCACGCTCTCACCCAAAAGCTCATGAATTGACTAGCTAAATGTGGTTGTAGTCGGGTTCAGCCGCATTCAAGGATGCCACTCTTCGTCAGACATTACACTTGTCTATCGGTGCCGAGAGATTACGCTTCCAGATCTCCAACACCTTCGGCGGGAGCGATCTTCCTATCACGGAAGCTTCCGTAGCTCTTCCAACGGGCGGAAAAACTGGAGTTAACGGGATCGATACGGCCACTTTGAAGGGTCTCACCTTCAATGGCTCGAGTTCGGTTACGATCCCTAAGGGCCAAGTTGCTTATACGGACCCAATCGACTTCAAGGTTGACCCTCAGGGAACTATCACAGTCAGCCTGTATTCTCAACCGGGCCAGTCTGGAAGCAGTATCACGGGACATCCAGGAAGTCGAACTACGTCATGGATGCAACAGGGCAACCATCTAAACGCATCGATCGTCACAGGCGCGAGTACCGCACACTGGTACTTCCTTACCGCTGTCGAAGCTTGGGCCCCAAAGACGACCGGTGCTTTGGTGATTCTCGGGGACAGCATTACGGATGGACGCGGAAGCACGGATAATGCCAACAATCGGTACAGCCAATAGAAATCTAGGAGCTCAAACCCAGAATTTCCACTGACAGTTTTGTAGATGGCCCGATTTGCTTCTTGCCCGAATGCAAAAAGAAGGAATTACTAATATTGCTGTGTGCAATCAAGCGGCGGGTGGCAATACTGTACTGACAGGCGGTCTAGGGCCACCACTCATGCAACGCTACAAGCGGGATCTTCTCACTACCGCTGGCGTCAAGTACGCCCTCATCTTCGAAGGCGTAAATGACATCGGGGGCGCGTCTACGGACTCGGGAACGCAGACTCGCATCGGAAGCAGTTTGACATCATCCTTTAAGACCATTGCCACTGACGCAAAGGCGGCTGGCTTGACCGTCTTCGGGGCAACAATAACTCCGTTCGGCGGGAGTGGGCAAAGCTACAGCAACCCTACCAGAGATCAAACGAGACAGACGGTAAACAAATGGATTCTTGGTGGTGGTGACGGTAGTTTTGAGGCTTCAATCGACTTTGCTAAATTCGTGGCCAATCCTTCGAACGCAGCTAATCTGGCTTCCCAGTATGACGGTGGAGACCACTTACACCCCAACGGCGCAGGTTACCAGGCAATTGCTGACCAATTCCCTCTAGATATTTTCAAAGGGAATGCCACTGCTGTATAAAACGCTAGCTAAAATTTATTGACCAACATAGCGTAATATATTGGCCTGCCAGGGTTCTAAACTCGAGTGTCAACCTGTGGCTGTGTGATTGAGATATCAATTTCAGCGGGCCGAAGATATCATTTGCTATAAACCCCCCTTTTACAGCTACATGAAAGCATTTATCTACCTACTAGTATTCATTCAAGCTGTGCCTAGGTCCTACTCCATACGATAACAGGAATCATTCGTAGTCATTTGCATTGTCAAGTTAGTTAGAAGTATTCATAATTTCTTCGGGAAACGAGGCTATCTCAGTGACTAGAAGTATTACAGGCCTTCTTCTCAGTCGAAGTTTCCCACCAAACACCTAAGAAAATTCGGTTCTCCACTCCGTCGTTCGTCTGATTCTCGTCCCCCATACTCTGTGCGATTGATATCTTGTTTGTCGAATCTAAGGGCATCGTGCCTAGGTATGCGAGCAAAATGTTCAGAGTATTATTAGGTCCCGACAGTCTCGGCGGTAGTACCGAAATGGACCATGAAATAGCTCTCAAAGGCGCCCTCTCAACCATTTCACGGCCCGAACCAGAAACTTTAAAGGAGCGCCAAAATATCGATAGATTGGCCGTCTCAGTCGTAAATGTCTTCATCGAGAAGCTCTATGGCGCTTGAGGTAAGAGTAGGCGCAGGGACAGTTGTGGAAGTTGCATGTGGTTTAGCGACGTTTTCGGTCGAATCTTCGTAAAGCTGTTTGGAAACGCCGAAGAGCACCGCCGAGGCAGCATTAGGTTTTAGGTGCTTGACTAGACGATACACTTCCTTCCTAACACGGACCTCCTCTCGTGTAAGGTAGACATTGAAGGAGGAAGTTGGATGGGTTGCCTCGATCTGCAGATATCGCATAATCGGTTGGATGGTTGCGATTTGACGCTCCACTTGTCTGAGCTGGCGTCGTAAAGCGACTGACTTATTCTCAAGCGCTTCCCTCATCGTATCAGAACCAGCGTTCGCAGGGCGGGAACTCGAGTTCGGATCCGCAAGGTCGGTGCACTTGGCCAATTCCGCGTCATTCTTCGCAATGTCTTCCTTGATGGAAAGTAGGTCTCCGTGGTAGCGGATGATCTTGTAGCTTACTGATGTGAGAAGATCATTTTCCTTGAAAGTCGTTGATTTGGATTGAGTAGTAACCGAGCTCGAATTCGAGGGCGCTGCAACGTCTGTATGTTGATTCATGGTCAGTTATTGAAAAGTCGTAGACCTGAAGCGTTCTAAGAGCGACTATGATTAGAATTATGGCGGATGAATTTGTAGAGGGGATTCAATAGATATTGATTGAGGTGAGAATGGGTTCCTGATTGCGTTGGGAATTATTAGCTGGCCACGGAGGAGTACGACGTGCTTGTACCTAAAGTATGTGCACTGACCGCAGATATGAATCGGATCCGCTGGTAGAAGATGTAAGGCGTTGAAAGAAAGGTGCAATCACTTATCAAACTAGGAAACAACACATGGACACTGTCTGTTCCGACGGGGTACCCGGCCGATGGTGGACTCGGTCGGTACTCTTCCCCGGAAGCAAACGGGGTTGCCTATCGTACAGCGGGGATCATTGGTGTACACTTGCACTGTCTATTCCATAGCAAGAACCCGGCTTGCGCATGATCTTTCCCTATTTTCATACGTTGTCATGCCCGCGTATTATCTACCATGTGTATCGATCTCGGGGTCTGCATCTATGTGAGTACGCGCAAACGCGAAGGACGATGCCGTTCTCATTCTTTTCACTTAAACCGCTTATTGGTTTCATCATTGAAATTCGGGATACATCGGACAAACAGTATTATCCTCGTGTCCGGGTCGTCGTCTAATATCCCTCCTAAATCGTAGTAGGAATGCCCTGTCCCTGTGTACGTCATAGTTATCGTGCTGGCACTTGACATTTTGCGATGTAATATAGCCGTGGGGCTTCCCCCCTCGCGTGTGAGTGGTTTGTGAAGGATATACCTCGTTTAAAATCAAATACATTCGCTATATGATTATCTAGTCTATACAAACGTCTCATTCCATGGTCGCCGAGTCTGATCTCCCAAGCCCGGCATACACGTTATCGTGTCCGGGGGTGTCTCAACCCACGGGATCTTCATCGCTTCCGCATCCTCTTGTTCTGTCCACCGCGATGTGTATCCCTTCAGCGCCTTGATCTTGGCTGCCGCCTCGTCCGAATACTCGAGGTTGACCGAAGGCACCACGGCAATGCGGCCATGGCCGGTCCGCCAGAGATCCTTACAGAATAGCGTGGGCTCTCCCGAATGACACTCGCCTTCACGTGACGCTCGAAATTCGATCCTTTCTTCTTTCTCCCCGTCGCCAGAGGACTGCTCGCCAAGTATTGGACCGGCCCCGAATGTCACAGCACCGTTCCAGCAGGCGAAAACCTGAAACGGAAGTGTCCGACTAAATCGTCCCCTCGTAGTACCGTCGTTCCAGAAGAGATTCCATGCACTGTTCCAATTGCCATCCGGCGGAATATCGAAGAATAGATCGCCCTGTATGGTGCGCGCCACCCAGACATCGTAGAAGGTTGGATCGCGGCCGACGTAGGTCCAATCCATGGCGCAGGTCATATCAGCCGACTGAAAGGCTCGCTGATGTGCTAGCTCGAGGATGTCATTCACACATAGCGCTACATCGTTTAAAAATATGACTGTCGTGTTGGCATTCGGCACGAGGGCGGATTGCGGAGATATCTTCGGGTAGCCAGGCACGCCAGCAATAGAGAGCAACGGCGAGAGGGCCAAATTGCGGAGCTTCGCTAGTTTTTCTATCCTCTCCCCAGCGCCAGGATCCAATTCGCTCGATTGAACATAATACGTAACCACTAAATCTTTTAGCTCGGGTCGGAGAGCGTAGAGAACCTCACGGGTGCCATCGTTCGAATTCCCTTCCACTATGGACAAAACACAATTGGAGGGACCTAAGAACCTAATAGCCTCGACGGTTGACCCTAGAAGTCGAGGTAACACTTTTATGGATTGCCGCAAGTCAAGAGCAAAATAATATTTTAATTCCTGAGACGCGCCGTCTCCTATTGGCGCTTTCAAGTATTCATATCGTGCGGAATCTGGAGCCGGGCATTCCAAACGAGGGAATGTAGTGTCTGACGGGTCGAATATGGCTTTGATATATGATGTAGTATCGAAGGAGGAATCCAATGCCACAGGCTCAGGTTCAGGCTCCGGTGTGCTCGTGGGGATATGACTAACTATCTCTTCAGGTTGTGTTGTTGATGGTGGTGGTGGTTTATCTTCAGTGTTGGCGGGAGATATCGGGGCGTGCTGATCTGGATGAAAGCTATAATGTCTCCATTGATCCCACGATTCCGGTGAGAAGCTTTGGTAACCGATCCAAATTGTTATGGTAACGAGAAAAATGCAGGCTACCTGAATTATAATCCGACGGCCTCGCAGCATCATGACATGACTTTTAGGAGTTTAGAGAAAAAAAAAAAAAAGAAAGAAACCTTTACTAAAATCCCATTAATCTGGCATAAGGCATTTCCGGGCCGAAAAGGCTGAGTGTCGGTATCGTCAGGGATGACGGATGACAGATGAGGCTACGATGCGTTAGACACGCGTTCTTGTTTCAATAAGCGCCTAATTCCGTTTTCGGGCATATTTTATTGATCATTATGAGCAGCAGACCCAATTTCCACATTTGTCCGGCTGAGCCGCAGTGATGCGATAGAATGTTATTTGTGGCAAATAACGATGATCTTTATTGGCTGTTGGTTCCCCCTTAAAACAAAGACCTGCGTGTGTTGGTTCGAAAAACACGGGAAAGCAAGGGCCGCATGAAAAAAAATTCTGTAGGAATCACATAGTAATGACCGCTGCTCTTATCTAAAATGGTAGGTGCTCACGATTCATCGGGGTCTTCGCTTTTTAGCATGTTGAGTCAAGACCGGAGAGTGGATTGCTGACCACGACAATTTGACGATGGATCCTTTCTGTAATTGGCCAGAGTCCTTATTTACACAGAAGGACTGGTGGGAAGGAGATGGGGTGACATATCCACACGAAGCAGGGCCGAGCAAGGGTGAAGCGGCTCTCCCCTTTAGTGTATGTATTGTGAGTTGTATGTGCCGTTATTGTAATGAACTATTATTCCGTATGCGCAGCCTTCCTCGCTTGACGAGCTGAGACGAGAAGCGCGTCCCGCAAAGAATACCGGGGGTGTTGCCGTCTCTGCTTCTCCCGTCCGTATTGGGTTGCTAATCTGCTCGGGTCCTCTACCCTTCACGTTTTTTCTTCCATATTCTTACCTACACTGTAGCGTACGTCACTCATGCATCCTCAAAGGTAGCCAGGCAATATTGGAATCCTCAAGATGGCGGCGCACCTTCATGTCTCTCGTTTTTTCTTATTGCTTTTGCATGTTGTGACCGTCCTTGCTTTCTATAACGTCTCAGTCACGGAGCTAAGAGTAGTTGAGACAAGTCTGCCCCGATTAGGCAGAAGAAATGGCGGTATCGCACTCGAACAACGAGCCGTCACGACCGAACTATCTACGTGCGGTTACGTAGACGGCGATCCATCTAAAATTCGAACTGCTGAACCGGGCTATGACTGTCGTATAGATATTACGAAGGGTTTATGGGGGTTTTGCCCTACAACTGTTATTTCGGCTTCGGATTGTGGATTGGCGGGAGTGTGCGTTGATCAATCGGATTGCTCCGAGGGCTGCGGGCTGACAGGAACAGAGGGCATTACCACGTTCACCTGGTGAGTCGATATTATCCCCAATGCATCGGGATCGATATACTAATAGCGCTCGGATCGTAGTACCAAGTCGGGTGAAAATTTCTGTTCTACTGCCCTCAATGTTCGAGGAGTAGACCAAACATTCAGTTACATAGCCTGCGGTGCGAGTGCGGAAATAATCACTCTGCTTGCTGAACCATCGGATGAAACAACCTCGAGCACGTCCGCGACAGCTACCAGCAAAGAAAATGTAGTGGGTAGTTCATCAACTTCACAGCCGGTACCAGCTTCGACTACACCTCAGTCGGGAAGTCTACTGACTAATCCGTCGGAACCTACGACACAGGCCCAACAACAACAATCGGGTGGCTCTTCGACAAATACGGGTGGGATCATCGGAGGTGTGCTAGGTGGTTTGGCGCTTGTGTGTGGTACGGTGTTAGCTGCTCTCTATCTTCTTCGACGAGGTCGGCAGAGACAACGAGAAAGCCAAGAAGCAGCGAACGCTATAAATGGTATGGCACAATCCGGGCCTAATAAAGACTACTCGGCGTACAGCATGGTACCATCACCATCAGAAGCGGATAGCGTCCCGGTAGCTAGACCACAGACACATCCGGCCGAGGTGTACGGCAGTCCGGCTTGGAGACAACATTCAAGCGATGCTCAGGAGTTGCCTTGAAGTATCATTCTCGGTATGGGTGAGACGCTTGAACTAAATAATTCGGACCCTATATGAAGTATAGAGATGGTACTGGAAGCATTCGCATTATTATATATAGGAGAGTGAGTTTTATAGCTTGGCTCCTTTCTAGCTTGAAAAGAGTTAGATATCCCATGGATATTAGAGATTTATGTATATACTATAAGACTTATCTTTTCGTAACTTATTCGGACATTTCAATTGAATATAATATTTGATATAGGCAATTCTTAGAGGTGTAAGCGTGGTTGAGTGAGAAGCAGAGTATTGATTCTTGAATTCTCCCTCACTATGAAGTAGGCGTGAAGAAATAAAAGAAAGGAAAGGCGAATGGGAAGATTTAAGAAAAGAAAGTTGATAATAGCAGGAAGAAGGTACAGTACACCTTGAAGCTTCTAAGAATTGGGGTTATAGCCAATAGGACGCAAGAGATGATGGAGTTACTTAAGCCCGGGGTAATCGAGCAAGTGGTCCGCTTTTCGTGGTGGGTAGGTACGTACCCAGATAGTGTAGAATGTGAGATTTTCATCAGCCTCACAAGTCATAGCCCCACCTTATCCACATTATCCACAAACGTGCGCACAAAAATATGCACCGCCACGTTAAAAAATTGTAGGGTTTTCAAGCCCTCCAAAATTTTGCCGAAAGTTGCGGGTTCCAGTCCTTACAAGCCTCGACTAACAAACCCTCTGGGAAATTCTCGTGCCTCCAATCTGGAGAATTCGAGAGACGACCTACGATTGACGACCATTCTTTCCAATACTAACCCTTGATCGCGACCAGTCACAATGGTGAGTGTTATTCTTGAAAATGATTATGAATACATGAAATACATCATGATCATTCCACCCATTCAATCTCTTGAATTCAAAAGGACCAAAAAATATATTAACATATCAATTCTTAATAGGCGATCAAGCACAACAACCAGATTCAGCACAACCGTACGTCCAACACCCCCGAAGTCACACCCGAATTGATGGATCGAGCGACTATATTTGCAATTGAAGAACAACAATGCTGATAGAATTCATATAGATTTCCGAAAGGATTGGCAACGACGGGTCCGAACCCACTTCGACCAGGTATGAAGACCCGACTACTTGATGATTTCAACGACGAGGTGATGGAAATGGAAATATTCTGACACTGCGATTGGGATTTTTATAGCCGACCAAGAAGATTCACCGTCGCTCTCTGCGCCGTGCCAAGGCTGCTGCCGTTGCTCCCCGACCCGTCGACAAGCTACGACCAGTCGTCCGATGCCCTACCATTAAGTACAACCGTCGCGTTCGCGCTGGACGTGGTTTCACCCTAGCCGAGTTGAAGGTAAAACCACACCCGAGGGATCTAAGACCACACAAAGATCCTCTGCCGCTCGCTAGTATTTATAGACTTCGAGCGTCACGAGCATCTTTCACTGGGATATATCCGCATTCACATTTTTTAGTTGGAATAATCTAACAGCCATATAGGAAGCCGGTATCCCCCGCCTTGTAGCGCCCACTATCGGTATCTCCGTCGACTACCGACGACAGAACCTCAGCGAGGAATCCCTCGCGGCCAACGTTGCCCGTCTTAAGGCTTACCAGTCCCGATTGATCGTCTTCCCCCGCAAGGGCGCCAAGCACCCCAAGGCTGGCGACAGCAAGGACATCGACCTATCCAAGACCGAGACCGTTTCCACCCTCGGATCTGCCCTACCTATCATCCCTGTCGGCGAGGGTATCAGCGAGATCAAGAAGAGCGAACTACCCAAGCCTATCGAGGGCGGTGCTTACACCGCGCTTCGCAAGGCCCGAAGCGAAGCAAGACTACGTGGTGCGCGGGAGAAGCGAGCCAGGGACAAGGCCGAAGCGGAGGCCAACAAGAAATAAGATGGACGAGGATCTGCACGGGAGTACGGACGGCATTCTTAGGGTTCTGCTTTCGTTGTGTCGTTGGACGGTCACGGTGGGTTGGCTTGCGGTTTCTGTGTAGCCAAGAGAGGAATAGATATCATCACTCTCTCGCCACATACACATGGGCCGAAGCATTATTGCATCTTCCGGTTTGCTCTAGGTCGTTCTCAATGGAAAAATGAATGGACATGATTATACCCGTCTTTGACCAATTGTGAAGTGAAACTGGGTCAGTACGTTGATCGAGGAACAAAGGACACGAACATGCGAATAGTGACGACGTCCTTTCATTCATACTAAATATGTTTATGTCTATTTGAATTTCTACTCTGAACGCTTAAAGCAGTTTAGAAATTAACTGGCTACCTATAACCTATGGATAGATCGAAGCCAACAGTCTTAATTGTCCCTTGAGCTTTAATCCTTATTATCGAGGATTAATTCTCCACCGATCTTTAGTATTCGGTTGAATGTGTTTCTCACGGAACTAGGAAGCTCGTCCGGACATCGCTTTAGTAGTTCAGCAATTAACACCAGCCCATTCTCCCGATCTACTTTCGTCATAGTCGCAGCTTTCGCTGGGTCGACCTGCTGCGGTTCGAGCTGACCTAACCCACTTATTGCCGAGAGGTCAGGTCCAGACGACACCTCCGCTAGCTCATTATCATCTGAGCTTGGTAACGCTTGATGCTCAGACGTCTTCTCGCCCGTTATGGTTTCAATAAGCACGTTCACTATTTCAGGTCGTTGCTGCAGCGAATGTGTCACGACGGCGGCTCCTTCAACTGAACGTGCCATTAAGGCGAGTACGAACCATAGTTCGGATCGTAGGACTGAGAACTTGGTCTGTAGACCGAGATATAGTAGTATATCTGGTAACGCTGGATGGTTCTTATAAAACTCCTGCAGCTGAGAGCGGGTTTCTTGCTCCGAGGGAGATAAAGAAGTCGATGAGTCTTGAAGGAGTAGAGAACCGGGAGTTTTCTCGGAGTGGAGTACACGGCAGACATTGGCCACCGAACGGGATATCTCCATTTTGATGGGATCTTGATCCGCCTTTCGATGAAGTTCCATTAGACCATGAAGATGCGTTTTATCTTTCGCGTTCACCGACGTAGAAACGCGTCGCACGTTTTCCGGGCAATTTACAAGTAAGAGACGAGTAAGAGATACGGCATCAAATTGGATCTGTGGCTGCGTGTCGACGTTCCAAATACGAGGAAGTACATTCGAATCCAGTAGTCCCGCGTCGCCTAAGATTGCCTTATTGCTCGCTGGGATAGACAAGTTCTTTAGGAAACTAAAGATAGAGTGTGCCAATTGGGCATCCACAGGTTGGTCAGAAGATATGGCAGCGATGAGCGGTTTATGTACTGATTTTTGTTGCACTAAGGCGACGCTCGAATCGTCGGACCGAGCGATATTGCCTAGAGCTAGACAGGCTGCGGCTTGAAGGGATGTGGAATGACCTGAAGAGATCCACCGTAGGAGTGTATCCGTTAAGTCGCCGTCTAATGGGCATAAAGAAACGAATCGAGGGTGGGCAGATAGATCTGCTAAGGCTCCCGTATACGCCAGTTCCAGTTGATTGAGTTGTGATTTTTCCTCGGCATCCTCGAAGTCGAATATCGAAGAACCCTCGGCGGCAGTCTGAAAAGCTTCCAAGAATACTTTGATGGCATTTGGAGTCTCTAGGAAGCTATCTTGGAATTGCTGACGGGAAAGGTAGGTTAACGCAGCAGAAGACAGCCCGGTGAAGCCGTCGAGATCCGGTGAATTTGGATTAGGGTCCTTTAAACCTGCTTGAGTTAAGAGGACATATGGCGCTTGAAGGTTTAATGAGTCGAGCTCGGAATCTTGGGTCTCGTTAGTTGGGAGGCCCCAAAATACGTCGAGGGTCTGGGTGCGGATGGTGGGGAAGAGGTGTGATTTACCTTGAGTCGCCGCAATGCCTATCAACTTGTAGACGATACTTATATAAACCGATACTTTTTCCTGCCATTGGGGGTTTATAAAGAGATCAATTAAGTAGTTACTCAACCCAGCTTTTGCTGCAGTTGCTTGGGTAGGCTCTGATTAAGATTCTGTCAGGAAAAACGCACATATCACGTAGGTCGACCCATTCCCCTTACCGTAATCAACACAGATATTATATAGCACCGGGATGGCAAGTTGTAATAAAGATTCATTGCTCAAGAGTTTCACGAGCCCAGGCAGATGATCTGAGTCAATGACTCTTTGCCGATTTTCATCTATTTCCAGTAAGTATGTGCATAAATTGGAAGGTGAGGAGGTAAAGACAATTTCTATTAGAGTATATGGACGCTTACCTTGATCGGCACAAGAATTACCTATGACGCGGAGGGCATGGGCCACGATATCCGGGTCCGCATCCGCTGCCTGTGTCAGGTCTAAGAAGAAGTTGAGTAGACCTGATCTCCCAAGCGGTATCCTCCATCGCCCTAAAAGATAGAAAGGTTTGTTAGACCCCACTATGCAGAAATAACCACATATAGAGGGTAGATTAAAACTGATCATTATCATATATTGGATATTCACCTTCTCGACTCGCGTTTCCAACTTTTTCTACAAACGCCTTAAGTTCGGGGGACTTGGCTTCCTGGAGTTTTTGAGCTAGATCGAGAACCTCTTTCAAAATCTCAACCCTCGACTCCTCATTTTGGGGGATGTTGTCGAAGACATCTTGGATCTTGTCGGGCGTCATGGTTTAGGGCTCATGTTAAGCCTAACTCAAAAGGGAAATGTGTACTTTAGGTAGTATATGTAGCTGTGATTGTATAAACTTAAAATGAGCGGCAGTGATGATGACGATAGTTGTAAAGGGGAAGGAGGAGGAGGTAATGCCGGTGATGGTCGTGCCTGCTACCTATTAGATCTCGATAATTGGTAGGAGGTAGGTACTTTAGGTAGGACTTTCCGCTAATCGGGTCCAGATCCGGGTAAAGATTAAGTGAGGCTCTACACTACTTTATAGCGGCTTCATCCACTAATAAAGTGAGCTAGTACTGACTTTTAGGTACCAGTAGGCCTAACTACATAGCGGGGTTAGACGCGCGTCGGCCTTTTTTCTGCTCTCTCTTTTTTTCCTCCGTTTCTTTATCTTTTTCTTCTTCTTTTTTTCGTAGTTTTCACTCACTGTCCCTTTCACACTTCTTCTTAAATCAACCGACCCCGGGTAGAATATGGAAATATCCATATTGATGAGGATATGCCAATCATACATCATTACAATAACGCCCAGGAAAAGAATTGTGCCACCAGATAGGTGAAGAAAACTAATTGCCAATGGAATAGGCCCATGTCTTCGCGATGCGCGATAATATGACTTTAAACCATCTATAAATATGATTATTAAGATGCTATTTCTACGAATCTTACCATTCCTTCTTGAGTAATCTCATATCTCATGGTATTCCTTCGGTTGCCTTGGTTATGTGGGCTAAGAAGCCGAGCGACACTTGGGCGATGCGATCCGGGAACAACTTGAGGGTTGGACCATGGTGATGACAAAAATATCAAGCTTAAGTAGATCGAGATAAGTTATATCAGGTCGCACCACTTCCCAGCACATGAACGACTAGAGACTGAGACCGTAACGTTAGGGTAACGCAATTCAGCATGTTCATTTTTCATTGCATCGCAGCAAATAAAACCACCTAGGTATTCACTCCATGATGGGATTCCCATACATTAAAGCCCCTAATATACTTGTATCAATATCATCGATAGGGAGCATACCAATTTTTCCGGCTTCTCAATGATCTTGGCTCGTGTACAGGCTGAACCAAGCATTACACGGGACTAAGAGTGGTAGAAGATGTCACATCGTATTCCGTGAACTATTCAATTTCGGCGCTTCCAGCCTGTGGGATGTTAGTTTCCGCCGCGAGTGGCCGTCTTGGTTGGTAGCCAACATCGATCGGGTCCAACACAATAAGATGGATTTACTACCTGCAGTGGTCCTTGAAGAATATCAAGTCGATATTTGATCTCAACTCCCCCACTTAACCAGTGCCCCTTTTTCGTGTCCATATCGTCCTACTCATGGATTTCATTCCCACCTACCCACCAACGCCAGATAGTTAAGCAAGATACAAGTATATTAACATATTAGACTCCATCCGATGTCATGGTTATTATGACTCATGAATAATAATACCGGTGGCTATCAGATGATAATATGGCCTTGCAAACTATAGGCACATGTTCAGTATAAATCCATCCACACTCGAGTGCGGTAATAACGCTTCCTGACGCGAGTCCAACCATCCGAGTGTTTCAGTATTGGCCTAGGTCATACCTCATAATTTCCGCCACCTTCGTTATGTGCGACACAAGCTCTATGATGTCTGGAGCAAACATATTCATCTCAACCTCTAGCATGTCCCTTTCATGCAGCGTGGTATGCGTGCCACTGACTAGTGACCATGACATGTAATTGAAATGCTCCGCTAATCTAGGGATTATTCTCACGGAGAGCAAACGTATGACAAGACGGCCTGGAGTTTGCTTCGACTCGGGCCAACAACGGTATTAAAAGAAAGCATATCCTACCTCTCCAACCAAATAGTGTTGACTTCCTATCTACCTAGTCTAGATCAATCCTACAGTCGCTCGTTCACCATGGCCATACGCTGGCTTTTGTCACTCGTTTATCTTTCGGCAACTCTCACAGTTGCACGAGAGTATTCATATTCAGATGCGGATCTCTTGGACGCCACTATCACGAAGAGCGTCACCGAGACCGTCACGAAATACCTCTCTGAATGCGGCAACACACAAGTTCCAGATACGACTCTACCTGACACTACTACATTTACCAGCACGCTTCAGTCCACTGTTTCTATCATCATCCCAGCCAGTGTGACTGATGTCTCAGGCGTCGCTCCTATAGGCCTCAACCCATCCCAATCGGGTTTCAATTTTACAAATGTGACTCTTTCGCCTACTCCCTCCGTGCTAGGAACCGGTATACCCACTGGGCTCAATCACTCTACCCTTGCGAACATCACGAAGGTTCCTTGCTCTACAGCAACAGGTAACTTGATCGCCCCAGCCTTTTATTCAAAAAATTCAGCAAATCTAATACTTAGCATCACAGTTATAGTTACAGGGCCACTTAGTAGCTCAGGTCACAGCGGTACTCTCACCAGTCCTGTCCAGACAACATCATCCATTGCGCCCGCCAGTGTGTCCCCAACTCAAGTCCCAATCAGCGAATCATATAAATCAGGGCACGTTACAGCCATGCAGATACTTTTGGGTGTAGCAGGTATATTATCAGTGTTTGTCGCTGGCTTCCTCTAGTCCCCCAAAGGGAGGAGATCCCTTTGAAATAGCCGGGGATAGGGGCTGGCTCCCGGGCCTAAACCAAGTATTTTAATGTTCTCGGCAAGATATTCCCACTATACTTGGTGTAATGACGATGGTACTAATGACGGATATACCTAATTAAGCGTTGATTTATAAATCCATAGAAAAAATATCTGTTCTGAACCAGTCAAATGTTCTGTGGCACTGAATAAGGGGTAGAAGCACTAATGACAACGGAATACTTCATGACCATACGTTAGCAAAATTAACACAATGAATCTATTTCACGCTTGGGCCCTTAATCAAGGTTAAGTGATTCGCAAGTACCATTTGATTTGAGCTGAAATCTCCGCAGAATAACCACCTGAGTAATCGTGTATCAAATCATCGCCACAGATATGCCATTCACCCCCAGATATTTAGGCCAAGCCCCAGTCCCATTCTTCAAATCATAGCCGTAGTTTGAACTCCGTCGTCCTCTTCAGACCATTTCGCTTCCTCGCAACCTTCATATTGTCTCGGTCTTCAACCCCTTTCCCTTCTTTTAGCTTAGATTCCTTTGCCCTCCGAGCCTCGCGCTCCCGTTCTCTTTTCTTATGTTTTTGGTTCACTACTCTTCTCGCCATCAGATTCTGCATGAAACCGATCGGGTCGAGTTTTCGCCTTGCTTCTTTCCATTTGAACCGCCCAGTGATGCTCTCGGGTGATATTGACTTCTCCACTAGGTATTCGTTCTCCAGAAAACGTCGGCGTTTGAGGATAGGCGTCCCAAAGGTGTCTATGAGGTCCCGAGCGTTCCACACCTTTTGCACCTTATGATCCCAGGCAGGGTGTTTAGGGTCAAGCTCTAGTATTTGGATCCCGGTGTGGCCGCGAGCCTGGAATACTGCTGCCACCACCTTCACCTTTTTCAGGTCGTCTGTAACGGATAGGAATGGGCTTGGGTTGCGGCAATTCCAATTAAGATGCTTTTGTACCAATACCTGGAAGTGGACCGGGTTAATATGGATATCTTCAAAGCCTCTTGACTTAATACCCCCGAACGGTTGTCCGTCGTGGATAATGCGGTACAACCTTTTTGGCTGCCGGGTCGCCCAGCAAGTCTCTATCTCTACTTCTTTCTCCAGCAAAGGTCGGCCGTGTAAGAATCCACCACCTCGTGCCAAGTCCTCCACTTCAGGAATGCTGGGATATATTTTGGAGAGGTCGTCGTACACTTCGGGCTTCATCCACAACTTAAAGGGGACCTTCCCATCTAACTTGCTGTCGACTATCCATGCCCCAACTTCAGGCATACGGGCCTGCAGAATACGTCGCCCGCCATAGCGAGGAATCATTAGTGTTTCTGGTGGAATTCTAGTCATGGTGACGTAGTAGTAGTTCTAATAACTAAAGTTGATTAAAAATTGGGGGATAGAGATCGCGATAATAGATGATCAGAATCTAGGATATGATATGCTATTGTAGAGTATCTGATGTATGGCTATTTGTAGATGTAGTAACACGATATGATGCGGGTGAGATGACGAATGTAGGAGTCGTTGATATTGATGACCTTAACTTAATGAATATCTTGGTGATGGAAGAGGCCGTTAGGGTATTCGAAGGTCCATTAATGGGCACTTGGAAGTTATTGCTTGTAGCTTTACCTTATTTCTACAGAAATAAGACCCAGCTGCGATAGTAGAATCGTAGAAAAAACATTGATACGAGAGAGAGTGTGTGTTGGTGGGTGTGTGTGTGTGTGTGTGTGTAGATAGATCATATTACTGATATTAGAATCGACTCGAGGGTAACCACGATCTTCGAGAAAAGGGAAGGATAGGGGGTTGTGAGGTGAGCCTGTATAGCTCCTTCTCTTTATAAAAATCATTACTGCGATCGATCCATCGCAGAGGTAGCTTAGGTGAGATAAAATAAAACGGGTTCATTTTGAGAAATAGATGTTAAGAGTCTCTTCTGTGTATATCCGAGTCTCTGTGGTGGCTAGTTACGAGCTTCTCTGGAACCGACATCGTCCTTATCCCTATTTATTGTTGGCTATATGATCATGCTTTAAGAAAAGTCTTCTAGTGAGTTCCAGCTATTAGGCTGGTAAGTAATGGATATATCAAATTTACATTGTGTTGTTCGAATACGACTTGCTTACTTATAGAGGTAGGTGCGAGGCAGAGTGGAAACTAAATTGCCCGTCTGTACGAAACAAGTATAGATGTTCTCATAACTTCCTTTCAATCAGATGTCTTTTTCATGACTATCCTACTACTGCTTGCTATATGATTACATATGTGAATTTGGCCTCTACCATGCTCTTCCTACTATAGTCGAGTTTAACTAGGTCAGTTGTCGTGGAAGGATATAGTTATAAGAGGAATTGGTGTATTACAAAACAGCCATGATTATTCAACTCAAGTAGAATAGCTTCAAGTTCGCGGCACAGCATGTGTCCGCTGACTCATCGTGGTCTCTTTGTGTTGGATCATGCTAGGAATTATTTCGTAGTGGGGCTGGACAAACACCTTCAACTGTTTCAATTAAACGGAACTCATTCACCTCATTCTCTACATAGAGCTTAACTTGGGCTTATGTCACTGTCATACAACTTATATAATTCCATTCTAGTTAAAAAATAACTAGATATGAATGAGGCTCTTTGCTCGATTCTCTGTGCGCAGGATGAATGGTACTACGATTCGGAGGGCAGGTATATTAAATTCAATAACGATGGTACTGGTGAGGTATGTAGGTTCTCGCCCATACTGTATATCTATATCTGGGAATCTGTCAATAACAACTATAAGTTATGGTGTCGTTGCAACTTCAACTATTGGATCGCTGCGGTATTGGAGTGGAAGAGGATTGATTCGCCGCGTGATCCAACCGAGGTGGCAGGTGTCGCCCAAAACAGGGGTCCTCAACTTCTAGGCCAGCTTAATCTTGAAATAGCTCTTGTTAAACGTCTACCAAAATGGGTTGAGGCTTCAATTCTGTCAAAAAGCACATTGATCAACGAGTTCAGTCTTATGGATGTTGCCTTTCAACCCAAGACATACACCGTTAGAATTGAGAAGGGAAACTTTATAGAACCCTGTAGCATTAATTGCGGGAACTGGAATGGATGGAGATACGAGCTTCGCTTGCTATTTGATAAGTCGCCGTATCCGCCACGATGTCAATGGAAACAGCCGGAAGGTGGTCCAGATGGGGGTCAATTTTGGGACCACAGAGAATTTGTTGGTCGACATTTAGAAGATCTGCCAACTGGAGGAAGAGCTATGAATGATATATCTCCATGGAACGGCTGTATAGTTTCCTAATGGTCTGGACTGGCTTTGCCGTGGTGGTAGCACATAGGATCTTGCCCGGTATGGGCAGTACATTGTGTCGGAGGACTTTCTAATAATTCACGGATAGTTTCGGAAGATGGCATCAAATAACCTCAATATCCCACCCCGGCGTCCTCTATGGTATGATCATCATAGGATAGCCCGGATTGAAGGCCGATTGGCGCGTATATGGGTGATGGTCGGTTTGGTGGAGGTGAGGTTGAGCTATCAAAACCCCCTTTCGGACCCTTTTTCGGACCCCTATTTGGGGTCACTCCATCGCAACTAGTGGTATAATATGGCTTCGAGAGCAAGCCGTGCCTTGTATCTTAAGCTGACAGCATCGAGTCTTTCAAACTTAATGTTTGTGTATGCGATGATCAACGAAAATATGGAACCGTGTGAATACCGTGTTTAGCCATAGCAAGGCACGTTCTATTTATATTTTATCTCTTAAACTTGGGTTAGATCTTTGATTATGACCATTATTACGTCTGAATATTCCGTGTACTTTTTTTATCGTAATGTCTCATTGCTCGTTGCTCATGTCGCATTAATCCCTCGTCTCTTTCCTCCCTCATTTATCCTTGCTAACCCAATTGATATTCTCATCATCCATCGCTATAATGAATACTGACGTTGAACTACACGTGTGTCGGGCTCAAGTGTACTTCCACAGATATCTTGGTAGAATCCCGCTGACTTATGATCTCAATGATGTCCATGTCCGCGTCGGCGTGTGTGATGGTATGGATAAACGTAATTATAATCATGATATTGGGGTGGTACCCATGGCGGATATTCGTCTCGATATATGTGATAGTGTGGATGGTGGTGGTATGATATACGAGGGTGCGGCGTAGAATATTGTGGCGGATTTGGCATAAAGCCCGGGGCGACTGAGTTCAGGAATTGATGTCCTGAGGGTGAAATTGGGCCAGTTCCGGCCGGGCCAAAATGGTAAGATAGAATATAGCATAGAAGTGGCGTGTAAGGAACAGTGTATGGACGATACACATCGTTGGTAAGATGGTAAGGAGGATATGAATGCATTATCTTGTAGAGGTGCCTGTCCTGGAGGTGTTGTATGTGTTGTTGGGATAGAAATGGGGAAAATGCCTCAACAATGATTTTGAAAGAATTGATTTTCGAGTATATAATGTAAGATTAAGTGATCAAGCAATCATTTGATTAAATGCTTATTTCTCTCTTTAATGGGTACGACGTGTAGAACGAAGTTGATATCACCTACCACTGAGTATCGTGGACTTCTTAGCGACGTATGTAAAACTCCAGCCAGTTGACTACTTAAATAGTCAACCAAAAGAAAAAAAAAACTACACCGAAAAAGCAATGGTATGAGGGGTTGTACGACATGATTACCCGCCATTATCACGGTCGCTGGTAATCAATGCAATGCGCCGTCATGTACGCCTCCATGTATGCCTTGCCCTGCCTACCTGCGTGCTGAAATCTTGTCCGGCTATATCCACTCTAGATTGGCTATGAGTACTTTGATGGACGGCGACCCTCAAGCCTTCGGAGAAACAAGCGATTACATATCTATAGTAAGTTTAGCGGTGTACGTACGGACTTTAGGTAGGCTACGGTATCCCTCCAATTCTTGTCATTGACACCGATGAAAGGGGTTTTCGAGGATCTTTAATGAAGATGTTATTGATTCTAAATAGAAATAAAGGGGGAATATATAATTAGTATTCGGAGAGAGTATTTTACTTATGAGTGATATACTCATTTTTGTTGTTAGGGCTGCTTGATCATTAATTTATTGTGAAGTTGTAGAAAAGAAGAGAAGAGTATGGTCTGAATATTGATGTAGGTGGCTGAGATGATTTATGAGACATTCATAAATTGTTCATAAACTTATACATGCATATAAGTTGGTGCATAAATACTTAAGCGGAATCGCGGCAGGCCATGGTGTCCGCGTCGCGCGATACGAATAAAATAGACTTTTTAGTATTGATAAGTTTACTGAGTTTAACGTTAGCGACTTACAACTTCCAATTCAATTCTTTTTAAGTCGCTCCTTTTTTATACCTCGATACTTCGTTCAGCTCACGTTCACCAACCGACCGAAAATACAAATTACGGTCCTCAATTCTAATAAAACCCTTCCACCCAAGTTAATCGCATACAAGCGCAAATCACAATCAACATGACGCGCGCACAGCAAACCATCTCTATCGGTCTCCTCGTTACCTCCGTATGTCAATATAGGCCGCCTCTCTACTACCTTCAATGGCTTTGGAATTGCTCTTTTGTAGGACCTACTAACAATCATCCCAGCTTTACCTCGCCTTGTACTTACAACTCGTTCCCCTCCCCGAGCTTGTACAGACCGAGATCGTTCCTGTTGTACGTCTAAAGACTCTCCTTACCCTACCTAGAATGATGTAGCTTATATTAATACCTATCGCAAATAAATAGCTTCCCTTCTGGGCCCTCGTTTCCTTCGGCGCTTACCTCCTCTTCCGTCTTGGCTGGAATGTCATGACCTTCCACGATGTACCCGAGGCTCATAAGGAGCTCACGGCCGAGATTGAGTTGGCCAAAACCGATCTCCGACGCTTGGGTGTTGATGTGGACTGAATGCTCTACATCATACATGCGATTGATAGCGGAATAATGCGGCTAGGTCTAATTTATATGGACTCGTCTTGACCACAAGGGGGGCCATTGTCTGAGCACGAACGGAGACATGAATCATTTGGGGACAATTCATCAACCCATCCCCTATTCTTGCGACTACGATTCTATAAGGCATACCCGAATCAATGGAAAAGCACAATATCTTCGTGATCTGGCTTGATTTGGTGACTGAATCCTGCTCTATACAATGGGGCACTATTGTGTGATATTTATGCCCAAAAGCAAGGATAGATTTGGAAGTATAGATGGTATATGGATACGGTCCGGATGATGAATTGGGGAGTGGCATTTCAACCAAACCCTCATCAATTCTAGCTACTCTTCCCCTTCTAATTGTAGCATTACCTCCCAACCGCTCGTAAAACCACGTCATATCCTCATAAGCGCGTAACAAGCTACGATTAGTAGCTCAAGTTATTCCGTTCGTAAACGCCTTTCCCCATATTCATCCTTCCCCAACCAGTAATGCGGCCACCGTCCTAAGCGCCTCCATTGGATCCGTATTTTCTTGGATTAACTTGTTAAACATATCTGGTACGCTGGATAAACTACCTCTCGTATCGTGACCATGCCCTGTTAGGAATTAGATTATATTTCATAAACATAAATAACATATTAGTAGTACGAATTGACTTACACTTTGCGGGTGCCCCAAATAAAAGCCCCATCTTGCTCTGCGCTTCTCCCGTCCAGTCGAACTCAATACGCCATTGAATACGAACACTTGGAATTTCTTCCGGCTCATCAACAGCAAGTAAATCTAGATCGAGACTCGTCCTACCCAGATGGGGGAGCAAATCAGCTTTAGTGAAGCGAATTTTGTCGGATTGTGCCTCTAGCTCATTTTCGTCGTCATCGTCGTCGTCCTCTGTTAAGGCTGGTCGACCTGGACCTTGGGCTTTCCTTCTTGTACCCTTTCTCATCCTTCTAGCGCATTTTGCGAGGCCTTTACTCTCCCCTAGTTCTCTCTCGACGGCACACCAAAACCGTGCTCTCCTTGTCGCAACACGGAGCCACTCGCTCATCGCCCACGTAACGACGCTAATATTTCTTGTTAAAGAGCTGGTGCCGTTACCTTGGATAACCTTCTCTATGAAAGGCCCTAACTCGCTAACTGCGGAGGGTTCGAGGCGTGGTACTTTTAAGGCGGCGACGGATAACGACTTGGTGTTGACTGTCATTTCGATTTTGGCGGCGAATAAACCAGGTGGTGTGGAAGAGGCTGAGATTGAGTGCTTTTGCAAAAGCGGTCCCGCATTCACTACATCGTCTCGTGGTATTATCGAAACAGTAGATGTAAAAGTTAAAGGGGTAAAGACTTGAAGATAGGGTAATTCCTCCTCCGCAGTCATGGGCACAGGATGATGTGAAATGGGAGGGTTCTCATCCTCATCTTTCTGGGACTTTTCTGGTGGGGGAGCAAAAAAAGATGGAAGTGCGGTGGTGTTTTTGCTGAAAGGTAGAAATGATATGGGATTTAATGCTACTTCAAGCCAATTTTGCGTTGGAGTAGGGGGTGCCTCCTTTTCAGGTGGCAAGGCGTGTCGACGTAGTAAATCAAGGAGACCATATTTATCTTCTGGTCCTTTTGACGAAGAACTATCTCGTTTGGCTTGTTGTAATTGATGTAATCGATTATTCTCGCGAGTGACGAGTTCTAAATCCGAATTTAAGCGAGTAATTTGTGCGAGCAACGAATCCCGTATGGCTTTCTTCTCGGCTAATGGATCTGGCTCCTCTATATTTCGAGCTGGATGTGATTTTCTTCTTCTTTTCCGACTTTGTGGCTGCGCCCTCAATGCTCTTTCTACGGTTCGAGACGGCGATTCTTCGCGTATAGATTCTTTAGTAGGTAGTTCGGGTCGGAGAGGCGGCTGCTTCGGAGAACTTTTGATTCTCTCGGCTAAAGCTCTGCTCCTCCTAGGGCGTTTAGTAGGTGTGTTATGGATACCCATAGGAGAGGTGTTAACCGAGGCGGGATCGGATATTCCTTTCTCTGTGGGCGTAGGTGGAAGTTCTGGCTCTTCCGGCGGGATCGAATTGGGAGGCGGAGAACGTCGGAGTACGCGCCCTCGGAATGGGTTGACAAGCTCTTCCTCTTCTGCCGAAGGCGGTGGTAACGGGCGCGGTGATGGTTTATTCGGGGTTCTTCGCGGTTTGGAGGCCATAGCTCCTGTAGCACGTCGAACTGGACTTAATGCTGTGTCGGGTATGATAGATGGAGGTGGTTGCGCCTCGCGACCAGTCATTTCCGTATCGTCCTCCATTCGGGTAATATCCGTCTCCTCTTGCGGGGGCGCGTCATGCGCATCGTTTATCAAGCTATCGACTTCTGATGCAGCGGGCGCATCGCTCGAAGGCCGGCCTCTAGAGAAATTTCTTCGCTCTAGGATATCAGGGTTTGATCGCGCAAGGCTAGCTTTGGTCGGCGACGCAAAGGATGGTATTTGTCGTCGAGTAGACCGTCTAATTGAGCCTCCCTCTTCGGGTTGAGGTACGGTCGATCCGCCTATGGGAACGTTCGTTGTGGGCGACGTCTTTCGTCGCTTCGGGGCAGAGGAGTCCATTGAGTTTCTCGGATAGGTTCTCTTATCGAACCATAGTGTTGTTGTTTATTATGAATCGACTTCATGGGCTTAACTAGGTCGGCTGAGTTTCGCCGTTCGATTTATACCTGGACTCAGGCTGATGGCTGTCAACACTTTGTTGTATTTTTTTTTATCCCACCTTTCCCCAGGACACGTTTATACACAAACTAAAGTGTATAAAAATGGGAAGAGGTACTTTTTATAAGTGACCTTATTTTAAGGCGACCAATTGAGTTGTCAATACTCTGGTCTCGTCTACTGAAAATTAGTATGAATGTTATCGGCGATGATACATATAAAAACGCGTCAAAGAAAGATATAATTGTTGACGCGCTTAAGGAAGCTTACCTAGCTGGTCACTCTGTCACTGTACTTTAGTGGATACACACTAGATGTCGGGTCTTATCTTATCAATTAGACTCAATGCTTTAATGTATATATCGTTTAGAAGTATTTAAACTAGTGCTATATACCATATTATCCATCAATCCCATAGATCTCCACTCTTCTGACTTACCGATGACGTGAAAGGCCGAAGACCTGCCGGTTTTTTTTCTCAATAGTTCCAATGCGAAATTTCCCTATGTTACTTTTCCCTTCTTTCATTTTGCCGTCATCCCACTAAGGTCTTTGATAAAATCAACCTCGGCCTTGTTTACTTTCAATTCCACTTCTCTAGACATATATCTCCAATAACACACATAATGCCGCTAAACACAAGATCCTTCATAAGAGCCTCTAGGCTCGGTACTTCGCTCGCGCGACAATCTCAAACCCCTCGCGTCTTCCACTCAAGCGGTGCAAAACTTCCCGGTGGCACCCCTGGTGAAGCTTCTGAGCAGGCTATGCCCTTAGGTCTTTACTACGAAGCCGTCCTCAACAGACCGCAACCCATCCCCGAGGTCAAACCCGAAAATCCTCCCACCTCGTCGCCCAAGTCACCCCGTACCACGGTCAAGAAGGCCCCTGCCAAGAAGCCCGCTAAAGACAGCGCCGACGCGACCTCCGCCTCGTCCACATCTTCATCCTCGTCCGGGCCGGAGACATCCGCGGAGCCGGCGACAGCACAAGAAAAGGCACGTATAATCTTTGGCTCGCGACTCGCAGGCCCGGCCGAGAGGGCCGAGCGACTCGAAGCAATCCGGAACCGCAGTACGCTAATAGCCGGCGTCTTAGTCCCCCCGCGGCCAGAAGAGCCCGACAACTGCTGCATGAGCGGGTGCGTGAATTGCGTCTGGGATCGCTACCGGGACGAGATGGAGGAATGGGCCGCCGCGTCCACCGAGGCCGAGAAAGCTCTGGAGGCGCAACGGTCGCAAGGAGAACCATCGCCCGACACAACTCCTAGCGCAATACAAGAAGTGGCAGAGAAACCACAAGGCCCCACTGGTGCCATAAGCATGGATGATGATGGTGGTGGCAGTGATACCAATTGGCAGTCAGACTTGAAGATAGCCGATCAGCCCAAGATTGCCAAGGACCTCTGGGATGACGACTTATACAAGAACGTACCTGTGGGCATTCGGGAGTTCATGAAGCAAGAAAAGAGACTTAAGGAAAAACATAACAGGGAAGGGACTTTCGGCGCTTAGAGAGGAAGACTACATCATATATACCCCTTGTGTCGAGCAATAGACTTATTCGTCAGAAAGAAAAGAAGAAAAAGGGCCGATTCGCACTCCAGTTGATTCTATGGGACGTATTCGCGACTCCGTTTTTTTCTCTCTTTGTGGTATTCTGGTATGGGTCATTATATCCCCGATGTGTACCGAGTTGCCTTTGGTGTCTATCAACACGCCGCGTCTACCTTACCTACCCGAAAGGGAAAGACGTTATCCATGCACCTCTGCCTACTCGTCGCTCTTAGGCAGTGCCGTTCCCATTTTTGGCTTGTCGCGCTAACTCGTCGTGCGCATCGATATCTGTTGCTTCCCATGGATAACATATCCATTCATCCCCAACGGTTCGGGCTGCTAGATATCGTGATTCCGCCATCATGTCCGCGGGCAAGGTGCCCTTCTTCTGCTTATCTTTGTTCTATCTCATATATTAGCGCTCTGTCGCGGTAGATCATCCCTTAGCTCTAGGCTTCGGAACAACTCACATGTAGGACGAAGATACTGAATTGCGTCTTCTCGGCGGTAGGGCCGAGCTTCTGTCGCGCGATTTCAACGTCCTTTTCTAATTCCTTAACGGCATATTCCAACGTCGTTCGGGTGTCATCGACCTCGTCCACGATCAGGATGCGCTTCCCAACCAAGTTTTGGATCTCGCCGAGGCTGCTCAGATCCAACCACTGGGTGCGAGTAACTTTGGTGCCGATCTTGTCTGGAGCGCCGGTACCGTTTGGCAGATCCACCACGGGTAGCTGTTCGTATAAGGAGAGGCCAATGGCTTGGATAGGGATGTTGGGGCTGCCGGGCTGTTTGAGAAAGGAACGTAGGATCCGCGCGGGTACATAGCCACCACCGCCAATAGCGATTATGAGCTGAGGTTGGAATGAGCTCAAGATCTCGGGTGCTGCCTCTTGGCAGAGTTTGTGAACCTGTTTGCGACAACAGTAGTCAGCGAATCAGATATGAACGCTCTGTTTTTCTGTAGCTTTGCGCTGATTTGCAAGAAGCAGACGAGAACCGCGGGGTAAGTTGGGACGTAGCAATAGAGAAACGAGCAAGATCAAGATCTGCTTACATCGTTGTAAGTGACGTAGATCTTCTCCACCATCTTGGATGCTGCAGAAGATTTCGATCGTGGGGAAATTTCCGAGGCTTGTAGCTTATACGGGTTGTACGTTTATAAGGGCAGCGTAAAAAGGAAGAATCGGGACGTGGAGGTGAAGAATCTGACGGCAAATTGCGATAGATATGGAGTAGAAATATGGAGGAGGAAGGATTATCGCAGAAAATAGTTGGACTAGAAGAAAAAAAAAAAGTTGAAGAGAGTTAAAGCTGCGACTGGGACTCGATGGGAAAGTTTTTAGTGGGGCCGTGAACTCTAGAGGGCTTTTTTTACGTGGGGCTTTAGGGAGGGGTTTGCAGGCTTGTAGGCTTGTTAGGGGCGTCACCTTCAGGCGGCCAGGGCTCCAAGATACATTCTGTAGTGACGAATTAGGCAAGTCATTACATGCAAACCCGTAAACCTTCATCGGAGGGTATATTAGCGGCCATCTCCGGGCTACCTTAACCTTAAATCTCTGGGTACATGCAGTTAGGTATTTGACAGCATCCTACCTGCCTACCCAACCTAACTCATACCTGACAACCCCCCTATCACCGCATACCTACATATGTACATAGGTAGGTAGGTACATTGGGCACCTACCTCCTACCTAAATGCCTTATTAGATGTCCTTCGTAAATAATTGATTTTCTTGTCAAAATTATGTAGATACCGTTTTTTTTTTTTCTTTCTCTTTCTCTTTTCTTTTCTCAAGTAAAACTCCAATCCGCCTCCTTATATCTTAATGTTCACTATCCTCTTAGAATGAGAGGGCGGTCAATAAAATGTACGTGTGATTCATCTACATCTACATAATAACAGATCTAACCCTAGAAATACGATAGGATGGGGTAGCGTAGTATAATTACCTGGATTCGAAAGAGTAGATCGGCACGGTGGAGAGTTCCGAAGGTGATATAGGGTATATAGTTGAAATCCCCCTGCGGACGAATAGAGAATGACCCGGGTACCACCGTCTAGGCCTACACGAGCTTAGGGCGCACCCGGCTTTGGTGATAATCTTGCGTATTTCTAGCTTCACCGCATAATATTTCCGATCTTCTCTCCTTTTGAATGGTCTGACAACCCTAGCACAAGAAATAGGGGGTATTGTTCACGGTGACGAGATCGAAAAAGGTAAGATTTCAAGTATCACCGAGGGCAACGCACAAGCACCCTAAGGTAGCACTTACATATGTAGGTTATACAACTCGTCGCATCTAAACATCAGTCTATTTCCTAGGTAGAAAGCATGAGACGACTCACGGCCCTCCTTGACTAACCACGAACCTTAAGGGGGGGAAGATTACTCTGCGTCAACTATACTACCTAAGTATCTAAGTATCGCATACTTATATAAACACAAGAAGGGTAGCAGACGATTATAGAGTAAATTATATATAAAAATAACGTTACGTCAGGTATGTTACTATCTTGATCAACGAGGTATTCGGTAGGTTAGCCAGTTAGTTGTGCTTGGGACTTGTTTCGGACTCGAAAATCTGGTTGACCTAGTATATTTAAATAATTATTCGTGTGCGCCTCTATTTAGGACAATCTAACCGCGATACGTTCATGTCTCAGCCTTAAGACCGTTAGCATTGTTATACTGGTAAGAATAGGTCAACAAACGTACGTAGAGCTGCGTTAGGATTCTGCAACTGAGGCTTTGCCTAACGCCGTAAAACCGCGGAATATATACCTAGGCTTCATCATACAAAATCCAAGAAGCCGCCACCAAAGAAGTCTTCCATGGTTGGGAATATCGCATGTTCAGATAGATCAAAGGAAGGAAAGATAGCTCCGGGCTCGACGGCTTCGACCTCTCGAGGGAACACGTCGCTTGCGTGGTAAACCCCACTCTCGCGAGTCGGCCTATGGTCATCATGTCCAATCGACGTATTTATTCTATCTTGAAAATCGTCTCGGTCCTGCGCATGGACTCTCACTGACGGTTGATGGGAGCTCGTCGAATTCGACACACCGTTAATTCGAGATTCTATTTTTTGTTTGGCAAGTTTGCCGTACTTGAATGACCACGCTTTACCGGGAGATGTTCTGATCCATTGGTCAATCCGAGTAATTAAGTCGAGACTGACTTGATTGGAAATCTTCGATTGTGTTTCGTCATAATGCGCTAGAAGTAGGGCACAATATCCGATGCAGAGACAGAGGCACGTTGGCGTTGAATCCATGCGGAAGCGCGGCATTTCTAAAAAGGTCTGTAGACAGATCATGGCATACTTGCACGCATTGGCCCGTAGGAGATTGCCGTCGCCGTCCTTATGCGGCTTTGACTGTGTCGGATCATGGCTCTCGTTATCGCTCCCATTGTCGCCATCGGTTCCCGAGAGGAACGTACGAGGCCGTAACCCCTGCCCAACTTCCTCAAGCGACCTAACAGCTAAAATAAGACAGGCGCCGTGATAGCCGATTCTTAACAGCGATGAGGTCGGGAGCACTAGAATCCTTAGCTAGGTGTGCTTGGAGATCTATCTGATGTAAAGTTTACCTAGCAAGTGGTTCCATTTCTCCTTCCATGATAGAAACTCTTTACATTCGCCGCCATCTCCCAAGTACGACTGGTGCGCGAGCTTTTCGTGCAGCGCGGAGAAGAGAAGTATCTCAGCGACGAGCATTCCATCTTGCATGGTAGCCCGATAAAAGCTAAGCAGGATATTGCACTGGTCGATGTAAGGGATTGGTATAATCGATGGCCTGCCTGTTGTCGCTGCCCAGCTACAATTTAACCCGATGCATTAATGGGTAAAGTACCTAAGTCAACGAGCGAATATGAGCACCTACTGCAAGTGGTGGAGACATATCTTGCACCATAAATGGATGGTCTTTTCGTCATCTGCTGTTGAGCTTCCTTGCTTGATATTGCTGATTATCTTGGAGAAACTAATGCTGAGCATCGCTTGTTTAGCACAATAGCCAGTCAACAGCCAGCTGTCGATGTAGTCAACTCCTTGCTATCTTCAATCAGAACGGTGTTAAGTATATATGAGCGTGAGTTAGCAATACTTACACTACTCGGACTATTTGCATTATCACTCATAATAAGCACAGCGTTAATCTCTTCAAGATTCAGTGGACTTGAGAGGAGGGCTTGCCCCAGTGTGACCCGGACTTGTTCGTAAATCTGTCTATGCAACTGGGTGCCGCAGATACCCTCATCATAGGTGATACCAATCAGACAGCAGACACTTCGTAAAAAAGTCGACACCTTGCGTGTGCCATTTCTTGTGGTTAAATCCTCGAGGCTGCACACAAGGATATTGTGACTTTGATGGCGACAGTATCTGCATATCATGCGAATAATTAACTCCATGCTATTCTTCAGATGTACCGGAATTCGGGACTTACAGCTGGATAAGATGGTTCGCCGTCTGTTCATCGAGTAATTGAAGTTGTACAAAGTCAAGATTAATATGCCCCAACAATCGCCTGTAACCTCTTGTGATTTGCTGCGATATAGATCTCAGCACAACAATAGGGGCAGATTGAGCTCCTTTATCAGCTGGGATTGAGAAGTAACCTGGAATAGGGGTTTCTTGTTCCTCGGGGGATGCACGTCTATCATTATTGTTGGGAGTATCTATATCGTCCCGGGTTTGGTTATTATGTGACTGGGCAGATGAGGTCAAATCTTTCAACATGGTCTTGATCTCCCGAAGCTCATCTTCGCAACGTTGGAGCCTTGGCTTGTTTATTAGCCAACATGATATCCAGGTGCCCGTATGAGCGCATTCGGGGCTAGAAGGGGATGAAGGGAGGGGTGAAAATTACTCAAGTACCTCTCCTGAACATTGCTTTTCAGATTGGGCTGCTCAGGTACGGAGTTAGGCGGTGATAAAGCATGTTCTCCGCGGAGGGAACAGTCAATTCTTTTCATTACGAAGATCATTAGTCTACACGTAAGATAATCGCTAAAGATATTACTCTGCTAACCTCAATGTTTGGCATCGGTGGCAACCTTGAGCACCGGTATCATATTCGCATCTGCACTTCAACTTCTGACATGACAAGCAGGAAAATGCCCGTCGACGCCTTTTCCGAGTAGAGTCATCGGTCGTCTTTTCTTCCAACCCGCGACGCTTTGATGGCTTAGGAGATGTGACCTTAGAAGTAAGCATACTTAACGACGTATAATATTATTATGTCGGCCTGTAGATGAATAGGAGGTATAGGATAAAGAGTGTGTGATGAGTTAGAAATGAATTTACCGACGGAAATCGATGGATTTCCCCCCGAAGTTTCTTAAGATACCACCGATACGCGGCAATCCAAGTAGCCGACATTCCGACCGTAAAATAACCCGTCGGTTATCGACGGAACTTCTTCTTTTCCTACTTCTTTTTCTCTTTCTTCCTTTTCTTCATTTCTCTTTTCTTAATCAATTGAAGCTATGGTGGCTATTCAAATTAAAAAAAAGTTGATGGATTATTTGATATGAATGAACAACATTGGCTTCGTTCCTTGTTCTAATATACCGATGTACCTAGGTACTTCCTTTATAATGATGCAAATAGGGGTCACTCCTTTTCTACCATTATTTGTCATAAATTTATCATACACCTCATCATCTATTAGGCATCTTCTGAGTTACAAAATGTGTTACTTCATTTACTCCGCGTAGCGATAAGTCCCACTGCGAGCCTTAGCTGTACCTGGGTATTGATCGACCCTAGGATGCTGTTCAAGAGCTGGAGGCATAGAGACGCAATCATCGTGAAAATTTGTAAAGAAAACTTCAAGTAAGCTAAATCTCGAGCTTAATTGATGAAATTATGGGTTCTAAAATAGCAAATAGGACAAGACTTATTATAATACTATTAGACTGGTTTCTGTTGTTCTACCAAATCAAGAGGCTAAGGAGTAACAAGCACTTTTTTCTTACGTTTTTCTTGTGCAAAATTCACATCTGCTCACAGCCCAGTAGCGTGGGATGTTGCCTAAACCTCAACAATAAAAGTGATTATATTATTTCGTAGAAAATATAGATCAACCAAAGCGCACTCACCATCTTGCTCTCTACCCTCTCTCCCCGTCAACGAAACGCTCATCTTCTTTGTGCTTCTCGTGATACCTGGTCAGATATTTCTTCTCTTCATTCACCTAGAACTTCTTCCTGAATACTTCCATTAAATAAGCATATGATCCTTTAGAAGATCGACAAGCTCTGCCTCATTGGAATCATCTTGACACGCATGGTCCATTCTATTTTACGGCCTACGGTGACATAGACTAATAACTTGTTGGAAGTATTTGGCCCATGATGGATTCTAGACACCCATTATCTAAGAGCCCTTCCATTTCAATCTCAGAACATGAGTGGGAGGTGGAGGAGCTATCCCGTGATAGTGCTCAGGCAACTATTGAGCGCCGTTTTCAAGAGATGCCGGAGCGCACCGAATACCCTGTCATTGATATGACTCAAGATCCTGACGAATTCGAGCAAAAGGAGCGCGAAAACGAAGACTTGCTAGAACCAGCGGTTGCCAACGTCATAGAAGTCATCGACCTAACGACGTCGACGTCGGGGCGAAGACCACGTAATGTAGTAAATCCTCCAAGGCGCAACCCATCTATAACCCTACCGAATCAATGGGTAAATACTTATGACTTCAACGGTGTAGAACTCAAACCTGGAACGACGGTTGAGATTACACCACTTCCGCGACTCTATCAGGCTTCATTCCTAATGATTCAGCTCATCGTCCCCACCGAATCTGGCGTAATTCTCCGAGGTCTCCCGCTCACGCGCACGAAGAACCTACGAGGTAAGCTACCACGGCTTCGTAATGAACTCGTTTTCATTCTCGAGATCGACCAGGACGACCCACGGCCCGAGGAAAATCAGACCGCGGTAGAAGTTCCGCTAGCTGGTGTCCTCAAGACTCGAATCTGCCATATAACCAATAAAAATTTCCCAGAGCACCGATTTCCAACAGGGATCTACAAGGATGTCATTGATATTGAAGAGAACGCGGTCCTCATATGTCGCTGGAAATATAAGCTTATATACGCAAACGCCGCTAGGCGTGTTGGTAACAAGCCACCCACGGAGTTAGTGGTGGCACGGGTCATACAGAGAGAAGTCATAAAGGACAAATTTCGGACGGATGATTTATGTCTTATGAACGTTTGGAGAGGTGGAAACGTTCGAGGTGGCTCGTACATACCCGACGAACCAGGAAGCTCACGGTTAACAGTAGATCTGGATGAATCAAGTACCCAAGGTGACGCATCGCAGCCCGCTTGGGTCCCGAAGAAGCCTGGGCAGCAATTTACTTTTGCTGACATGTTTTGTGGCGCTGGAGGGGCATCTTTAGGGGCGAGAGAGGCGGGCTTCCGCGTCAAGCTGAGCTGCGACAATGCAGCGGGGGCCTGTAATACCTATCGACTGAATTTCCCCGAGGCAGATTTACACCAGGAAGATATGTATGACTTCATCATATCGATGCGAGACTCTACCATTCGTGTAGACATACTTCATCTCTCCCCACCATGCCAGTATTGGTCTCCTGCGCATACTACTCCTGGTACTAACGACGACGCAAACATCGCAATTTTATTCGCTTGCCACGAGCTGGTCAAGATTCTTCGGCCCCGAATTTTTACTTTGGAACAGACGTTCGGCATCCTGCATCCCAGGTTCGAATACTATTTCAACGCTTTGATCTATGGATTTACTCAGCATGGGTATTCCGTGCGTTGGAAGATAGCCAACTTACTAATTTGGGGAACGCCATCTCAGCGACAGCGCTTGGTCATGATTGGTTCTTGTCCTGGTGAAGAATTACCGCCGTACCCAGCTGCGACCCATTCCAAGGATCCCTCCTGGGGAGACGGGACGAAACGATATAGAACTGCCTGGAGTGTGCTGCGAAGGATCCCACGCGACACCCATACACACGACGAGCTTCATCAGCCCAGGTCAATGAAGCGGCTACGTTTCCCGCCTTGGAACCCTGAAGTACCACTTGCTCGCACTATCACTTGCGGGGGTGGCGTTGGTAACTATCACTTTAGTGGCAAGAGAGCTTTTACAGTCCGGGAATTTGCAATGCTACAGAGCTTTCCTGTGGATTACCAATTCCAACGACCTGAACAGAAGAGGCAAGTCGGTAATGCATTCCCACCTGTTGTGGTCAAAACGCTCTATAAGCATCTTCGAAGATGGTTAGAGCGAAAGGACCTCGTGCATGCAGATTCGAATGAGCTTTCCGCGCCCGAATCCGAGGGCGAGGAAGGAAATAATAATGAACCCGACTGGCAACATGACTTCCAAGCTGATGACGATAGTGATGTGGAGTGCCTCGGGGAATGGGAGGTTGATAAGAACTTTGGTGAGGTAGAATTTCTAGGTGCGCGAGGTATCAATAGGAACAGTAGTGACATAGAACTCTTAGGAGGACGAAGAATTCGTCAACACTCTAGTATAGTTACGATTCATAATTCGGATTCAGAAGACGGTATGGATATTGATATTACGAGCCAGGGAATTCGCAGTCCAGATATCTGTATCGATGCCAATCAATCGAAAGGCAGCGACTTTAGTCGTCCCATTTTGCTCGATTGAGGAAGACAGCATCATTCGCCTTTGTGTATTGAGCTTGTTTAGGAAGGGCTGTAGGGTTGAATGAGACTGTAATGTCAGCATTTCCAGATATGGGAATTGCTGAGGTCTTAGAGCCGGCTGAACTCATTCGAGGGGGTGATGGGCTTAAAATTAATCAATGTAATTTTAGAGATAAACGGTATGATCACGAGGTGTATTCGCCTCAATATTCCACCAACAGGCATCAGACCAGGGTTCTCTCCAGACCTTCTAATACAGCTTAGTTCGCGTTGCAATATCCTTCAAGCCTCAAGCAATTGTAAAACCCGGAGACTTTAGCCGTTGTGACATTCGTTGCCCCCTGACGAAGGCTTCGTAAGGATTGTCATCGTTGCAGTCGCGTATCGGGGTCTAAAAAGCGTATGTAGCAAAAATTTTCTAGATCTAAATGTAGACTATCCCAAGTTTGTTATCATACGGCTCCTGCTAATACAGGTGTTTTTTACTTGAGCTGTTTCGGGAAGCTATCCGTTTAGAAGGTATCGATCCTCGGCTCGCGTAGTTAAGAAGGACGGATGACGCCTCGTTAATATCAGCCCACAACCATACTAAGTATAGCGATAGCTTATTTACCATGTAGGGCGTGTGCTTATAGGAAACGACATTGAACGTGCGACTGCGCCGTCGGCCTAGACTCATCGAATATGGATATGCCATCTAAGCTATACCTGCTCCGAAAGGATGAATTGAGCATAGCTCAGAGGGCATTTTTAGACCGGTAATTACACTCGTAAGACCAGTACTTAACTTAAATCCGTACCTAGACATAATATTGGTTTGTCAGAGTTGAACGTATTAGGTTCCAACAACTTCACATAGCCTGTGACGCGTCTCAGTGTCACTGCGGGGAGTTTTCCGTACTCTCCGTGGCTGCTGAAGAACTAGTTTGAGATCCCCTAAAGATCACGGGCATTAGGCGGGTTTTCCACCTAACACATGGCTGACTCGTGGTGGTCTAATTCGTGAAAATTAGGGGGGCTGGCTTCTGGAGGTGAAAAAGAAAAGCCAAGCTAACTGCTACGTGCAGTAGTTCTAATCCATAGCGCAGCGGAAGCAACCGCTTGCAGTAGCGGAATGCCTTGGAACTTTCTAGTTGAATAGGCTACGTGAGGCAACTGATAGGGAGAGCCAATGAAGCCTGGTAACGTATTGAATGGAGATTTAGACCGCTGCTTGCTGTTTAAGCAAAAGCACACCGCACTATCGCATGCCGACTTATTGTTCCACTTCAACTGTTTTTCCTCTTCAAGACCCAGCTATGGTTGGATCGCATGGCTTCTGTATCTTGGTTGTTCTTGCGGAGTTCAACGCAACAAGCCAATTCCAGAAGCCCGACCGCCACACATGAACTAGTACACGTAGGACGACGGCAACAGGAAGCATCGCCGGAACATTCGGCGCTCTTCAAGCAATTTCGCCTAATACGAATGAGTAATGTAAGGGATAGTGCAAGAATCTGATAACTCAACGTTCAAAATTGTTCTTGTTAGCGAGATCTAGCACCTAGGGTCTCATCCAAGCTTACGATACATGCGGAAGAGGGGTACTATGCGGCTGCGTATGGGGTGGTTACCCGAAGACGCATCTAAGACAACGATATCACCATACGACAACAAGATCTATACATTAGCGAGTCAGAGCAGAGTCTAGACCGATGGCCTTAAGGCGGACCCGGACTCAACAGCTCAAGCTGATGTGCCGAACTGGTGGTAACCTGTCAGATTGGAAGAACTTGCACATTGGCCAACATACTAATCTCCTTTTTTTTGCAAGAAGTGCTAGTATTTACAGGGTTGTAATAGCAGACAGATCTGTTATTTTTGGTGGATGGCAAGACGGAGCGAGGAATAGCTAATTTCCCATGCACAGCCAGTCCAAAGATGCTGCAGCTGCAGCTGATTTGTCGCATGAAAAAAAATCCTGGAGGAAGTTTCATGGTCATCGATCGATTTGTCGTCAAGATAGATATTAATAAGATGAATTATTAGTCGATACTGTGATCATGCAATTGATCGATCCACTAGTTATGCTTAAGCACTCGAAGCTGGGATGAAATCCAAGAATTTTCTAAATCGAATTGATTAATAAAATAGACCAAATTTCGCACAGTAGGACCTAGATGTAGAACGAGGCTCGAATAGATACCTACTACTGAGAGAAGTACCCCTGAGGCCGCAGAAGAATTTGCGCCTAATTCTTCATGGAAAATTACAATACGACGTGGGACAAACGCACGAGCACTAACAACATAAGGGTGTTTGATTTTTTATGATGAGAGTATAGATACGAGTTTGGATATGATCTACTAGAATATAGGATAGAATATTCTATAATATTATTACTTGGGTATATCACGACTTATTTACCTTGGACTATCCAAATCTATTAAATAATGAGAAAATTCGACATGGAAAAACGCATAGCGAGTTGGTACGGAGAACCCTGAAATCTATGGGGTCCGGATTCAATTTTACTGAATATAGCCGGTAGCGTAGTGCTGCAGTCAGACCGTTAACGGCTCGAGGCGAGAGTTCTGCAGGCTCACTTCCGAAATAGGGCTTATTATTTAGTACCTGTCGGAAGTTTTCTCCTCAAACTAGTTAGTATCGCTGTGACGATGACAAGGAGACTGCAGGTTTTGCTACAAGTTCTTCTCCTGACATATCAAATTCTCTTTACTTTAGGTAGCTTGGCTGACCATCCATCCTCTCTCTGCCTCTATCCGCCGCCAACGCCGCCCCCTAATTAGCATGGAGGGCCCTGGAAATCGCCAAGCCACGCAGTGCCGATCACTATTTCATGATGCCTGTCAGCTACTCCTACGACTTTAGCGTACAAACTTCACGATACATAGCTCACACATAGAAACTCGGTAACAGGCGTAAGTACTCAAGGATGTGGATTGTTAGCTAATCGATGCTACAGAAAACGGACAGTAATGTAGTTCAACGTCATCCCGACTTGCCGAAATGTTCGGCAGAAAACAAAAATGGATCAAATCTCGTGGCTTGAGTAGGTAATCAAAATATGTAATGTGCTACACGTGTAGGTAATGGGGGAATTGACGGTTTTTTTTTGGTTTTTTTCAGCGCAAACATCTGATGAGTTCTATCCTCAACCAATAATAATACATGACACCTCATATTTACGCGCACCGCAAGTTACGAGACGGCGAATTATTGGTTGATTTGTTCATACATGTCACCAATATTTAAAGTCAAAAATGGAAACTCACCTATTCCCCATTTCCTATCTTGGAGCCCTCAGCCCCTTTTCTATGCCCCTGGTTCCTAGATGGAGCCCGTGCCCATCCGCTTAACCCCACAGGTCAACGAACGTTGCAGGGTGTAACAGGAAGATTAACCCTGCCAACTGGTCTATATCCCCTGGAAGCTCCACTAAGAAAGATGCTGAGAGGAGGTGAGACGCATGAGAAGAGCCTCGCCATTGGGACGTCTTGGTATGCTCTTAGACCACTTTTTTTCAGGGAGTTGTTAACTGATGCGGTATTGGTTAGGCCGTTTAACCTCTGCCTTAATTGACGATCTGAATTAGGTCAATAGAACTGACCGCTAAGTAACTGGGGCCAAAAGGCTGAGAATTGATGGCAATGCCTAATCACGGGTGGCTGGGTAGCCATGATCCCCTTGACCAGTGGATTGGTGCTAATTTCAGAGGAAGTAATAGAAAAGACGGCCGTGGCCGTCACTCACCATCAGTTTGTTCTCCCTTCTTCACTCCCATCAAGCTTCGGCCAAGATAGTCATTCGTTTGTGCTTTTCGGCATCTTTACGCTCTCTTTTTTGGAATATTACTGTTCCAGTCCACTCTTTAGTGTTTGCCGTTTTTGTGCCGATTTCCTGAAAATGCGTTTCTCAACCCACGGCTCCGCGGCCGTGGCCATGGCGGCTCTCGCCAGCGCCACCGCTCCGGCTGAACGAGGTCTCCTTGACGCCGATATCCCCAAGGACCTCCTTAGCGAGCCCATCTCCGCTAACGTCGACCTGGGCATTGACCTGAGCGGCACAACTTTGGCCGCCGGTGTTCTCGCCAACGTCGCAGTCCCCCCCGTCGCAGGTGTTGGTGCTGATGTAGAGGTCCTCATTGAATGTGACACCTGCTACACCAAGGGTAACATCAACGCCAGCATCTCGCTGGAGAAGGTCGTCCCTGCTCTCAGCCTGTCCTTGACTGACATCGAGGCCAAGCTTGACTTGGACGTTAAGATTGGTGCTGGTGCTACCATCGCCGTCAACCTCTTCACTCCTGAGAGCCCCATCTCTCTTCCCCTACCGGGCCTAAAGGTTGACGCTCTCGTCTCCCTCGACCTTATCATTGGTGTTGACACTGCCATTGACCTATCTGCTGGTATTGACGTTAAGCTTGTCGACGAAGCCACGATCGAAACCGATATCTTCGCCGGAAAGATCCTGGATGCTGCTTTCTCCGGTCTCTCCGTTCAGGTGCTACCTATCGAGGTCCGCATTGGCTGCACCAGACTTTTGGCCGACCTTCGTCTCCGTGTTGAGCTCGGCGTTGCTGCTGACCTCGACCTAGGTGAGGTCCTTCCTGGCCTTCCCGACATTGGTGCCGGTCTCGAAGTTGCTGTCTTCGCCAACTTGCTAGAGTATGTTGGTTTCTTCTGCGCCACCCCGACCTGCCCTCTCTCCAAGGAGTCGTACGGTCTCAACATCGGTGCTGCTGTGGAACTTGATGTCAGTGTTGAGGACCTCTTGTCCATTCACCTGGCTCCTACCCTCTCCACTGCTCTCCTCAGCGTCCCTACCTCTACTCTCTGCGTCCAGCCCTCGTACACCTCGGTTCCTACCCTGTCTGCTACGACTGCCTCTGCTACCAACTCTCCTTCCGAGACCGGTTCTGCTTCTTCCACTGGCTCCGCCTCTGGCAGTGTTACCACTACATCTGGCGATGCTCCCGTCACCACTCCTGCTCCCTCTGGTGGCAACGGTGGCTCCATCACCTCTACTGTTACCAACACCCAGACTTTCACTGTTACCCAGTGCGCTGCCACAGTTCCCAACTGCCCCGCTGGCTACCAGACCACTGCCACTCTCATCCACACCACTGTCTACACGACTGTGTGCCCTGCTACCCAGACTGGCTCGATCACTGCTCCCCCCCCCAAGCCTACTCACAGCAAGACCACTGACACCCCTAACGTGACTGTAACCAAGTCCGTTGTCACTCTGGTTCCTTGCTCCCAGGAGTCGACCTTCACTCCCCCCACCAACGCTCCCACTCCTCCTTACCCCTCTGGTGGCAAGCCCGCTCCTAGCACCTCCGTACCGGTCGGTGTCTCTACTCCTGCTGCCACGCCATCTGCTTCCTACCCGGCTGGTACTCCTTCCGCCTCTTACCCCGCCGGTAGCCAGTCTGCTTCATACCCTGCAGGCTCGCCTTCAGCTAGCTACCCTGCCGGATCCCCCTCGGCTTCGTACCCGGCTGGAAGCCCTTCTGCCAGTTATCCTGCTGGATCTGCTTCTGAGAGCTACCCGGCTGGCACTCCCTCTGCTAGCTACCCCGCCGGTACCCCTGGCTACCCAGCTGGTCAGCCCTCTGGCAGCTACCCTGCCGGTGGTCCCACTGGTGGATACACAGTCTCTAGCCCCGTTGGCTACCCGACTGCCGCTCCCCCTTACCCTACTGGCCCTGCCGGCTACAACAGCACTGTTCCCCAGCCCACCCCAGTTACCTTGAGCAGCTACCAGCCCAGCGCCAGCGCCGGTTACCCTACCTCGGGTTACCCCACTGGCCCGGCTGAGACCCCCATCCCTACTGCCGGTGCCGCTAAGCTCGGTAGCGGTGTTGCTGGTGCCTTCGCCATCGTCGGTGCTTTCGTCGCCTTCATGTAAGGGAATGTTTAGAGTTGGTTGTGGTGGATATTAGCATAGGCGAGGAGTCTTGTAATCTGTAATGTTTCATTGGCAAGCAAGCGAGGGCGTGTTATCATAGCTTGGGTATATACCACTTATGTTCATGACAGCCTGTAAATTTAGGAGATCTTGGCCGTTGCTGCATCGGTGTTTTCTAGTATGAATGTGAAGATGTTGTTAAATCTTTACGCTTTATTCCCTGTGATTAGTGGACCTGCCACTATTCTATGACCGTATTGTGTCTATTGTATTATTCCGTGATCCGTCTTGTAGCGTTACATTATTGTTCATTGTGTTTTGTCGTTTCATGTTTTCTACTCATTACGCTGCTAGTCACGTGTACCCTTTTTGTATGACACTATCTAATAACGGCCCGGTCGACTTGAATACGAATAAGATGTAAAGTATTTATCACACAACTACTAGTGCGAATTCATCTATGATATTAGCATTATTAACCCTTATGTTCGTTCAACTAGTCAATATCGTCACATTCGAAGAAGCCTGCTGACGATGTTCTCTAGAAGACTTGCGTACCCTATGACGCTATTAAAGACCGACTAACTCACGCTAATTCGCTTGGAGTCGCTGCGGATCCCCGAATAGCTCCAACTGGCCTCGTGTAAAAAACGCATCATGTACATATATGCATGTCTTCTACTACATTATCCCTGTAGCCCCCCACCTCTTCCGCCTTCGTCGTCCTCTATATCTTCTTATTGCTCGATCGTACATACCAGTGCCACGTCGTCTTACCTTCTTTCCCCGCACCACACCCCACGCTAGAGTCTTAGGAGGATTCCTTAAACCTGGACCTAGACACTAGGAGAAATATTTATCAATGGAGAAGATCTAAACTTTTTCTTACCGCTTTATATAAAAGGGTTTTGGTGGCGTATTCTTTTCATGCGTGAATTAGCTGTAGTCGATATTTAGTTGTGCTATTGTCTCTTCCTAACAAAGGTCTCTATTTCTCTACTCTCCTCTCGTCACCTTACCTAATAAGCTAAGGGTAAAGAATCCAGGTGAGGAGTTTACATACGCAGAAGTTTTGAATTACCACCAATTAAATATGGCACCGTTCCGCGCCGAGCATTTGGGTTCGCTATTGCGACCTGAAGATCTCCTCAATGTGCGTGCAACCATCCGGGACAAGGGTATTTCACCAGAAGAGGCTGGACTGCCGGCAGTTGAAAAAAAGGCCATTGGTGATGTAGTTAAGCTGCAACAGGACCTTGGCTTTAAGGCTGTTACTTCGGGAGAATTCAATCGGACACGATTTTGGGGCCTTTTATGGGATGAATTTGAGGGTACCGTACGCTTACAAGATGCTGAAGCGAGCATGTTTCGCCTATACCACCCTGACGTTGTGAGTTTGATCGAAAATGACAGGAAAGTTATGCCTGGAGATTCGGTCATCGCTGGAAGCAAGTTGTCGCATAATCCCAGCAAGTCCGTCTCCAACTTGAAGGAACTCCAGCAAGTTCAGGCTTTTGTCCCAGAGAATGAATGGGGTAACATCAAGCTCACCGTAATCGCCCCGTCTTGGTTCCACATGCGATACAAGCAAGGGTGGGCTTACACTAAAGAAGCATATGCGAACGATGCCGAATACTTCGCAGATGTGGCTAAGATTTATCATGCCGAATTAGAGTCGCTATATAAGGCCGGGCTACGAAATGTCCAATTCGATGATCCAGGAATGGCTTGTAGGTCTACCTCGCGAGAGCACGAACTACAACCCCTAGATTGATGACTAATCGAAAACAGATTTCTGCTCCAAGGATTTCCGAAAGGGTTGGGAAGAAGATAAAGACAATATTGGGACATGGGAAGACCTTCTTGATGCTTACATCAAGTTGTATAATGACTCGATTAGCGGCTTACCCTCGGACTTCCACACGGGCATTCACCTATGTAGAGGTAACTTCATTGGTGGCAGACATTTCTCTGAAGGTGCTTACGACATTATCGCCAAGAAGCTGTTCGAGAACCTGAACGTGAACACCTTCTATCTCGAATATGATACTGAGAGGGCAGGAGGCTTTGAACCTCTACAATTCTTGCCGAAGAACAAGAACGTTGTTGTCGGTGTCATAAGCACGAAGTTACCACAGCTAGAAGATAAGGAAGCCACGAAAGAGCGTATCTATAAGGCAGCGGACTTCGTTGCGAAGGGGAGTGGACAGACCCGCGAGGAAGCCCTAAAGAGGATATATGTTAGCCCACAATGCGGCTTCAGCACTCATGAAAGCGGATATCCTCTATCACTAGAAGATGAGAAGAAGAAATTGTCATTGGTGAGACAGGTTGCCGACGAAATTTGGGGTGAACCTTAGATGTGGTACGCGACGTTATGGATCGAAGAAAGCAGATGCGATTTGTTTGAGGTCTAGCGATGCACTATCTTGGTCACTTCAACAGTCCAAAAAATGGGTTAGACGGTTCAAGACAAAGAGAGGGGTGGCGGACGGGCGCATTTTAGGGGTATACCCATAGAGAATCAACTTCTAGGACAATCATAAACGGATCCTATTCATCAGGAATAGGAGGGGGAAAAGGAATGATATAAATCGCGTAAGACCAGTAGTATTCGATGGATCTAAGGCGAGCAATGAATAGATGTTGTCTTCTCCGGCAGACGTTAGCACTTTATCCTATGATGACGCAAAAATCATTAGGTTATCTACCTACAACTGACACATATTATGTGGACATGGATATTAGGATACCTAGGTATTAATTCGGCTTCATTCTTAAATAGGCCTGCAATTTGAGGCATTGCTGCTTAGATGGGACAATGCTAAGATTCTACGCTGACCCCATTATTATTGCGGAAACCAAGTCAATTTTTTTTTTGCGACGAGCTCGCACTTGAAGAATATAACAATAATGCTTTCACCGAACCCACCATGGAGCGATTATTGGATTCTGTAACTGATTTAGGCGGCAATTCCGTAGAGGTTTTGATGGCACGTCCGAAGCGTGTGTCAGGATCTTTTCGTTAAGATGAAACCGTGGTAGGCGAAAGAACTTGATCCGTCACCAAGAATATCCATATCGATCTCCCAGTCAGTCCCTTCGCAACCTAAAAGGGGCCTTATGAAATGTGGCTGGCGATATGTCACATATAGAAACACACCATCGTCCTTGAGGACCCGTTTTACCTACATTCTATTAGCAATCTCTTAGGAGAACATATGGAAGCTACTTTAAAGTGCAAATAACCTCGGAAGATGGCTCAGTCTAAAGCCCAAACTCACCTCACGGATATACTGGCTAGTGTTGTCCTTCACATTATCGGGTGGGTTCCAGGGGCTACCATGAATCATAGCATCCAACGTTCCTTTATCAAACGCAACGTCTATTGATTTTTCGGGAAGGTCATCCAAGTGGCGGACGTCAGCGTGCTTCCATTTAATACCTTCCATGCTGTAATGTTTCTTAGACATAAGATCGACCACGATGGTAGAAAAGTCAACACAGAGCTGATCCTTGTAGCCTTTCTCCCAAAGTCCTACTGGTACATCCTACCGAAAGGTGTCAGCCTATCTTAGCTGTCTCTTCTACCAATGGAATCGCGCGTTCCATATTTGGGAGGCGCACACTATCTCCCGATCCTAAATGCAGGAGTGTCGGGTTTGTGTCCGGACTTCGAGTTTTGAAAAGTCTCCGATCGAAAAAAGACTCAAGCTCGACGAAATTTCTAAACCATTCATGAGTAGGTCGGTCTCCTTCGGCTTGGGCATATCGTTGATCCCAAAATTCAGGATGAGCTAGACGCTCGTTTTCCTCGTCGGATGAACCCATTATAATAGGTATGTAGCCTTCTGGATAATTGAGGAAAAAAGAAAGGGTTGGAAATGTTTGAGGCACTAAATTTCTTGAAATATCTAGGTACCTAAGTACCTAGTATCTATGTACTCTTCATAAATACTGTCACGTGCTGCTCTGCTACCATTTCCAGTTAGAGCAGGTACTTAGGTACACTCGACGGAAAAGGGGTTCAAATATTCTGGGGCAATTTCGCATTTACATCAGTAGCCATTCCAAATTCCACGGAACTTATATCTGTCAGATACAACTAAATCACTAGAAGTCAAGAATTTGAATCTTGAAAGGACCTCTAGGAGTGCAGGTGTCAACATAGGGAATCCCGTTTAGAGGATACCTAGGTACCTAGGTAGGTTTATGAAGCCTGTCGGGTACTGTATTGATCGTCCTATGTTTACAGTATACAGTAAGTAACTTGATGTTACCTACTGGTAAGCATTGCTTTTGAGTCTCAGCCATGTCGTTCTTCCCCTCATGAATGTCACATCTAACTAGCCAATAGATTCATTTCCGAATGTCACTGCCCGTCTAAGAGAGTCCGAACACCGTTCCCATTCTCCGAGGACTTCTTTCGGGACTATAGACAAATACGATTCATCGGAATAGAAAAATGTCTGCTAGATACCTAGGTACATGATGTAAATACTTTTAGCACATCCATAATCACGCTAATGCAGGTACGGCATGGACTAAACTTCAAAATTTCCATAATAGGAAATTTTGCATTTACATATTGCGTCACAGCTCGCTACGAGCCTGTACTTGGGTACCTAGGTACGTACAATAGTATCGATAATACTACGTCACTATCGTCATCTATTCTTTCTTTTACTTGAAGAACCGAAGCTTGAATTTGTTTCTCCCCGCCAATACAATTTCCTGGATTGAACTTCGAAGTGATTAATTCTATGCGAAGCCGACAGTTTGGGGAAAAAAAACACACACGACAATGGCAGAAATTGCGGCGGGTGTATGGGCGGCCGAAGAGGTGGTCTCTACGGGTGTGTATGCCGGCGCAGCCAGTTATGCCGTAACGAAACCTACCATGCCTCTTAAAGCGACCTTCGCGCAAATTGGATCTACCTCAGATGAGGTTTCAAGGTGAGATTGAACTCGTTGTCTATATTCACAGTACCTAACCTATTTTAGATCATCTCTTATTAGGTCCTATCATACTCTTACAGTCGTCGGCGACAAAGCCTATATCTTCGGTGGCCAAACTACCCAAGGAAAACTCGCTACCAATAATATCCACTCCATAGCATTGCCGACGGCGAGCAACGCTACTCCCGAGTATCAGGTGTTACCAGCTATCGCTACCGAGAAGAATCGTTCGATCCCGGCTCCGCGAACTAAGCATTCAGCTTGTGCACTTGATAAACACATTGCTGTGTATGGGGGTTGCGATGATGCTGGAAATGTCCTAAATGAGGGTGCAAAGATATGGTTATACGATACCGAGAAATTGTCGTGGGAATGTCTTGAGCCTGCTAGTCACCCAGAGAGAGTACCTCCCCCGAGAAGTAGCGAGAGTTTATTCAACCACGATGGCAACATCATCCTCGTGGGAGGAAGGGATTCTAGTGGCGTAGCGTTGACTGACGTCTGGCATTTTGACTGTTTTACTAAGATTTGGAATCAGTTGCCGCAAACTCCAACCGTCACCGCGAGCGCAGCGATCGCAGGTAACACACTATACACCATATCTGGATCTGACACAATGAGCAGCGAGGTACACTATTTAGAAATCAAATTATACGCCGAGGAACCTCCAACGTGGGAGACCATCTCATTTCCGACAAACCCCCTAGCGCCCGGACCGAGACCACGATCGAACGGTGGATTAATACCTGTTACGACCGGCTACGGTAGGAACTATCTCCTTTACTTTTTCGGTGATCGTCAAGGGGCAGCCGAGGAAAACGATCTGCTTCAATGGAGTGACCTTTGGACCTTCCAACTCCCATCTAGCGATGTGGAGGTCAAGGCATCGACTAACGTAGCGGAAGCGATAAAGCCTGCCAAAATCAAAGACCAGATCCGTACGAAGCTTGGCGCAGATACGGGCAACTCCAGTTGGGCTGAAGTAGAGGTACAACCACCCGGTGACCTGCAAGCACACGAAGGCAAGGTGCATCCCGGCCCACGAAGTTCATTCGGCTACGACGTAACATCCGACGGGAAGAGTGTCATACTGTGGGGTGGATGTAATGCAGCAGGGGAGCCGGAAGGTGATGGGTGGGTTATTGGGTTATCGTGAGGAGGTTCGTATGCTTCATCTACATATTTAGTTATTCCTTTAGGCTGAAAACATAGGGGGTGCTGGTGAACATCATCTAAGAAGATACCTAGTAGAGGCGTAGCATTTACCTATTCAGTTACGAGAAGGGTTCATTATAGGTCCGCTAACATAGGACAATGTGTCTGAATAGTCTAACAACGTTGGTATTGTCTCGGCATGGTCTTTTGGATGATAAACAAATGCTTTAACTCCTATCAAGGGTGAACAAAGGATGCATTTGGTAGAGCAATTGGTGTTTGGTTATGTATATTAATCTGACCCTGAACTTGTGGTATCGCAGATAATTGGATATGCCAACGACCTTAATTATATTGCTTCACTATTTGTATCGGCTGGCTGAAGCATTTAGTACATTATGGATGACCAAAAAACTTGGATCCATAACCACACATATTACGTATCCAGTGATGAAGAAAACAGTTCGATTGATGTCGGCCCATCAGCTTCCCAGTACGACAGTGAAGATGAAACGAGATCTAGTGATGATTATACTTCTGATGCAAACTCGGAAATGAGCATGCCAAGCATGAGGAGGAACAAGGCAACCAGACGGAATAAAAGCGCCAGCCCGGCCAGGCATGAAGATATTCCACAATCAAGTGAAACTCCAACGAATAACTCGGGGAAATTAACCGATGAAGAGTTCCACGAACGGCAAATTGCCTATGGCCTGTCTACCGTGCGGAGGAATCTAACTAGACTATCACAGTTTATACTGAAGTTAGAAGCCCGCGCAGGAAAAGTCACGAAGCAGGGTATTCAACAAACCCTCGATGCGACTGTAGCTGACAATACCGATAGATTCGAACGCGACGATTATCCGACCCATCTTAAGGAAATTGAGGAGATAAAGCATCTTACTGAGAGTACGTGGCAACGTTTGTATCTCATTGATAGACATTGGAAAAGGCAGCATCGCCGACTCCGTGACGATGAGGGTAAAAGTCCAAAGATCCAACTTGAGAATGAACACGCCGTGAAAGAACTCTTAGAAGAGGAAATGCGTCTCAGCCGCGTAAAAAGCCAAGAAACCTGCTTTTTCACTGTTGGAGATCTCATTAAGGGGCGCGAATTTATTGAGTGGCTTACCTACCTTAAGATCATCGGTAGATTTAAGGATCACCCGACCGATCAAATGAAATTGGTAAACTTCGCTTGGGAATTCCTAGATCGTGATTTGCGAGGGCCACGACCGGTCAATCCTACCACTATGGAGGAATTTGCAGACCAACTTGAAGAAAAGTATCTACGCGGTGGCTTCTACGATGCAATGACAGGGGATCCTGAGAAGGCCGACCGAGATGACGAGAATGCCTGGAAAGCAATCGAGAAGTTTTGGTTTACTAGGTTCCAGCATTAGCTATGAGTTATAACTTATACGAGAGTGAATGGTGTAATGAATGCAGATGGAAGTAGTAGCCAAGTAGACGAGGTCTCCAATCTAATCGATTCTCTATTTCCATCAAGACTAATCAATTTAAGTATAACCACAACTGTAATAATCATTCTTTTTCGTTCCCGTTTCAATGCTTGCGATACGATGTTACTGTAAAGGTTTAGGGGTACTCTGCTATGTGACTTGGTTCGCTCAAGCTGGATCCCATCCTCCGTTACGTCATAGCAAAGAATAATATCTATTACTCGATTGTATGTCAATTGGAATTTTCAGTGTTTGCCGTATTGATCGGGGCGTTCTTTGTGCGTTTGTCCTACTCGTAGCATCGGCTTTGTCTACGGGACAAGGCATTATAGCTTCAATTGCAAGGACGACGTAAATAACAATAAGTATATAGTTAAATCTAGTAAAATAAAAACTATCCAGCCCCTATTGTTTTAGCAGTATGGTTAAACACCACTGTTTACTTGTTTTACTCGTTGCTCGTTCGTTCCACTCATCCCTCTAAGCTTCAGGAGCAGATAGACAGATCTCGCCAGAGGCCGTTGACCAACATTCCAACACTTGATCATATGTACGCCATACTTTCACGTAATCATGTCGTCCACTCAAACTACGCCTTTATTATATTCCCTTGATAATACTAGTTATTGTAGTATTAAACCAAACTCAGATGCCATCACGGCCCTGCAGCGGTCATTACCAGAACCGTCGCCTAGGGAAGATTGCATAATCGACATTGGAAGGACATTTTACGGTCATAAAGCGGACTCGACTAATTTAAGCGGTATTTACTCTGGGCGTGGTGGGTATCACTGTGATTATTGTTCTATGCATAATTTGCAGCATTTCCCGGATGGTGAATTCCGTGGTCATTGGGAAAGGTGTGTGGAAAATGAGGAGTCGCTGGCGGTCCTTGAGTTAACGACTCTTTTCCAAGCACGATTACTTGGTATTTTGATACCAATCATCCTCGTTTTTATTCTGAGAATATACTTGATACGGTATATTGACAGTAGGGACGCTGGTCAACTTCAACATTCTATATATTTATAGGGGCCCCAAGTAGCTCATTAGTTCGTATAGTTCATTGGCCTGCCCTAAGGATATTCGTAGTGCCCTCTTACCTTCTAGTAATATACCTCGGCTTCTTCTTTCTCCGTTTATTACCAGACGATCGTCCGTTACTCGAAATGCTACCATTAATCTTGAAGTAACTACCTACTCATATAGCTTACATGTGCCACGCCTAACTATCATACCCATGTCGGTGCGCCTTTCTCTGATACTCTCTCCCCTGTGCCTACTTTTCCGGTCTGATGAACTAGTAGGTGTCTTAAAATTTCAGGCACAACAGACGTAACCATCTTCAGACTGCAGCCATCTACATCAGCAGCACCTGCTTTATTCCCTCAGATTCGTCCTCTCTTCCCTTCACTCTGATCTTATTCTAGGGAAGCACCTCGTCTCCTACCTTTTAACTTTTAAGAAAAACACTACTCAATTCCTCTCTAATTTTCCTTCACTCTCAACCATTCCACGTGGGCTACCAAATCCCGTCCTTCATACAACATAATCCTATCCGCTTCATTGATTTGAACTAATACAGCTCGTTCATCTCTGAGCGAATTGCCATCACTCAATCCGCAGTCATTGATGGCCAATTCTTACTAAGAACATTGAAGAGACCATCTATTTAGGTACGCATCTTAAGTTGCATCCTTCTATATTCCTACTTCATTTCCCATTTCCTAGGAAATCTCACTTCCACTATTATCCTCAATAACTACTATGCATATCACTTAAGGAATAATACCTACTTCTTACAATATAGTCCCAGTCCCCAAAAGTTTATGGGCCGATACGTCTGGTCCTCTGCTAATATTTGGTTGATATAGGGAATATTCATCGTTCCAGTCGTAATGGAACAGCCGAATTCCTTTACGTGGAGCTCATGCGAGGGCAATGATGACGGCCGACGCATCGCAATAAAGGAGGAAGCTCTGGGTGTGGGTATCAGACACTGCAAGCATCTTATTGAGAAATTAGAAAGGGTTCTACACAATGCTCATGCGAATGATGCATCGAATTCGACCGTGTTGGGACGTGAAATCCTTGAAAAATGGATCAACGACTGCAGTATGTATCCTGGGATTCGGTGAGAATTTAAGCTAATACAATTTCCGAGAGAGCCTCATTGATCGCCATAAGGAATTTAGGGTCCTTGTGGGTGTCGCGGGGCCCACCGGTAGCGGTAAAACGTCAGCCCTCAATGCTCTCCTTGGTTTCGATGAACTTTGACCAACAAATAACCAAGAGGCTGCTACGGCGGTGCCTTGTCGAATCGCATATAACCAGGACGATAGGAGCAGCATGAAGTTCCGCGCATGTGTCACGTTCCGCAACAAATCCGGTCTAACAAAGCAACTCAAACAATTTTATGAGGATTTGCAGAGTAGGGACGAGCTACGGGATTCATCCACAGGCTCGGCTGAGGACTATGAGGCTTTGAGGAATGCCAATGCTAACTTGAAGCCTACGTTCGAAATGATCAGAACAATATTCGGCCTTGAGGAGAAGGATGTTGTGAAAATGACACCCCAAGATCTCCTTGACTCGAACCAAGACGTTAGCAAGTTGCTTGGAACGACAAAAAGGTATCATAGTAGTAACGCTGAACAGCTATCTGAACAAATTAAGCCATACCTGGATTCAACCGTTGCCCAGCACACCAAGTTAGGCGCTGAATTTGCAGCTTGGCCTCTCGTCGATGAAGTCGAAGTATTTGTGAAGTCCGACGTCCTCCGCGATGGCGTGGTGCTTGTCGACCTCCCTGGGCTTGCAGATTCGGTAGAGAGTAGGGCTGCGATAGCTGAGGCATATTTCCCTAAACTGGCTGCAACTCTAATTGTGACTCCGGCTCGTCGAGCAGCGGATGACTCGACATCAGTGAAGCTGATGTCAGATCACCAAGAGTTGCAGATGCAGATGAACGGAAAGTTCCACAAACGAAGCTATTGTGTTGTAGTTTCGCAAATTGACCAACTTGAGCGGAGTTCGGCTCTGAGAACTCGGGAGGCAAAGTCGAATGCAGAGTTGCAAGAGCTTCTACAAGAAGAGAAGCGTTTAAAGCTGAAGAAACAAGACAAAGAGAACAAGTCGAAATCTGCTTCAAGAGAACTGAAGAAACTCCAAGCGGCATGGCGAGCTACAACATCCACTGGAAATAAACGCCGAAAGGGCTTTAGTGGTGAGGCATATGATTTTCTATTACTATCTTATACTAACAACTTTCTTTAGGTGTATCGAAAAACACAGACCCGGAGGAAGATTACAAGAAATTGATAAAAAGTCAACGGGCTGTTTCTGTAAAGGCTAGGGCAGAAGTGGACGCCGCGAATGAGAAAGTGAAGGATGTTGGAGGCCATATACATTACCTCTGCGTTAAGAATAGGAACGAATTCTTCGAGGGTCGGATCCAACATGACTTTGAAAGACGACAAGCAAACATCACTACTGACGACCACAAGGACTTAAAGGACACATACGATGGCAGAGTATCGATTTGTCCAATCAGCGCCAAAGCATTTTGGCAATGTAGCCCAGGCGAGGAGCCTCTGATGGGGTTCCCGAGTCAGCTATATTCAGGAATTCCGAATCTCGCGCATTGGACTCGGCACGCAACAATTCCAGAGCGAGAAATACATGCGGATAGTCTTCTACATGACCTACGCCACTGCTTCAACATAATTCAAACGTGGTCGAAGGAAGAATGGAGCCATAATCGACTCGAGGTTAATAAGGAATGGATCCAGGAACAGGTATTCCCGAGCGTATATGCCGGGTTACAGGAGGTAATCAAATCATTCCATCCCCTTGATTGACCTAGGTACTAACTAAAAGTATTGAAGAGTCTGAATACGCAATGGGCCGCGGTCGAAAAAGACGTCCGAAAGTGTAGCCCACTGAAGGGCCAAAAACATTCAATTAACAGTTGCGCGGAAGAGTGCACAAAAGTGGTAAAGAGGTGGTCGTATAAAATTGTTAACGACGAAGCCGATCGAGATAGGATACATTGGATCACTTATCAGGCGAACATAAAGAGGAAAGGTGACAAGTTCCTGAGCAGGTCGGGAGAAGGACAGGTTGAATACAACTGGATGGAGAATGTGTAAGAGACGTTTGGGCCTAATTTGTACTATGGAACTAACGGGTGCTGACTTTGCTATTAGATCGGACGTCCTCCTAAGGACAATTGTCGCCGACTGGAACCAGGCCCTTAACCACAATATCCCCGGGCTTGCGAGGCCGGCTGCTAAACGGGCAAACATGGCCTGGAAGGAATTTATTGAGCGTGTGAGGTTTAGCGTTGAGGAAGTAATCCCACGCCTTTCACCATTCCTCGAAGAAATAATCCCTAAACTAGACGTCATAAAGGAACAAATCAAGGACAAAATGCGACAAGCTCTAAGAGACCTCTCTAAGGGCGCATCGGAAGTACATCCTGATTTGGTTAAGGAAATTCAGAGGAAATGGAATAGCACTTTCAAGAATGCCGGCAAAATGAAAGGTATGTATACCTATTTTGAGTCTGCTAGACATAACTAACAGTTCATTAGGAAAGGGATCATTCAAGGAACGCGAGGAGATAATCATACAGTTCGCAGTCGATAGTGGAAGAATGATGTTCAATGCTGCTTTCACACGCTTGAGGAAGCAGCTTAACGACAATTTCAATCGACTTCCCGATATCCTTAAAAGTATAACCAAATTCGCTCTCCAGGCAGTCCAAGACCAGATCGAAGCACTTCTTGACAATGCGCTTTTGCCCGATATCAAGATGGAGGGTGCCCTCGAGGAAAAGGTCAAACTACAGCATGACATTAGGGGGATCTTATTTCAATGGGATGTCCAATGGACCGTTCCCGGGAGCAGTCATACGAATGTGGAGGAGTTCGCGATCCCCAGTGAATACCACGGTGTATAGGATGATTTCGATGACGGTGATAGCGGGGACGACGAAATGGATATAGATGATGAAGATCCCATTTAGCTGGAAAGCGGTAACAAAACCAGCCAGTCACGAATTCGTCTTGTCCAGGAGAACTTTGGCATTACTCAACACCACACCACATCCCGCTCTTACTTTCTATTAAGCACCATATCACGTTGTCTCTGCTTCACAGCAATCCATTTCCACCAGCAGCTAGAGTCATCATTATTGCCATATTGCGAAGATTTATCACACTTAGCTAGTTTGTCATTGAGGGCTCGAATTTGTTGGACACTACAGGGTTTCAATACTCTACGATGCGAAGATTTTTACGCGATTGAGTTATGCAGATAGACTACTCCTACAACATAGGAATTATCACAACGAATGATTTATTCAAATTTAATTACATATAATATTATTAAAATCTAGTGGCATCAGGCGTTTGATCCGACCTGGCTGGACAGTGGCTGACTGATAAATTGTTCCCCCTTTCCCTTAATAGGTACTTAAACTATTCGGGATTACCCTTCATACTATCAAAACATCTAACCTAAAAACTTCCTTTACATCGGCATTTGTATACGCAGAAAATGGCAGTGTGCCATTGTTCTAGTCGTCTGACTATTAGCTCTGAGTGATTAATAAAGGTAAAGGATAGTTCCATGAAGCTCGCGTAAGGCAGGAATTATCCCGAAGACAACGAAGAAGCACACGAGGAACAATCCAAAGTTGCCTTGCGAACTGTGGCATGCAGTAATCAATGCGATCGCAAAGAGAGCCTACAAAGTTAGAGCTACGAGGGTAGCGTGGCTGCATAATTATGTGGCAATCAATGCTGCCAAAAGCGACAGTACCAACACGATGAGTAGAATCCTTCTTGTTGCGAAGAATTTGTAGAGCTGTTGGGGCGTGGGGTGGACCATCTTGTTTTGCTGGAGGCAGGGGTAAGCAAATTAGAGAAAGAGGTTGCTTGGGTTGTTTGAATGGTTCTGTTAAGAACTTAGACGGAGTTTAGTAAGTGAATTGAGTATGTTTGATGGCTGAAGCGAAATGAGAATGACAATAAAGCGAGAGTTGGCCGGCTTTTAATATGGCCGAACCTCGCTCATTAAGACCTTTGCGTTGGTGGACAATATAATTGTGTAATTATTAGGCGATTGTGTGCGTAAAACTTCATCGTCAGAATGTTATAGTTCGTTAAATATGTTCATAGATACTTATGGTGTGTAGATACATGGTATATGAGAAGATCAGGCTTCGTCTTACGAAGCCTGAAAGGGCCGACCCCTACAGCTCGAAAAGTCCCTGATGTGCGATATCAGACCGAATAATCTGCCTCTCGAAGCCTGCTATTGTTACGATACCCTCTGTAAGCTACTTCATGTTTTCTTGGGGGGTACTGCTTCGGTAGGTATAGGTATTCTCTTGTGCACACCCGCAGCCCTGCCCTTTGATGTATTTGAGTTGAAGTACAGCTTCAAACCGGTTTTCGCCGCCCATGTAAATGGAGTATATACAACCTCCAGCCAACCCGTCTTAGCCAAGCCGTAATCCATGCTCAATCTTAACTCGGGATACATCATAAAAGCCACCACCGGTACCACTACCGCAAGTGGTAGAAGTCGTTGGTGAACTATGGCAAAGGTGGCTAGCACATACCATATTACCCAACCGAGAGGTAGGAACAAAAGGGTTTCACCTCGTTCGTCGGTTTGGCCAAGGATGAGGAGGCCTTCCATTACCATCGGGAAGAACAGTAACCCGAATATGACGAGGTAGGCGATCGTAGCCCATCGGATGATAGTAATGAGACGTATATTCCAATTGATGATAAAAGCTAAGAGGAGGGTGGCGTGCCAGATGATGGCGGCACTTAATATGAAGAAGAGAAGCATTTGTGTTTTTACTCTCTTTCTCCCTCCCCCATTTCGTTTTCTTTTCGTCCTAGGCCTTGAATTACGACGACAAAAATTTGTTTGTTCGTGAGGTAGTGATTTGAAAGCGCGTGTAGGGTAGCTCGTAGATGTCTTAAAAGCGTAGTTGTATATTGGTAATTATTAAGCAATGCTGCCTCGTGAGACTGTTTCGGTGATTGCCAGCCTAGGGAGTTACCATAATATCTCGGGAAGTAGGAGCGTTGATACCCTAGATAGGTAGGTAATACGTTGGGTATTCCTTGTGACAACTCTCCGGAAGCAGCCTGAAGAATGGGATCAGCTCACTTGTCTCACCAATTTTGCGGCCTCCTGTTCCCTCGATGTAGCTTCTATTATCAAAGAAACACCTTTCGTAATAGGAACGCGGGATCCTCTATTATCGGAACAAAGAGCTTGCCAGGTTTGCGAGCGTGTATTTTCGGTCGTAAATACACAAAGATGGATATTGTCTATTCCTTCACAAACAGACCAGCCATACCCATCCCAGTACCAACACACATACTCACAACACCGACCTCTCCTCCGCTTCTCCCAAGGCCGTGTAGCAATGTACTCGTCATTCTCGCACCCGTAGCACCGAGCGGGTGACCTAACGCAATGGCACCTCCGTCAGGGTTTACTTTACCCTGTTCCCAATCCTTCTCCAACCCAAGCTCTCTCACGCAGTAAATAGACTGGCTGGCAAATGCTTCATTGATTTCCCAACGATCTACGTCCTTTGTCTCGATACCGAGTTGGTTCAGAAGCTTGGGAATAGCTATCGCCGGCCCGATACCCATCTCATCAGGTGCGCAACCTATCGTGGTGGCTGCTACGAACTTCCCAATGATATTCGACGTCAAGCCCAACTCAGTCGCCGTACTCCGGCGCATCAATAACGTAGCGGCCGCTCCATCACTCACCTGACTCGAATTCCCCGCCGTGCTCGCACCATCTTCCTTGAACGCAGGCTTGAGCTTAGCAAGAGCTTCGACTGTCGCATTCGTCCTAATACCATCGTCTTTTGTAACTTCAATCCGCTTCTCTTCGCCGACTTTATTGCCCTGCTTATCCACTTCTTGAAACCGTGTATGTACCGGAACGATTTCTTGATCGAAATGTCCTTCACTCTGCGCTTTCGCAGCTCGACGATGCGATTCGACAGCAAACTCATCCTGTTCCTTACGCCCGACAACGTATCTTTGTGCCACATTCTCGCTCGTAAGACCCATAGGCATAACACAATCCCTCGCATCTTTAACCGGACTCTCCGACAACTCCGGCCAACGGTCTACAGGTATAGCTTTAGAACCGTAATTCCTCGTCATGCTTTCCATACCAGCCGCAATACCAACTCCTATCATATCGCTTCGAATCTGCCCCGCAACCGTCGCTATACTCTGCAGACTACTGCTACAGGCGCGATTAACCGTGTATAAGGACGTACTATTCGGAAAGCCGACATGGTTCATAGCCATGCGAGCAGCCTTGCTACCGCCGAGTTCGGAGAGGACGACACCGACCGCTACATCGTCTATCTTTTCCGGTGGGAGGTTCGGATTGGCATCGAGGGTGGCACGTAGGACGACCGATAGCAATTCCTCGGGGTAAGCATCTTTTAGTTGACCACGATACGAGCGGCAAATAGGTGTTCGTAGAGAAGATAAGATGACGGTGTCGGAAGGGGATTTGGTAAGTATGGAGGATAGTCCTTTAGGGAGAGCCATTTCGAATGAGGGAGCGAGGCTATTCGCGCACGAGATGGTAATATCTCAACTAGACAAGACAGATCAATAACGTATTACACTGGGAATCATAAGTTGAGCTATATTATTATATAAAATAAATAGTATTGATATATACAGGGTATCAAAAAGAAGAAGAAACAAAAGGGAGGTCCCAGACCCAACCCTTGGAAGAGCGGGCAAAGAATCGGAATAAAATATTCGGCAGAGCTTTGCATTGTGTAGAAGAGATGAACAAACTGCCGGTCACCCATTCCGCAGGTGAGGGGCCACTAAACACGCTACCGATCACTACCCGGTAGGGGGTTTTAGGGATTCTAGGGGTGTTACGTACTGCTATTTATCCTCCTTATGTAATACTCTACAGGGCAGATCAACACTTCTCACGATAGCTTCACAACAGTCACTAAATAGAACACAATATAAACAGAAACATACATGATGTGAGCATATATAAGCAGCTAGACTACTAATTATATATTCCAAATATCATAAATTCATATCTAGGATAGCATCATGTAGAGCAACCATAATCATTTGCCCATTACACAAGCTAACACCTTCAAAATCCCTATCGCTAGGAAGCTCATCATACGTACCTAAATGTCCCATAGATATGTAATTCCCATAGAAGCAATAGGCCTTGAGTGAAACCAAACCCAAAACACCGTGATAATAAGGGGTATAAATACACATATCATCCATCCATTCTTCACGGCGTTATCGTCAGTCCCAAAAACCCGAATCATACCTATGATCGAAGTCGAGCTAACAGTCTGTTCTTCCAATTATTCACGATATCATCATGACTTGCCATCTAAGCTTCTTGACTATAGCGAATCCCCAGTCCAACGCGACTGCTAGCATCGCCTCCGCTTCCATATCTCATCTTCTTCGCTGGACTCAAAAGAGCTTCTCGTCGGCTGTCGTTGTTATCTGCAATACCGCTCAACTTACGCTTCTCTGATGCCAACCCGACCTTATTCAAACCAGCAAAGAGTTTTGATTGCAATTTGGCCGACTTCTCGGCAGGAGCTGGTGTACCATCCCGGGATCCTACAGAACTAGCAACTTCGAAGCTCTCGCGGGGGTCACGGCGCAACATTTCGGATGCTGCTTGGCTAGCCTGACTCTCAAAAATTTCCTCGTCCTCTTCTCTTCGTCGGGAGCTTCGCGATCCTTGAGACATGTATGATTGCGTAGCGGCTGCGACCGACTCGAGAGCCGCACGAGCTAGTTCTTCATTGTTGTCGTCGGCAGATATGGTACTTTCTCTACTTTGACGTCCCTTCTTCTGGACCGGTTGCTCTGGGGGGTATCGAGTGTTAACGTATCGAGGTTCGGTTTGGGGGACTAGGTCGACGGATGGGAGCAAAGTCGAATACTCTCCACGAGCACGCGAAGTTGGTGTGGTAGGGAGGGAAGATAAGGATTGCACGCCACGAGTATGTCTCGGGGGAACTCGTAACGCAGGACGATTAGCTGCTACGGGTGTCGACGGTGCACTATTATCGTGGCTTAGAGCTTGAAGGAGAGCAGCAAATCCGGCTTGGTTAGAGTCATTCTCATGCCGAACGTCTCGATGAACGGTGGATTTGGGGGTTTGTCGTGGAGTGGCTCGATACTGCTGAGGTGAAGTAGCTGCAGGGGTTTTGGGTGTTAAGGCCCCGTGAAATGCTCCGCCAGGGCTGCAGAGCATATGAAAATGTTCTCGGTTTTCGCGAATACGATTAAGGAGCATATCACGTTCGTCGATTAAGCTATCGCGCTCTTCGCTCTGTTGTTGAATAAGTTTGGTAGCAGACTTGACACGCTTTTGAAGCGCCTCGTTTTCCTTCAAAACAATTTCATATTGTGCCTGTAGTTCGCGATATTTGACTTGGGTTGACTCGGTAGCGGCATTAAGTTCTCTTCGAGCTTGACGGGAATTCTCCGTCATACGTAATACTTCCACTTCTCGGCGAGTCATGTCATGCTCTACCGCAGCCCTTTTGGCATCTTCGTCAGCTTGCATGCTCAGCAAATTGTACTGCAACTTATGATGAGCCGTCTCCATTTTTAATCTCGCGTTTTCAGCGAGACATGCTTGAACCATAGTACGAAGGTCTTCCGCGGAGGCATCCGTAATTTGGTCCGATGTTGGGACGATAAAATCCGACGCGGAATTACCATCTCGTGCGAGGGTTCGAAGTGCCGAAGCAGGGGGAGAGAATATGTTAGCCCTTTGAGAACTAACATAACCAAGTGGCAATCCAGCGGCACCGTTGGTCTGGGGAACCTGGGACGAGGGAGGCGGTGTCAAAGATGAAGGAATGACCTGGGAAGATGAGTTACGATCATCGTTTAATTCGATCTTGAATGAAGTAGATGGGTCGATAGGTGAATTCGGTCCTTCGGTCGAGGGAATAGATTGTTGCGATAAATGACGGGTACCGGTAGCATCAGGGGGAGTTGAAGGAACGTGGTCGTAGTCAGTCTCTACAACGTCGCCATTTGGACGAGATGTATTAGTATCTGTATCTGCGGACATATTTGCGTTTTAATTGTATAGATCCACGATATTTGGACGATGTATGTTTTTGTGTTTCGTTGTTTCGATAGCAACCATTCAAGGTATAGGTTGGACACAAAGGCGGTAGCGGAGAGAGAGAGCGAGACGTGTAGAGATGATAAGGAGAGGCCTAATTCGGAGAATGCTGCATTTACCCTTTATGAACCAAATCAAAAGGAGTTTGCAAACACCCGAAATAGGGAAGGAGAAGGAGGAGAGGAATAGGAGGGAGTTTGAAAAGGACTTTTTTGACTATCACATCAATGTCCTTATTGGAATGAAAAAATTGGAAAGTGAGATAGGTGAAGAAACGTGAAGGAGAAACGTTTGCGTGGGAGTGGAGAAAAGATATGTGTCTGTGTGATGTGGAAGGTGAATGGTGGACGATGGATAGTGGACAGTGGGCGGTAGATGGGGGGAAAAGTTGGAATCAGTAGCAATAAAATCACCAATTGGTTGCTCCGTCAGGTCCACATAGTGACCCGGCACCTACCTGGAATCCATACCTCTGAGACCTCCCCGTTACCACTGAAGGAATTTTAAAGTTAGTGGAACCCTGGAAATCTTGAAGGCTGGCACGGGGCCCACTCCACTGAAAATCGGAGGCTGAACATCCATACGCTAACCCTAAAGTTACCTAGCAGCTTAGGTACCTTCCAACCTTTCCTTCTGTATTTGGCAAGTAATAAGTGGTCAAAGCACTGGAAGCTTTACATGAAGCTTCACTATAGTCTCTTATGTCTCTTAATCACAAGGATAGAATTCAACGTATATCACTGCAAACCATTCATTATTAGTATAGTACGTATGACTGTTGTTGTTTTTTTCGTACCCCTTTTTACGCCTCCTTTTTTGACAAACTCCATCACGAAGAATGCATTCTCGAATCCATAATTCAACCAACTCCCCCTCCTAAGAAGCCTCGCGCGAAGCCAACCTGGTATCTATAAAACTATACGAATACGCCGCAAAGGTATCGCGTCATGACCACCCAAACAAGACACAACCCCTCGACCAAAAACTTAAGCTTGCGTTGTATATACCGATGTCAACTTATTACTGATTAATCAAGTTCCGAATCCTCTTCTCCTTCTCCTAACTTGGCCTTCCACTCCGCCATCTCTGCAACAGGTACACGGCCTCTAAGCCAACGAAGAGTAGCTTCGGTTCCGCGCTCGAGTACATTCCATCTAGGTACTCGGAATCGATTCCCGGTTACCTCGAATCTCTCCAAGTTTCCAGTACCTCCTAGAAGTCCAATACGAGGATTTAGGTGGGCTATCTCATTATTGCTGGCATCAACTATTTTCATCCCCTTGATAGACTCCGGATCAATATCTTCCAATCGATTGTTGGAGATGAGCAAGATAGTAAGGCTTGGGAAAAACTCTCGCAGAGTCGGGAGTTTGACAATTCTGTTGCATGAGAAGTCTGCTTTTTGTAGGTTTGGCGCGCAAAGATTCGTTGTAAGCGGCGTCAAACTTGTGACGAAATTCGAAGCCAGAGAGAGCTCTCGAAGAGCTGTAAGATCAATAGGTTCCGTTAACCAACTCTCCCCGGTAAGCTGATTATGTGCCATGGAAAGCGATGTAATTGTGTCGGCGAAAAAGGACAACGAGTTCGGGAACTGTGTAAAAGTATTGCGCTGCAGTCGCACTTCACGTACAGTATGGGCTGCTGCGATCTTGGAGCAGACAACCGGGTGTAGCGAAGACGATTGTGTATCCGATCGATCCAATAGGCCACCAGGCTTAATAGGCCATGTCTGACTAGTTAATGTATGAGATCGCGAACGAGCTGGGGAGTGAGGTGCTGAAGTAGGTGGTGTAGCAAAGTCATCAAATTCCGAACGGCTCTCGGTATCTTCTGCACCACTATGCACTGGAGCAGCTGAGAGGGTGTTATCATTGGTAGGTGGAACCACTGAGAATCCATTTCCAAAATTCTCAAGCCCGCCCATTTCAGACTGAGGGATGGGCTCCAACCTCGCTGCTAGCGCATCTTTCAATTGTTCCGTCGTCATAGACGTGAACTTCTTATCCCTCAAAGGATTTCCAGTAATTCGTAGCATTCCTAAAGTATCCATTCGCGCAATCTCCGGGGGCACAATGCGGATGTCATTGCTAGTGAAATCAACATGGCGCAAATTCTCCAACGTTGTGAAACCTTCCGGAAACGCGGCGATACTGTTCTCATCCGCATTGATAGTAAGAAGGCTAGTCCACGAACTCATGTCCGGAATTGATGAGATTCGGTTCATAGATATCGTGAATTGATGAAGAGAAGGCATCTTTAGAGATTGGCCAATGCCTACTATCTGCTGGATTTGATTTGCTGCTACGTCAAAGATCTGAAGCAACGGAAGGCTCTCTACACCGGGCCCTATGAGGGTACCAGAGAGCTTGTTCTTGCGAGCTTGTAGTTCAGTAAGTGGAAGCTTAGAAAAACTTTCGAATGGCAAACTCTCGAACGCGTTCTCATTCAAGTTAAGCATCCGAAGACGCGTTAACTTATCAACACCATCTGGGAGTGATGAAATGTTATTGCCATGAAGATCGAGAATTTCGAGATTCTGGAGGTTCTCAAAGCAATCCACTTCCATCCGACCGTACAGAAGATTATTGCCTAGCTTAAGATCTCGGACTGTAGTTAACTGTGAGATAACTTCTAGGCAGTTGTTTGTAAGTTTATTTGATGACTATTAGATGGTTAGTAGAAGTCATACCAAAGCAAAAAGGGAACAGATGACATACCAAGTTCAGAGACGTCAACAACTGGAGACGCCTTAAACCCATAGGTAGGGCTATTAACATGTTGCCGTGTAGGTCTAGTGACTCCAATCCGCCGAATAGGTTACCCTCGCTATTATCTTCATTGGCGAAATCATTGGGATCTATGTCGGGAAAAATCGCATCGTCAATCGACTCCAATTCATTATCAGCCGCCACAAACCGAGTCAAATCCACACTTTCTGCCCACGATGCACCAGGACGATCCGTCGACTCAGAATCGTACATCTTCAACACCTCTGTTGGAATTTCCTTCAAACCCATAGCCGCAATATTAAGCCTTCCGGTAGTTCTAGCGGTATTAATTCGCAATTGCATTACTTTGCGATTTGTATCCTCGAACTTTTGTTGACCAAAAGGATCATCAGATAGACCAAAATCAAATGTCGTATCAGTAGGGACGACAGGTGCTTCATCTACATCAGGTATCTTGGTGCTCGAGACTTGTCGAGATGCAGCACGCTTCGCGGCTTTCGCTTTTGCGATTTGATCTCGTAGCGCGGCAGACGACTTTCTAGGTGTAGATACCGGCGCTTCTTCAATAGAGTCCACCGTCAGCGCCGTAGAAGCAGTAGAAGCACTCGATAAGTTACGCCCATCATTAGATGTGCTAGATGATTTGGCCGACGCGAGCGAAGCTTTACGGGAAGGGCTAGGCGGTACTTCCGGTAATTGTTTGTCCAGTGACGCCAAGGATGGTTTTCTATACAAATTGTTCATTGAAGCTCTCGATTTCAATGGGCGGGCGGTAGCTGTTTTAGACCCTAATTTTGACATGGAAGGATCCAAACGCTTATCTGGACTTGGTGAAGAGGGCCCTACCGAAGCTGATAGCGAAGATCTGGAAGGGACCTTGTTCAAACTAGGCCTTGAAGCGAAACTTGAAGTAGCCCTGCCAGCTGGTGTCCTAGAATTGATAGCAGAAGCCCTCTTCGTCGGAGTACCTAGCACGGTCGATAAAGGCGGCTTATAAGTATTCGTAGACGCCCGGAAGTTTGTATAGCTGTCCTGTTGACCCGAACTTGACCCTGGCCTACTAAGAGATCTTGCAGATCGTATGGTGGAAGCATCAGATTGATAGCTGGAACCTGGTCTCGAGCTCGGCCTTGATCTTGACCCTACACTGCCCTTAGATTGTGGCCGTCCAGGCGGATCCATCTCGAAGAAGTTGCTACCACGTCGTTTGAAGGCGGGGGAGGATGGCAGCTGAGCAAGTGTCTCAATTGTTCTCTCGGAGAGTGACGGGCGAGGTCTTCTTGGTTGCGATTGTAGGTTATCGAAAGTAAGGCCTTCGTCGGCAGACCTTGTTAGTTGTGGAAGCGAATCAACTGCAAAATCGTCATCGTCATCTTCTACTGGCGAGAACGTCCCTCCGGTTGAAGTAGTGGGAGAGGCTTGAGAAAGTTGGCCTGACGGTCGTCTTCTAGGCACCAGGGGCTTCTTAAAAGGATCAGGACGAGCATCTCGGCTTTCCTGTATAGTTGCTGGTTTCGCCCCACGCGATGCGCTCCTATTCCTCGAGCTGAGATCTCGACGATTGGTCTGCGAGCTTACGGGAGGTGCGCTGGACTTCTGAGTCTTGCGAACCGTTGATGTAGTGCTCAATTGCTCTTTAGAAGGTGCTGGTCGTAACCGGGGGTTTCGGACAGTATTGGTAGGTGCAGGTTGGGTCGATCGTCCGCGTGTCGGTTCGACGGGTGGTTGAGCCTTAGCAGAAGAGGAAGTTGTAGGAGCAAATACACTAGATCGAGGCATAGGAAGACGTGATGTCGGTCTGGGTAAAGCGCTAGATCTATTACCAGCAGAGTTGCCAGTTGAACGTTTTTCGTCCATTTTGACGGTTGAACTTGAGTCAAGATAACGAGTGCATCGGCGTGAATGAAATTCCCCTTATACTTTTATGCTTGAGGCTAGCGAATGAGCGACGATAACAACCGTGGGCAAAGACGGCGTCATAAGTGATGAGCCCGTATAATAAAGAAGTTGATACAACCACAACAACCAAGCTGTACAAGGGGGAAAGGAGAGGAGGGGAAGGGACCGTTGTAAGAAGATTAGAAAGAAGAAGAAAAAATCCCAAAAGACGTAAAGACCCAAAGTCAATATTGGACAAAGTTCGGATTATTATTACAAACCTTGCTTTATTTCAATGTTGGACAGGGTTGAAGGAGGCACGACCAATGGATGATAGGAGGCTGACAAGCAAGAAGCAGCTTTCCTTGGTCAGAAGGTCAAAGCGCCTGTTAATTGATGCTGGGCAATTGGGGGGGATTTAGGTGCTTCTTTCCCTTCTGTATTTTGATTTTTGGTTGTTCACTTCCCAAAAAGACGGGCCGCTAGGGGACCTCCGTTAGCTTGGGTAGCCTATAGGTACATATGTACTTAGCTTACTGCACATTGTGACCAGCAATTGCTTCCGGCGACGCTAAACTCGTACTAAACTGGTGCTAATTTGTTCGAAAGCTAACGCGTTAACGACGTAATAAACATTTGTAAGGGTGGGGTATGCCGTACCCCAGCAACCCGATTTCCCAATGCCGCTAGCTTCTCGCCCGAACCCTTTAGTTCCCCTTGCAGATTAGAGATACATCCATGACTTACATCTTCCCCCTTGGAAAGAGCCCTTGGGAAGCACTGGAAACCCTGAAGAAACTCGAAAACTCCGAGGACCGATTGAACATAAAAGGTTCATCTCGGTCGCATGCAGATAGATAGATTTAAGATTATTAAACAACTCTATACGGTTTCTATAGTGTCACTACATAGAAATGTAGTGAGACATTATTAAAGAATCTCAGCCTTATAATTAATATTTTCAAAAGTATTTACAGAATATCTAAGTATTGAGTAAGTTGTTGAATTACTTACCTGCAGTACTTCCTACCTCCTATTTGATAATTTAAGGGGTCGTGACTTGACAAGAATAACAACAATAAAACAGTGAAGAGAACTTCTATTGGGCAAGACGGTTATGTATGTAACCTCGAGATGCACAAACTTCGGGTTGACTCGATAACCTTTGAAGGGATTCCCATGCAATGCGACCTCTTTTGCATGTGTTAATCTTGACCCGTCTTATTTGTGGTAGTTTTCATCCGATCTCTAATGGTACTAGTAGTATACTATGCTATACTATGCAAGCCACATAGATTTCTAATTTCCAATTCCTTATATTATTTATCTTGCATTGCCATGTCATCCTTTATTCTTTTCACTAGACAAACTTGTACACCCATACCAAAATTACAGCCCAAATAACTCTCGGAGTAGTGACAGTAAGAAACTCCGACAAGTTAACATCCGATATATTATGTCTTAGTTTATTCCGGATATCGAACTCAACTCTACGTTACTAATGTCAATGACACTCACATTCATTGAATAGCTCATTAACTATTTCTGCGTAATAGCTTAATAACCACGCCATCAGAATCTACAGCCCAACGAAGGGTATCGTTCGAGTCGGCAACGTAGCCATTATACCGGCTATGGGAATTCTATCTAGAGCCTAGAACATTAGAAACAATATAGGTACCTAGGTGCATGTAGATCACAAATGTCTTGGAAAGATAGACGAGGTTTTGATGATGGTGGTGCCACATGTAGAATGAAAGCCAACCAAACCCCCAACCCGCCGTCTTATGTCTCAATAACGCTGATGTGGTTTGTTCGGAGTTGCCATGATATCATCGACTATAAGCCACCCTCACAGATCCAATCATTCCATCGTAACACGTAAGCATCCGGACTGTAGTCCGATATACGTTACGGGCGGAAAGCTGATAGAATATGCCGAATGTATATTTTCTGCAAAGCATAGACAACGACGAAGACGCGACGGGAAACAAAAAATCAGGTGCTAGGGACTTTATAAGAAGTCATTTCTGTATATTCTCTCCCAAATAAGATATTGCAACCACTACGCATACATGGAGATGTGGGATAAATAGATCTAAATCACCCAACCTATGAGATTTGCAGTCAATTGACCTCCCATGCGATACCCACCTCCAGCCCAACTGCCGAGATTAGAAAGTTTCCGTTAGCAAATAATTCAAATAAAAGATGAGCCCCGTGCCAATTATATAACGAGAAGATTGAGAAGGTCTTCATATGATATATAATAAAGCAATTACATTGATGCATTGGGAGTCCTGGACAATTGAATGAAGTTTTCAATGTGTGGGGAGGGGGAAATTGACGAAGAATACCTAATAATCATTTGATCCAGTGATGTAATGAAGATACATTCGCGGCCTTGTGACGATGAGTTATTGCTAAAATAAATTCGCAATATGTCAATGGTAGGAAGTTTGTAAAAGATGCAGTTTTTTTCGTCCTTGATATGTGTTTGCCTTGGGGGGCAGTAAGCCAGTAAAATCATATAACAAAGGGGATACCTCTTAACATATTCATATTAAATCCAAGGTATTGGGAATCTCTGTGTTTCCTCGAAGCTTCAAGTAGAAACAATGTATAATCTCGGTGAAACTTGTGTAATCACCTACCTAGGCAGGTAGGTAAGAATCGACGTCGTGTGCTACCCAGGTACTGGTTCATGGTGCTTGAAGGGCGCTCGAAGCCACTGTATTCCGTAACACTAGTCGCATATGACACGTAAGAAATTGATGCAAAGATGACCAAATGAATATTTATGATGAAAATTCTAGGTAAATGCCCCTATTTTAATATTGAATCAATAATATCTGAGTAGTAGTTGAATCTTACGTATGGATAAGTAACTGGATTACATCTAAAATGTCATGTATGAATAATGGAATATGATGCGACGATCTACCAAGGATCTCAATCGGAGGGTATCAGTGGCGCCGCCATTGTAACCAACAGGAATACTGAAGCGACCAGTCATCCCTTTATAACCCATTCTGTGAAGTTACTTTACACGACGATCATCGCAAACTACCCGCATTGCGTAGGCTATTCTTGGGTTTCGGGTAAATATCCATGTCGGATCGGTCGCCTAATATGGTAGGAAGTAATATGTTATATGGTTATAAAGACCAGATCTTGCTGCTCCTCACTGAGAAGTCTAGGGAAATGCTCGTTTGTAGTCGTCGGATCATCTCATAATGCAACTATCGTCTCTCGTTCTATTTGTGTTATCCTCCTCGGGTGCGCTGGCGGCCAAGCACTTCCATGTGCCGGAGCCAGCCCGAGTGCGCGACGAACCCACAGCGACGGCCTGCACATCTTCGGCTCTCAGCACCACTACTACTATCAACAGAGGAGGCGAAGGAATTTGGGTAGTGAGGCCAAATATAACGGATTTGCACGAACTATACAGGTTTAGACAGGCCGACTGGCTCAACAACAACCACACACAAGTACTCGATACGTGCGGTAGTATTTGCTTAAAGGGCAACGATACGGCCGACCCGGGCACCTGGCAGCCTAGTCGGCAGTACTTCCAAGGCGGGTTTGTCAATACTCCAGGAGGAGATCCACCGGATCATATCCTATGGCAATGCGCGTGTTATGACCGAGCCGTGACAATGGACGATCTTGTTCCCGGTGGAGGGGTTTGGAATAATGCAAACCCAGGTAGCGGAACCAGTAAGTCCAGCCCGGTTACATCATTTAGCCATCTCGATACATCTGTTAACTCCGCGTTCTTAGTAATCAACCGAGCCTGTTAAATAGACGGTCTACAAACGTGGCGTGCGTGTGTGTACCTAAGACAGTGAAATTCCTGCAACCCTTTCGACCGGTTTCCTTCTATTAATATATGATGAGTCGGATTATCTGAACCACTATTCATATTGTCTCAAACAGAATAGTCTCACTGGTACGAAGCGAGGGTAAATCCTGCGTGGTCATCAATATTATGATGGGTTAGGTATTTAAGACTTCTTTTTATCTTATTTCCGAATGCCACGGACCTATCAATCCAACAAGGGCCCGTATCTTCTTATCGCGACAAGATGTGACGGCGTTTACATTGACTGGTGAACCGAATATCTCCTAAATTGAATTAATACCTAACGGATACCTTGTTATTGGTCTTTGGCAAGGCTTGACGACTTTGATGTAGACACAAAGTTGCCAAAGGATGGTTCCGGTGGAAGCAATGGTGTTTGGATGGTATACGTGTTTCTGTCATTTCTCTTCTGCAGGCTACCGTCAGGCCTCCTGCCTTTTAGAGGCGGAACCAACAACGGGAACCAAACGGACGAGGATAGAGAGCACGTCCCTACCCCCAAGGCTTAGGAGCTTCACATGGCCGCGAAAATGCCTAGATCCTGAAACTGCGTCCTGCTGCCTTCCATTTTAAACGGCCTGCCTTATTTCTAGCAACGCATTAATGAAAACGCGTAGAATTACGTAGAAACACGGCACTTGGTAAGCTTTCAATAAGAAGAGTACCCTTCTAAGATCAAATACCCAAATATTTCTCTACAAGTTATCGGACTAGGATAATTACGTCCTACTCCAATACCTAACATAATAATACACCCAACTAGACACTTAGGTGATCTCCGAGCCTCGCGAATTCAGCTCATAGCCAAAATGGTGCTCGCCTTCAGCACAGAGTCCCTTAACGGGCTCTGCTCTGATGACCAACTTGAACTTCTGGACGCCATCGACCATCTACGCCTTCAGGGAATCGACCATTACATCTCTCTGCCACAAATCATCGTGTGTGGTGATCAGTCTTCGGGGAAGAGCTCCGTGCTTGAAGCTATATCAGGTGTTCCTTTTCCCGTCAAGAGTAATCTCTGCACCTGTTTCCCAACAGAATTAGTCCTCCGACGAACGCCCGAGACTGGAGTAACTGTCTCCATCGTTCCCGATTCTTCCTATAACTCAACTGAGAATGGCCTTCATAAATTTCATGAGGAGCTCGACGGATTTGAAGGGTTCCCCGACCTCGTCGAAAAAGCTAAGGTGGCCATGGGAATCACAACTTTAGGCAAAGCCTTCTCAAAAGATCGCCTTCGCGTCGAGATCACAGGACCCGACCGTCCTCATCTCACAATCATCGACATGCCAGGTCTCATTCACTCAGAAACGAAGACACAAAGCAAGACAGATGTTAGACTTGTTCGACAAGTGGTGAGGTCATATATGAAACAGCCTCGAAGCATCATACTAGCTGTCGTTTCCGCCAAGAACGACTTTGCGAACCAAGCGGTCCTCAACTTTGCCCGAGAGGTAGACGAGAGAGGGAGTAGAACCATGGGTGTGATCACTAAGCCAGACTGTCTGGTTGAAGGATCCGGAAGTGAAAAAGCCTTTATTTCCTTGGCGAGAAATAATCAAGTCAATTTCGACCTCGGTTGGCACGTTCTCAAAAACCTTGACTCGGAGACTCAAAAGGGCTCTTCACTCCTAAACCAGCGAAATGTCGAGGAAGCTCGATTTTTCTCCAGGGGTGCCTGGAAAGAACTTCCCCCATCCATGTTAGGGATCAACGAGCTCAGAAAACGGCTTAGTGATGTGTTGCTCAAACAAATCGCCTTCGAGCTGCCGAGTCTCATTCGCGAAATTGAATCGGGCTTAGATGAATCGCGCGAGAAGCTTAAGGAGCTTGGAGAACCGCGACGTACTTACGACGAGCAGCGGCTTCAGCTCCTCCAAGTCAGCCAAGGTTTTCAATCTCTTGTTGAGGGCTCTGTCAGCGGGTCGTATGACGATCCCTTCTTCGAGGACGCCCAATCAGATAAGGGATATGAACAGCGAATTCGTTCGGTAATTCAAAACATGAATAAGGAGTTCGCCGATGAAATTACGGCACATGGCCACCGACGTGAAGTTGGAAGCAAGTCCCAGACGCCAGATCAAAATCCAGAATACGTCACGAGGGAAGTTTTCCTCGACCATGTCCAGAGCATGATGCAAAGGACTCGAGGCCAAGAGCTACCAGGGATATTTAGTCCTCTTGTCGTAGCTGACCTATTTAGGCAGCAATCTTCTCCATGGGAGGAGATCGCACGGGGTCACGTCAAGAAGGCCTGGGACTCAGCTGTGAAATTCCTCGAATTGGTCATTGAGCATGTCGCAGACCCATCGATTAGCAATTCTCTTCTTGAAAAAGTGATCCGGCCTGCCTTGAAAACGTTACTTACGGATGCTGAAGTTAAGACTGCTGAGTTGCTAAAATCTCACCATCGTGTCCATCCGATTACCTACAACCAGGAGTACGCGGAGACTATTCATTTCCCCGGCAGTCACTCCAGGGAGGAAATATCCAACATTGTTCGCAGTTTCTTTGGCTTGTCTAGTATCAGCAATGGGAATCAATACTTGAACAACAATAATTATAATCTTAGCAGGCTTGTTGACAATCTATCTAAGCGGGTTGAACCTACTACCGAACGACTTGCAGCCTCTGAAGCACTTGACCGCATGCTCGCGTATTACTATGTCAGTGTTACTTCTTCAAAGCATGCCTACCTAGGTATAATAAATGATAACGGCTAATAATACTCCTAATCTAGATTGCCTTGAAACGTTTTATTGACGGTATCGCTATTGAGGTCATCGAGCAAAAGATTCTTGTTCCTCTCTCCGATATCCTTTCCCCCGTAGCTGTCTTCAAGATGCCGGCGAAGGTAGCAGATCTCATCGCTGGCGAGTCGTGGGAAAGCCGATCGAAGCGACAGGACTTAACTAAGAAGATCGATGTTCTGCGAGAAGGGCTAGGTACATGCGAACGATTTGTCAGTTCGAGACTAAAGGGTAAGAAATTGATCGCCTAAGTATACTTTGGTTAACCCCGAAGCTGATCTTTGATATCTATAGATGAACAAAATTCTCAGCAGGAAGAGGCTGCAGGCGAAGACCTAGATACTAGTGATTTATCTGTGGGGATCCCGACTGCGAGCGACACGGAGGAGGCTGGGGTTGTTTGATTAAATCGGAAAATGCAGTTGATGCTTGGGTGGGAGCGATGTGTCTGTTTCTTCATGGGCACCCACCTCAGTTGCGCATACGGAAACCTGGCGTCTTTCCACACCCTCGCAAATAAATTCACACATTCTACGGGCGTATTGTGTTAAACCTTGATTGAGAGGTAGATGGCAGCTAGACAGACACTCCCAGAATTGGTCCCGGCTTATTGGGTAGGAACCTAAGTAGATGACTAAATACCTAGTTAGGTGCCGAACACTTGTTCTCCTATAAAGGCCTGTTTGATAACGCTCTGTCAATGGTTTACGATGTTGTATGTTCTGATTTCCACGCCGAATTACAGACCATGTTCGAGCCAACCATAGGTATCGTATATCCTAGAATCTTGATGCAAGTTAAGCAAGCCCGATAAGACGACATTAATGTATATTTTGAGGGGACGTCATTTGGGCTAGTCGAAGCTCCCATTTTCATCTCGCGATGATCTGAAGCACTGCAATGGTATCTCCACTAAACCATCAGGGCTATCAATAATTCAAACCCCTACTAACCGAGTTATACCATTCACTAACGAGTCCTACACATTATAAGTATTTATTTAATATTATTAACAAGCAGCTATCTGCTAAATCATTACAAATGATGTATGTACGTATATGCTCCCAGCCAATGTTGATGAACTGGCACCCAATAATGCAACAACCAAGCTACGCAAACCCTCCACTCTAGTGGTATTGCCAGTCTAGTTTCATTCCAGTCTGTAAATCAATCAATCTCGATTTCAAATCGACTCAGCCATGCCTCAAGATGCTCCCATTTTTTTCATGCCGTTGTGAATCATATGCGTGTAATGCGTCGCCAATTACCAAAATATGCGTGGATATAATAAAACTTAGAGAAGAAAAAAAAGATTAAAAAGAGAAAAATCAAAATGGGTATAACAACGCCTCGACCATGCGGATGCAATAACGTGATCCTCCAATTCGTTTTCTGTCGTCGCGTGAGTTCATTCGTCGTCAATTATCGGCCAAAAAGCCATCCCATCTTCTTGCCACCATTGCTTCCCTTTTCTTCTGCCTCGTCGCAATCAAGCTCCAATCGATACCGTCTGACGCTTCCAGAGTCATCATCGAACCCAACCCGTCGGTTTGCCTTGGGTACGAAACAGTCCGGGACCACATGCTTCATGAACCATCCCTTTACACCACGGCTTGCGGCGTCGATAGCGGCATATTCGAGGCGCCGAGTGTGATCGCTTGTCCAATAATGGGTAGTCTGTGGTGGTGGGGGATATGACGGACCGGCATCATCAGTATCAATGCCCTCATCTATACTTCCCGAAAGCGATTCCGGTGGCGGAAAGTAGTAATATGTGGTGGGCTGTTGATTCGATTGGCTCGAGTGCGGAGGTTGCGTACTTAGTCGTCTTACTTGCGGGTTCGGAGTTGATTTTGCGGCACGGCGGGCTGAAGGCCTGGTTCGTGTTCGTGCTTGGGAGGAACTCGTATAGATACCAGAATTGCGTCGTTGGGAAGATCGGGACGCAATGGACTTAGACCTAGGATGTATCGACTCGTAGCCTGAATCATGGCGAAGTATGGGTTTGAATTCAAACTTGTCCTCCTTACGGGAAGGCATCTGTTTCTCAACGGTAACAGACGTTGATCGAGGCTCATATAGCTCGATATCATGGAAAGAATGGTATGTGGTATCAGACGCAGCGACACTAGTAGCCGATTGAGATCGATATAAATTTGTGGATACCGGAGTTAACCGTGACATCTTGCCAAGTTCCACCGTCACCTAGGTCCTATGTATTATTGACTGAATCTCGAATTCCCCAGTTGAACCTTTGGCATTGGAGAGGAAGGAAATAAATGTGTTGTAGCGAATGTGCAAATAACTTCTTTTTAAAAAGTGTGGTGGTAGATATCGTGGATAGGAGCGTTGCTCCGGTGAAATAGAAAATGCAGTAGGGGTTGTCGGGGAATTAGAAACAAATTGCGGTCTGTATCCAAATTATTCCAAAATGGAGATAATGTGTGAGAACCCAATCTGCAGAAGACGGTCAAGATAGTGTCAAGTGGATACAAGTGAATCTTCCCATGTATGCGGACCGGTGAAATAGTAGTCGTGCCGCAGGTGAGCGTGGTTTGGGACCAGTGACAAGACGCTATTTCCAGCAAGCAATAGGGTACTTTTCCCACAATGCAGGTCTGTAAGACGCAAAGGATGGCGTGGATTGTCTTGCAATCAGAGAATTTGTATGAGAGAACGACAAATGTAAATAATTGGTAATTTGTATGCCTGTGTGTGTATGTATGTGTATATGTGTATATGCAGTGCGGATATACCCATACACTGCAGTGACTAGGGTCCAAACCGGATGTAAATGTTCGTGAGATGATACACACGGTATGAAAAATAAAGAATAGTATGCGAAAAACAGAAGCTCGAAACGATCGACAACCTTGATTTCGCCCCTCAGTCGTAGAGCGGCCCTACAGGGCTAAGGATATGTTTATTGAATGTTTTTATTTTTCTCTCTTTCAAAAATTTGTTGAGTGAAGAAGCGGTCTGGCGTCGCTTGACTCGTTTTGGAACCAGAGGCAATTATCGTGACCGGCGTAAAACCCCGCTGTGCACCAAGGACCCCACGTCGTTTGCCGTCGTTGGTTGTACTCTGGACGGAGTGGAATACGGGGAGCGGCGTACTAGACGAAAAAGATCGTGGGGCCTGGCTAAGTGGCGTAGAAGCTTGGGAATCGCTGGAATCGTTGAAGAAAAAAACAGGGCGACTTAAAACCCGTGGGGACGGTATTAATGATGATGGGCAACGATGATATGAGGGGAAGAAATATCCCTTAAATATCTTAACATAAGAATATGAAGAAGAAAAACCGACTGGGTTTTCCATTTATTTTTGTCGCTAAGCGCTTATATGCCGCCGTGCCTCGTGGCTATCCGAACAGGAAGATCGTAGCCCTTGCATTCAATGTGCATGCAGACAGGCAGACCACAACGGAACGGGATGTCCCTAGTCTTGTAAGATTCTGACGATAATAACTAGGTAGTGGTGGTTGATGGGTTGGGTATGCATACCTTTGTACGTAGGTAGGTATAATCCGATGTCGCTGACGATGGCTATGAACATACATACCACATACATAAAATGCTATGTAAAATGATACCCTTGAACCCCAACCTAATTGGCGAGATTTGGGCTGGGCTTGGCAAGTGGATAGTCAGTCCCACGATGAACTAGGGGGTTTTTAAGAAGAGGGGTTGATGAGTTGATGAACAGACGAGCAGACGAGATGATGTACCGATGAAAATTGATGGAAAGAAAATTGTCGATGAGATAGATCAGGCATTCGTGAAAGCATTTAGTATAATTATCAACTTTGACTTGTTATGTCCCTGTCACTATATTCAGCTGCTTAATAGAAGGATCGGACTTTCACATGCTTCCATTTTTTTCTTGCTTGGTTCTGCCCTTCCAATGCTTCTTCCCTGCCGTGCCATGTCGACAAGACAAGAAACAGAGACTGGGGTGGCGTGGCTCTCGATCTCGCGCGTCACAAGGGTGGCTTGGGTTGTCTATCATGAGCTGTATTTGGTAGCATCACCTGGCGCAGTTTCTACCAATCGTCTTGGGTTCATGTCACTCAGCTTGTCCGCCCAGCCAATAATGGCACGTCGCGTACCTGTCGATGAAACCCCGTCAGAAGGCTATTTTGTACTGTATTTTGTGCTTCCCAGGGTTTTTGCTGCAAGGTCTTCTTCGGGTCCCACTCAGGCACGCTTGCTTGCTTCTAGACCTTCCGACTATTTCCTCCAATCATATTATTTTTAAATGTTGGACCTCGGGCATTCTGTTTTGCATGAGCTGTCAGACCTTATAAGGGTCCACACTGAGGTTTTATACCAACAGCGTTCGGAATAGCGGCAGTCTCATATGCTTCAGAAGTTACCAATGATAGTGGTCTTCTACGTATGAAGTAGTATCGTTTCGGAAAAACTGGCATAGTGCGTGTGGTTCTGGCGGTAAAAACCTGTTGATATGACCTAAACTCGCTTATCCCTAAGGCAACACTAATTGCCTATTAGAATTAATGAGCTCTTAGTAGAAAATTCGGTTCAAATTCTAAGACTTGTCAATATAGACTGATCATGGCTGCACCCGACAGTCTGTCAACCTCGTCGAGTGTGCGTGACGTGTCTCAGCAGGACCTACAGTGCTGTGATACGAACAAGACATTGCTTTGAATAAAGTCAGACGTAAAACATCCGATATAATATTCTAGTTGAAAGGGCACACCGCAATATCGTCGCAAGTCTAGTCTATGACGTGCATTACATTTAATGAGCATTTTGCATTCTTAAGAAATTTCGGTGAAGAAATGAAGAAATGGTGAAGAATGCGGGCCTACCTAATGTATGTGTACTCTGGCTGAAGCTCGGATATTTGATTAGACAGTAAACGTGTTTATCGCATACCCCCATCTTCCGATACCCTCTCTTGTCGCATAATAGCTTGAAGATTGATTTGGAGTGTAACGAGTACCACGACTAGAAAGAAGAAGAGGAAAAAAGGGAAGTGAAATAAAAAGGAGAAGAAGTAGAAGAAGAGAAAGGGAAAGATGGAGAAAAGGAGAAAGATGAGATATGAAATATGAAATATCAAGGACAAGAGAGCAAAGATGAAGGACGAAAGACGGAGAGCAAAGGACAGCAGCGGAGAGTTAATAACGAAAGACAGAATATCCAGGACACAACATAAATATTGGCACAAGAGACAAGACAGAAGTTTAAAAAAGACACAGGGTGAAGGACAGAATATGAAGAATACGGGACAGGGCATGATAGGACAGGACGGCACAGGACAGATAATAAAAGAAGGAAGATAAGAGACAGGGGCAAAAGACACTGTCATTAAAAGGAAGGACGATAGGGGGTATCTGTGTGATGGTACTTATGCAAATAGATAACATTCAAGATAGCTTCTTTACCGTTGTCTAATAAGTCATATAATAAGCAAGTTGATCTGGAAAACCACCTCTACGTGATATAGTCAGGCATTTACGCGGACGTCGGCCAGTTCCGGGGAAACACAAGAGTCTCGAAGAGTCTTAAGTTGATTGTGCCCACAATGTATCACAACCGTAATTCTAAAGTGGCTCCGTTCCCATATGAAACCCATTAGCTGTGCTGCTTGGACTTTGTAATCATCTTTAAATCTTCAATTACTGGTTCATTTCATGACCGCTGGTGCCTCGTCCAACATCAGGGGGATTCAATCATTCTACCAACATTGAACTTATTACGCGAAGTCAAACGAAAGTAGCTTTGTGTCTTGCTTCATTGCTGCTAGGCGCAAAGCTCTGACTTTGTATATGCACAGGTATTTTCATAGAAGTCATAAACACATCATAATCTACTCCATATTAAAGTGTAATTACCTTAGGAATAATTCAAAAAAGTCTTTAGTTATGTAGATAAGAGTATACGTCATGGATTATTGTTGTAGTTTGTAGCTTATAATGAAGGATATTCCATTAGAAAAGGGGTTTGTGTAACTAGATACGAACTATTCAACGTCAAGGCTTCTAAAAGTTAACACCCTCACATTGAAATTACATCCATTTTCTACTTATCTATGTTAATATTAGAGTGTCAATCTTAATAAGGTAATACGTTCGAATTGGAATATAGATATTAACACATACTTAACGGGTCGGCAGATGCATTAAGGTATACGTTAGCCAGGAAGTATCCGTGTTTTTAAAATTAATTTAAAGATAAATGTACCTTACTATGAGCGAAGCCTATCGCCCGCACGATTGGCAAACCGATTTTGAAGAGTATTATTTAGCCGGCGGATTCGTTATTTCCCCAGAGGCTTTGGTCTTAACTAATATCAATACAACAAACATGATAGGCGTACAACGAAGCCAAATCATATGGGCAAACTGAGTAGTAAGTATGTGTAGGAATACTTGAAAATCATCTCAGAGCCAAGTAGTTAGGATTGATGTGGTCGGAGTTCTACTGGGCTTGAGTAGGCAAATATGGCAAGTCATTGAAGTTGCAATTAGTATGAGCTGAGCTTCTCTGTAATTACTAATAAATGTAGGACCCTAATTAATTTCTTGTTTACTTTGAGAATGTGAGAAAACGAGTTCACTCCAGGAGACACCTAGTGAGGTATGTAACATAGAACGACATAGGAATCCGTAGGCAGCCTTAGCTAAACCCATCCGCGGTCCTTAAGTAAGTCCCGATGCTCTTTCTCCTCGAGATCTTTGCGCTGTTTCCGATACCCGAGAGGAGAGGAGAGGGACCATTTTATGAGGTGGGCTGTTGTTATCATATTATTGAAGACTTCTAAGGACATCAGCGCAATACGGCCTAGTATACCCCTCTTAATACCCGTCGGGTCTTTTAGAATAAAGTTACCCTACGTAGTTGAAGTAGCCAAGCTCGGCAACCCGTATCTGGCTCGGTACATTCCGAACCGTGTCTTTCCAAACCAACTGGCTACCCCCAATCAAAAACTGCAAGAAATGCCGCTCTTGCATAGCATTGTTACGACGACACGCATATGGCCTTGGGTAGCAGTGTTTGTATTTTTAGATTCCACGACTTGAGGAATTCGTTCCAGCAGTTCGGGTGTAATGTTCTCTGGGGAAAACATAGTAAGCAGCCTGGCTAAATTGGATCCGGCCAGACAGAACACGCTTCTTTACGGCGTGATACGCAAGTCGGACCGAGTCGGAGTAGGGCCTTTCGGAGTACCATCCAATGCTAGTTAAACGGCCATAGATTCCCTAGGAAGTATTTGGGTTAAGCGCGTCCCTACTCCGCCGATTCAACACTGAACGGATGGGATGAAGCCACAATGGGTGTCACGAGGGACCATAATGTTGGCGCATGTCAATAAAAGAATGCTGGTGCGGCGAATCGGTGGTATTCTTCTATATTTAGAAGAGCTGGTTTGTAGCATTTCACGATCGTCTGGGATAGGTGTTCCGACGATTGCTTAACCCAGGTTTCTGGTCCGACTGGTCGCCAAGCAGAACATAATATACGGGCGACTACCATAAGAAGTTAGTTAGTGACATTAGGGTGATTCTTTACAAGTAGAGTAGCATTGGCCGTCGAATATGCTGACGTTGTTTCAAGAAGACCCGAGGGTTAAGGGTCCATGGGTAGTAGTCAAGTCACGGGGGGACTTAGATTCCTGAACATTCTTGCATTATGCCATGCAGGACACCCGAAGAGTAGCTACCGTCGATTATCCCTAAGTATTACGTAGATCTGAATGCCTCTATCGAACATCTCGCCCCATACTTGTATCGGAGTCGATACCGGATTTAGTTTTCCCCAGACCCAGACACACGTTCCGGTTGGTCGCAACGATGCGGACGTTATCTAATATAAGATCAGTGCTGACTATAAGGAAGCTCTTGTAAGGCCGTACCAAGTCCAATCATCTGCATTCGGTCCTTGTCTCTGCAAGACACCTAGCACGGGGTAGTAAAGCCTAATGTTACCAAAGTCTTCCTAGGCTCGGAGATTCAATAGGCCTAAAGGAAGGCTACCGACTCGTCAGATTTGAGTTATACGCCTAGGGCCTCAGCGTATTTTCTATGGTGCGTGGCTTTTAGTACTCTTGGCTAGTACCTACGTATTTCGAGAAGTGCTAAAATACGCTCGCTCCGTTCAACCACATACTTCGCATATGCTCCTACCTCACATTTTGAAGCATCTCGAATAGGTAACTGAATCTGCCTAATGGGATTAGTGTGATATCCTAGGTAGGTTATGAAACGCACTTTTTGCCTCAAAGTACCCGGTGTGAGCTCCTCGGCCGTTTTTGCTACATGCAGCGACAGAATTTGTTCCAATTATAACAACTGAGGTTTGGAATAGGTATCTAAATAACTCACAGTGGCTAGCCATGCGGGTAAATACGTCGTACGATACTTAATATAATAGATACTCTGCGTTGCTTATTATGTGAAATGAGACTACTGGACCGGATGGGGTTGGTGGGGGTTGAATACAAAGGAAACGAGCTGTGAGGGGGCTTATACCTAGTCCACCTTCAGCCAATGGTAAGAAATAATTAATCTATCTGAAGCATCATATGGCGAATTAGAGTGGCTGAGGGGACTTAATGCTCTGATAAGAGCCTCAGAAGTACACGAAGATGGTGACTAAGTACCTAAGTAGCTCAAAGCCCATGTCTACATAGTACCAATCAATGCTCACTGAGGTAGATTACTTCATGTAAATATAAATAAATACGAATATTTCGCGTGGACAGACATTGGTTCTTCTTATGAGACTTTCAAGAATAGTTGTTAATGTATTACGATCTTTGGCAACTGCTTAGAAAGGGTTTATCTATTAGGCTAAGTTGTTCGAAGGGGGCATATTACGAATTCTAACATGATAAAAATATTTCCAAAGCCCCAGCAGGAAGTTAATGAGCAGAACTAACAGATACCTAAATAGAAAGCTCTGCATGACCTTAAGTTGATAAGAAGAAGAATCTATGGTCAGACAATGATATCCCTAGTTTCGAGTCTCTAGCCCCTTTTCATGTTTCCTAAGTCTATGACTTTCAAAAGTCCCCGGTGTTTATCTCTTGTGTAGATTTATCAGCCTTTAAACTTCAAAAGTTTTGTGATGAAGGGACTATAATGTTAAATGGAGAGTTGTGGGGTTGGTTGGCGAGTGAAGGAAGACACAACAATATGCACCTAGGTATATACAACACTCGAATAACATGGCAGGTATAGACGACTTGATGATAGCCGATAACTACTCTTTCTTGAGACTAGCTGTTCTTCGCCACGAAGATAGGAATCACACGACTACATTATTTGGTTTGTCATGGCTTATTGATATCTCTAATTCTCTACGTTTTGCTTCTCCGGTGATTTGGAATCTAGGTCTCGTAATTCGTAATTCAAATTTGATGGTTTCGCATCGGAAACGGATTAGCTTGAAGTTGGAGGACGTCAATATACTCTTAATCACGATGCTGATTACACGTTGAGCTAAGTTATAGATTACTTGAGTATTATCAATCTAGTCAAACGACATTCGTATATGTAGAATATATTAATTACATGGCGGCTAAGCGCCAAGAATGGTATTATTGACGATGCTCTTGAGGAGTAGGAAAGGCTAAAGTAACATGACGATCATGCATGTATATATGAGAAGGGACTCTAAGCTGTGGGGAGCCGAAAGAGAGTGCAATGGAGGTGTTGAGGGTGGCTGAGAGACTTGGCGGTGTATGAATAGAAGATACAGAAAGTACCTAATCTAGAAATCGAAGTACTGCCTCGTACGTAGGATATACTCATACATGTATGATATGAATCCCGCCTATATTCTTGTAGTTGAGCTGTACGATACCGAGCAGAATAGGTAGTTAGTCAACGGTTGAGGATACGAGACCGAGAGAGGAAGAGAGAGAGAAAGAGTAAGAGAAGAAAATCCATGTCTTCAATTTCTAAGCTCGGCTCTCTCAGTTAGGACTAATGACATCAATGTATCCAATGTTTACATATGTAACCTGTGTAGTTAATTTATCTTATGCATGATGGTAGATGGGGAAGATGAGAAAAAAAAAATATGATGATCGACTGGGGAAAGCAGATCATGAGAATCAGATGTTGTGCAGGGCTTAGCGATGCATTGGGCGTTTATTAAAAGGAGAAAAAAAGTGATGAACAAGGTTGAACTATCAGATGATTCGACGGTGGCTTCCCGTCAAAAGGGTAGATATAATCTAGATCGGAGGAAGTTTAAGGAAATAGATTTTCATAGGATGGGAATAAATATACATGATTACTTAGCTGATATACATGACGATACAGTAATCCAGGAAGTAATCTCAAGAAGTATATACTTAAGTATACAAGTACCTTAATAAGATTACCGTTTCTTACCTGTTTTAGATAGTACAAAACTTAAAGTGGCCTTTTATCTTACTTTACTTTCGAGGTACTGTACTGTAGCACGGATGTGTGTCTCGTCACCTTGTCACTTTGAATGTTCCTGTCATTTTTATCTTGTCACTCGCAGTTTTCGTCGCTCGGTGCCATTGCAATGTGTGACGCGTCAATCGGTTCCTTCCCCTTCCCTCACACTTTTTTTTTCTTTCTTTCCTCTTTTAATAACTCCTGAACCAGTCATCCGGGGAAAATCAATCCATGTACGTCAAACCCATTTGATTTTTTGGAGGTTCGGGACTTAAAATAATGTACCTTGATACATTACGGAAGTTTCCATCAATCCTATTGAATTGAATGTTGAATGTTTGCAGTCTGTAGTGCCTTCGATGTTACCTTATTACCATTATTTGTAAAACCAGAACCACTATAGGATCGCTTGTGGTTCTTGGGTCCCTGCCGAACCGCGAAGCTGCTTTGCCAAGCCCAACTAAAACCAGAAGATACTTGAATGTACCAAGATACTACCCGATGTACCCTTGTATTTTAAGGAACTCCTAGTCAGATCATCCACTAAAATGCTCCTACTTGCCGGGTGCTCGGCCCCAAATCTGGCTTTAGCTTTCTACTCACGTGATGGAGACTTGCCTAGCTTAGTTTATGTTGATTCCACACTTCCCACTTGGGTTACACACATGCATGATAAGTAATGTACCCGTCCAGGTGGGGAGGTATTTCCCAACCGGTTTTAACCCAGCTGGGTACTCCGCCCATATATGCATCTCAGATAAACCTTGGAGGGGTTAGATGTGCAATATAAAACAAGGCTATTCCATATACAACCCAATACATCTATACATCTATACATTTATACATCCACACAAAGTATGTACGTAGTTGTATCGATGATGTTACGGCTCCGACAGAGTAATTGCCCAATGCTTTTCTCTTTTTTTTTTTTTTTTTTTTACTCCTAAGCTTTTAGGTACATGACCCTGTATACAAGACTACGTACCCCTGTTGTTTCCGCGAAACGCAAAAAAATTAAAGTGCATGTACATACCAATGAACGTCAACAACCTTGGAAGGGAATTAAAAAAAAAAGAAAGAGCATAGAAAATAGAAACCTTACTGGGTTACAAAGTTTTAAAATATTCAACTAAAAAAATAAATCATCGTCACCAACCAACGGCTACTATTTTTTATTTTACCTTAGTATCAATTATTATTATTATTATTATCTTACCTTACCTCACATTACATTACACTCAACTCTTTTTCTCACGCACAACATGTCACCAACACGTTGACAACCGAACACACCGCAGGTGACCTCGTCTTCTGGCGACACAAACCGGGACAACACACATTGCATTACATATGTAGACGACAGGAATGCCAGCCTGGGTTTCCGGTGAATGTTCGCCGCATCTCCCGCATGGTAAATACTAAAAAATCGATATTCATCGACAAGATAATGTTCGATGTGGATGCCGATGCCGATAATGAACCCATGCTGATACTACTACGATACAACTACAACAACAACAATTGTTATTATTGCTACTACAACTACTACCACTGTCACTGCCACCACCATTACCACTATTGTTGCTGCTGCGGATGTTGCCACTGATGCTACCGACGCCGAAACCGACGAAGCATATGTTGATGTTGTTGCTTGTTGCTACTCCTGCTGCGGTTGAACTATTCTTGTTGCTATGTTGATGTAGATAGATAGATGCCGACATATTTCGTGTAGTCGCGTCTCATCTATCTATCATCGTCATCATATCTCTGTCTACCTTCACCGCACACGCGCATATACGCAAATATAATATCTACTTACACATTATACACTCGCATTCGTAACACTCATCCGCTCAAATACATACATTACCATTACATTGCCTATCTAACCTACATATATTCATACATATATACACTTACACATTATCTATCCCGTCCATCTTCTATCCTATATCCTCTCTCTATCTCTTACCTTCGGGCATTGTCCCTGTTAACTCTTACCCCTTGTCCTTGTCATTCACCCCTCATTGACATTGGCATTGGCATTTGGCTTTGACATTGACTATCATCTATCATCTCCCTCTTCCTCTAACTTATTCCTACTTATTATTGTCCTTCCTTCTTATTTACCGTACTTACTCAACTTTTATTACTCTTACTTAAGGTACACTTACTAGTTTTACCTATCTACCTTGTTATTTCTTACCTGGTTCCTTCTTTACTTCGAACGAAGGACAGCAGACCCCGGCTAGCCCGGACGTCCGTCTGATCATCTCGAAGTTTCTTTCTTTTACTTCCCTACATTTATTTTATTTTATTTTTATTTTTATTCATCGTCTACTTCTCTTTCCCTTCTTGAACATAACGGTGCTGCGGATTACTTTAGTCTTATTTTTAATTTATTGTTTATATTATTTTATTTTATTTTTATTTTATTCATTTTATCTATTTTATTCTTTTTCTTTTTTCTTTACTTTTCTTTTTTTGTCTTCCTTCCCAACTACAACAACACGCATACAATACAAAACCCATACGCACACCCCCTAACATAACCCCCCACCCATAAAACCCGAGCTACCTACTCTTTTATAACCCCATTCTCTACTGATTGTCTCTTTTGCTTGCTTGCTTGGGAGGTCTTGGACGAGTTTACTGGTTAAAAGGGGTCCGTCATGCTGTCTTCGCCGTCGACCGGCCTTAGTAACATACCGCCCCCATCGACGGCCGCGGCCACGGGCCCAACCATTGCCACTAGCACCACTACCTCAGCTCCTCCCGTACCTGGTCCTGGCCCTGCAGCGACAGGGGCTTCTCTCAAGCGACCTGCTGCAGCCGACCTGCAGCGCAGTGCCGGCACAAGCGCCACTCCTTCTAAAAGACAAGCTACTTCCGGTTCCAGGACGAATCCGATCCCGAACCCAAGTCCCTTGGCCTCCGCTGCTACTAATCCTATTACTGCTGTTACTACTGCTGCTGCTGCTGCTGCTTCTGGTTCCGCTGCTGGTCTATCGTTGTCTTCAGCTTCGGCCCCTCCGACTGCTACCGCACCTCATACCTATCTTCAACCTCAAGCTGTCATGTCATTACCGCCTGTCGTCACCGAGGAACAACTTCTAGGAAGGACACCCGAACAATTGATCGCCACGATCCTTCAGATCCAGATGCAACATCAACAATATGTCGCCCACATTTCGGCGCAATTTGATACTATTAGCCAACAACTAAACGACCTCCGTGGTAGCTTAGTAGCTTCTCACCAAGCTGCTGCATCTGTATGTTAACCGCCAAGAAAGAAAGCATCGGTTTTAATTTTCCTACTTCGTATTCATACGAAGTTTTATTTATCACAATTTACTGACAATTGTGATATTTAGGCACTCAGTTCCCGCGACACCTCTTCTGTACGGCCCATCGTACCCCCACCACCCCAACCGCAACAACCAGTCGCTACGTTTTCTCGGGGGCCACCGATTCCTATGCAAACGCCAAGCCGCCCTGCTAGACCTCCGGCTTCTCCATCCACTTCTCAACCCCAACCTAGACCGAGCGTGCAAACACCTTTATCCGGCCCACCACAATACAAATATGGAACTGTCGGCACAGTGGAAGATGTTTGGAAAGAATATCGTGAGGGTATGGATGGCCAACCTGCAGTTGAAGAATTAGACGCTACGTGGGGTTCGCGCTGGCGGCCCGAACCACGAGGTCGCACGTGGTATTCGAGACGAAAGGTCATTTGGGACAAAATCAAGGAATACATGGCGGAGGGTCTGGATGAAGAAGACGCGGTGCGAGAAGTAGAGAAGTTGCGCGATGGAAACACCATCAACAAGTTGATTCGGATGCTCCAAGATGAACGAAAGGAGAAGGGAATTGGAGATGATAGTATGGCTGGTTAGGACGGCCTTTGTGTCCCTTTTTTTTTTTTTTTGCTTCGGAACTGGCGTTACTGGGGAGCGGCATTGATACCACTTATCATATATGAGAGGCTGCATTTACGGGGCTAGTTACAAGAGGATCACGACTGCGAATTCGGCATGTCATCATTGTCATCAAGAGGGTTTCTTAACGGGACCTACGGCGGCGTGCTTTATTGTTCGCTGGCAGAACGAAAAAAGAAAGCTGGTCGAGGTCGGCGTCTAGGCGAAGATACGTGGTAATGAGTAACCATTACGATGCCATTTTTTTTTTTTTAAGGTGGTGGACAGGAACATGACATTACTTGATCATATAGGCACTTAACCTACCTAGTCTACCAAGCAATTGCAAAAAGGACATGCCTTCTTAACCACCTGCTTGCAGGTTGCGCCACATCGACGACACGTATTCAGTTCTCCGTACTCGGTACAATCGGATATGGGCGTAGTTACGGGAGATTCCGGCCGAGGCTTCTAAGTACCTACATCTACATCTACATCTACATCTATACTTACACCTACACCTGCACCTAGTAGAACTTCTGTATGGTCACGCGCCTATTTTCCTAAGATACCCTCCCTTTTGATAGACGGTGCATTAGGGTATATCGAAATCTCGGTATTTCGGTATACCCACATGAAAAGTCTCGATCGCGGATCTTATCTATGGAGTTGATTTTTTTTTATAATTGGTAGAGCAAATAAGTCCGTTCGAGGCGGTATAGATCGGGGCACCATCGGTCACACGAAAGTACGCTCGAGTTCCAATATGCAGAGCCGTGTAGGTGGCTTGATTGGCGTTGCTGGTCATCACAGTAAGCCCATGGATTCCAAGCCCAGCCCCCCTAAGCGGACTCAAAGTTCCCGCGGATCCGAACACGTCATAAAATATATTGCCGGTGCCCTTGACGTGGTAGAAAGGAGTGGAAGACGACGATAATGCCAGCCTAATTTACTTGCTCAATGTCGGAATCGGTCAGCAGTGCGTGCGCTGCGGTCTTAGATTTTTTGTTCTTTTTATTTCCTCTCCTACCCGGCTGGCCACTCTCACACCCTTGCGCCAATCCCAATGTAAGCTAACTCAGCCGCATTATTGCGACGTTGCTTGTCTTGTCCGTTTTAAAAATTTCCGGGTTGTTGACTTCAGGTTTACCGAGCTACGTCTTTGTCGTCTTGCATCCCGATGATTGGAATTGACTCCTTGTTTTTTTCTTTCTTCCGTAAGGATTTCTTGGCGCGATGCTCAATTTAGGAAAACCAGGGAAAGATCCCATTAAACTCCAACCTCCTCTTCGGCCGACCATATCAATGCCAAGTCAGGTCGAGAGTCGGATAGAAAACCCGGCGTCGGTAGTTGTGTTGGATTATTGTCTAAGTGAAGAAAGGGGGAATGAGCGAGGAGGTTTTGTTACTCAAACAACGGAAACGAATCCTAGAACTATGAGTACAAAGCCTTACATAAGATTAAATAATTCAGTGACACCAAGACGGCCAAGACGGTGTTATCAAACACAATATGTTGTAAATTAAAGAAGACAGACAAAGGCTTGATTAAGCTTATTGTACTTATTGTTAATTGTCGGCATTGATGATTCAAAACGATTGTTGATGTTTATACTAAGATAAAGCAGTATATGATATAAATCTATAAGGTATAGGCGCTACCTTGGGTGATATGAGGGATCACCTGAGAAAACGTGATAATCTATCGTGGCGAGGAAAGAAGAAACTCATCACACCGAATCTTCTTCGATTTTCTTCTCCTGCCCCGACTAACTTGTCCAATCCATTCATTTGATAGTACTCATCATGTGTTTCGATCTATACGTCCATTACACTACTACTGACCATGATACCCGCTGTCCGAGCATAGTCAACCTAGGTACTGGATATGTAGTCCGCAGCCCTTTTCAAGACCTCAATGTCTACAATGTTCCACCGACGATCGCGGGGCGTTGTATGTATCCCCACATAATGGATACTATCTCTCCTCATCAGTTTTGCCCCGACCATCCAGGATGTTGCCGTCTTGAGCGGTGCCTAGTGTGTCGCTTCAGTGTAGATACATGCAAGACTCGAGTTAAGTATCATCACTTCGTTTTCAGCGACACAATTGATGAAGAGACCGACATCTCATTCCTAAAGAGGTGGCTGGGGGATAACCCATCTCTGCTTTATCTGGTCGCGTTTTTCTTCAAAGCTGGTGTTGAATACCAGCTCGCTGACTTGGCTCTAGAGGATGTTTTGCGCCGGATCGAGATGACATGGCGCCAGGGCTACGATCCCGCCGCTGCCGAACTGATAAGACTCGAGGCGGAGCGTACGCGTTACGTTGCAATGAAGGAATACGCTGCTGAATGTTTAGGCCAGCTAGCTCTTCTCTGGGACTTTAACACAGGAGAGAAGCGGCTGCCTCGTCGCCCAGGCAGTTGGGACAACGATTCGCATGACGCGAAATATAGTAGACGCTTGAGATTAACTGTTATGAACTTTTGGAAAAAGGAGGAGAAAAGTTCCATACAATGGCCATTCATAATCGATTTAATACCCTTCTTTCGAGACACGGGACGGCTCGTGGTGTACGAAGATCCCTCCAATGTATCCCAGGGACTAAGACCAGAGAGCAACAAGGATATTTATTACCCCATTTTTGGGCTCGAGTGCTTTAATTTTCTACGGCTTGGTCCACTAGCCCAGGGATACCCGATGGTTATGGTCAGAACAACGCCACAAACTTCACGATCTCCACCTCCCCAACCAGAACCTCAACCTCGATATCGCCCTAGCCGCCCGACCCGCCCAGCTCGTCCCGTATCTCCCTCCAATCCCACCCGTCCAACTCGTGCAGCTCGTGCTAAACGACCGGCTTCTTCACATACCGCTTTGCCGCCCCCATCTTCCCTTCCCTTACACGAATCTAGACGTATTGTTGACCAGGATAAGAAGGGAAAAGAAAAACAAGACGAGCAGCACGAGGTTGAGCACGTCATCACCCACCACCCTCCTACCGCAACTCGGACTCGGGCTACTTGGTACAAGGTACGTTGGAAAGGCGACTGGCCTAAGGGAGAGGAGGAAACATGGGTGACTGCTGACAGCATCGATACAACCATCGTGGATGGGTATTGGGTCTTGCATTACGATAAGTTGAACAGGAGGCGCCGGGTGCAGACGCGAAGACAGAGACAGCAACGGAAGGGAAAATATTAAGGAAAGGTAAGGTAAATTGCATGGTTTGTTGGACGATTGATGCGTATACTACATAACGTAACATATTAGCTGGTAAGTCTTGCTTCTTGTTTCGAGGGTATCATTCATGGAAGATGTAATAAACGCCAATCTTCTGCTCACTGTCGATATGAAATCCATACGATAGTTCTATAGATAGGTACTCAGCGACGAAGTTTGCTTAGGTAGAAACAACGATAACCAATAATATACTATAACCACGCATTCACCGATTTGTCTTATAAAAATTTCAGTATGTCTATTCCATGAAACGTGACTAAGTTGGTAAGATAAATATGCCTTTTAGTCGCTTCGAAATAATTCCCTGCGAAGAGCTTGAATCTAGAGAAGGGAAGTCAATCTAATGTAAGTTAGCAATGTTTACACCGAATGACAGCGTGAAAGTTGACAATGACACTTTGGTTCCTTTTGGTGGTGATAGAGAAAACCTAACAGTGTTGCTCCTATAATATTTCTCTACTAACCGTATCCGCAAGACATCGTGACTATTCCTTGGTCGGCTATACTGAGGTTTTGAGAAACTAAGTATGGGAATCTTCTTTTTATACTAGTCAAAGTGCTAGTAACCAACCCGTGCCAAGTTGTGTCTTTGTAGTTCAGTTTAGCCTGTCCGCTTAATATCGACAAGGGAACATCCAATCTCGGAGCGCGTACTTAGTTCCGTGGCCAGACCTCAGTACAACTTGGGTATCTGGCCATAAAATAATGACGATCGTCGCTCCGAAATGTTCCTCCGGGTTTAAGCTTCACATACGCATTGCATGTAAGGCGGAACTCATCATCAGGAGCTATGAAAGGATTCGGCTTGATTGTCATCCCGCTATGGTGGGCCATTAGGGCCACCGCAGCTCCATCACGGGTACTGGCGACACCACCGGCTGAATTCACGCCGAATACGAAGGTCGGCCCGGGAGGAAAGAAATACAAGGACTCACCACATTTCCGCGTCTATGATGCTACGACTGACGCAGTCGCTAACACTGTGCTTCAGACCCTTGAGTCAGCTTATGATTGCTTCATAAATGGCCAAGGATGGCGTTCGACGGGCCTGTCATTTAACCAGGACAATGATAACGGCCCCTGGTATAAGATGAACGTCTATGATGTTGCGAATCTTGGAGCCAACACGGCCGCCAACACCGGAACGGACAGCGCTACCGGCCTGAGCTTCTTGAATGTCGTAACTGAATGGATGAATACGCCTTCGATTACTGTCCACGAATTCGGACATGCCATGACTTACGCCGAGAGGTATTGGATCAATCAGGGTCGGACCGGAGCTTGGTGGGAGACTGTGGCTAATTTCGTTGCGGATACCTTCATCACTTCTTCAATCTGCGCGGACTCTAGAACGAAGTATAACCAAGCTAGTGGTGACACGCTTATCAACTTGAAGAAGGTCATCGGTGATTCGTTCCAAGTTATCGTAGACGGATCAAGTGGAACCGGCAATTATTATGAAGCGTGGCCCTTCCTGACGTATATCACCAACAACCCGGACAATTACGCCGGACTTGGAATGGCGAATTTCCCGAACGTGTGGAGGAAGTATAAGCGGGACAGCAACGAGACGCCGCTGCATATCCTGGATCAACTCGCATCGCCAACGAAAATTCAAACAGTTGTCGGTCGATATTGGGCTCGCATGGCGTACGTCGATATCGGACACGAAAAGGCTCGGGCTCTATTCGAGAAGCAGAGGAAGGATATAAACTATGCCAATTTGGACTCGCAGGGTGGGGGGAAGTATAAGGTCAAGGCAGCTCGACAACCTCGTTATATGGGGGCGAACATCATACCATTGAAGGCAACTGGGGCATCTATTAGCGTTACTGTGACGGCTACGGCGCCTTACACTGCTAGTCTAGCGATAAAGGCGTCGAATGGTGCGGTTAGGTATGTCGAGGTTGCGGACAACAAGGCTCAAGCAACGTTGGCTAGCGGGGAGGAGGCAAGTTTGGTGGTTGTCAACACGCCGAACACACTTTATTTGTATGACCCCTTTTCGCTTACCAGTGATGTGAGTCGTGGATTGGATTATTCGATTCAACTTACTGGTGCGAGCGCATAGATGTATATTTTCGATACTGATGTGGAGGGAAGTTGAATATAATATGTTTTCTTGGCCGAAAAAGAGAATGAAAAGAGAAGTGAGATTGAACGTTTTAGCTGTTGTGAGAAGGATAAAAAAAAAAGGCAAAAGGAAAAAGCAAAGGGAAGACGTAGAGAGGGTGGCGGAATGGAGGGGAAAAAAAGAAAAAACAAGATTATGCATCGGCTGGGACTCGAACCCTCGTTGTATCGTGACACAAAAAAATCAAGCCCCCAGATCCCTCCTACAGGCCCAGCTTCCCTCATTCTATATTTATTATCCCATATACTTGTAACCGGAACCGGAAACTACTGCGCCCCCCCTACTTTCGATTCTCGGGGTATTTCTTCGTGACCAATTTCATCCTCGCTATCCATGCACGGGGTGAGACGCGGGAGTCCACGCAGGGGATGTGATCATGTCTGGTGTAGACTAAAGGCAATGGTGGGCTCCTGGATATTAATATGCTCACCCACCAACCAGGCCATTTAACCTTAGCTACCACACGGTTGGAGAACAACTGATCTATTATCTATTATAAGATCTATTCAAAAAATTTGTACGGGCCATTCATTGGTTGATCTGCGCATTGGTCACGTTGGTGGTGGTGCACCTACCTAGATACCTAGGTTACGAGGCAAGCAGTCTGGTTGGCCAACAAGGAAGCAGTTTCTGGACGGCTGTTTACGTACGTACCTTCAAATTTGGCCACTTGAATAATAAAGTGTACTCATGTTTTGTATAATACCTCGTCACGATGAAGCACTAGTCACATCTGGACGGTTCTGACCTCTTTAGCTAACTACCTCAGAGATCTTGACATGACCCCTGGTGATGAACTCAAGCAGCTACTACTGCTAGACCTGAGCCCCTTAAGCTGATAAAACATCCTGGCTGCACTTTGGACGTACCAGATCATGGAAGTAGAAGTCTTAATTAATTATACAAGGTATGCAGACAATTGATTGACATGCGAATCGCTAATACTACAAAATTGTCCTAATAATGACCCAAGCTACAATAACAGATCCATCCGTGGTCACTTCATACCCTTAATAGGAAACATCTTAACAGCCTTATTCGCGTGTATGATAGCTTCTCTCGCCCCTGGCCATGCCTTTCGCTTCCCCGTCTCAAAGAATCGAAACGCGTATGCAGTCTCAACTCCGTTATTCATCAGATTATACATCTCTCGATCCTGAAACCAAAACTTCCAACCTTTCCAACCCCAACCCAAATTCTCCAATCCTGTACCCGCGGCTTCGTGAAGCCAACCTTGGAACTCCCACTGCTTAACCATCGAAGGGTCTATACTATTCTCAAGCCTCCATCTCGACGCTACCCATTGTTGATGCTTATCCACTTGTTTCTCCATCTCTTCTTGTGATGGGACTGGATGTGCACCCCGCCATACGTTGCTCACTGCTAGCGAGATCACATCCGAGAACGAGAAACCATTATTCTTCCCATACGCTGAGTAACAAAGGAAACATATGGAGTCGGCATATTTCGGGGGGAATAAATTCATCCATAGTCTTGCAATTGGTGGTCCACCATAATTCGGCGGGCGACTTGTCTCGATAAACGGAGCGACGGTAAAATCTGCGGTATAACCTGTGGCGCATATAACGGCGTCGATATCGTCAATGATAGTACCATCTTCAAATTCAATCGATCGAGGCCCCACGAATCGCTTCAATCCATGGAGTGACGTCAAAGTCCCGTCCTTAAATGACGGAATGATATTCTCGGCAGCGGCAGCTATTGATAAGGTAACGGAAGGGAATGGTGTAACGCGCCAGGATGGATCGAGTTTACCGTATGTCGAGTATAATACGTATCGACATCCTAGATCTGCAAGAACTCTCATGGCGCTGGGGAAATTACGTTGTAAGAACATGGCAACTTGTCTTCTTCGTCGGGTAGCTAGGAGATCGGCGGGTGTTCCATTTCTCCACTTCTGTATGGCCATCATTCCTCGGCGATGGGAAGCGTATACTTTCTCTGCTGCCGGGATCAACTCCCTTATGATATCCCCCGCGGTGGCCCCGACACCAACGACGACAACCCTCTTCCCTTTAAAATCATCGACCCTATAAAACTAGTCAATTATATAGGTAGTTGACATTTATGCGTTGCGACTTACTTCCGATAAACCTGGGAGTGAATTACGATGCCCTCAAACTTCTCACGACCCTCAAAATCTGGTATTTTTGCCCTCGTTTGGTATCCATGGCAGAACGCGACTTTGTCGTATTCTATTATCTGGAGTTTACCGTCAATAACGACTTCAATCAGCCACTTCGTGTCTTGTTCGTTCCTAACGACTCGCTTTAATAATGCGTTGAACACGATATCCTTCATCATGTCAAAATGCGTGGCATATAGCTCCATGTACTCTTGGAACTGGGCCTGTGTTAGGTGATATGGGTATTCTGCAGGACTGTTAATTGAATGATGTCGCAGACATGGTATAAATGGATGGAAACGAACTGTCAGGCATGGGGAAGTCTGTCATCCCACAAGTGTACTTGCTAATGTTCGCCGTCGTAGCTACGAGGCATTGTGAGTGATGCGCGCGTCTTCACAGCTTGGGGTATCCTTGTATTCTTACATTTTAGAGCTGAAGTCATAGTTGGGTCGTCGGAATAAGCCCAAAGACCACCCACTTGGCTCCGCCTCTCATATAACGTCGCTTTGAAGCCATTTTCGCGCAGGGTCTTGAGCATAGAAAGCCCGCTCGAGCCTGGTATTGATGTTAGCGTGGGGTGTCGATCATGACCTAGAGCGTATATGGCTTTACCTGCGCCGATCACTGCCACCGTAGATTGTTCTTTCATCGCGACGGGAACCTCAACGTCGTACATGAAAAAAATCCAAGTCAAGCTTCGCTTACCTAGATGATTGAGGTGTCATTGTCAACTTTGTAGAGTCGGAAGCTCAGCTCATATGTCAGCAATTAGGCTGGCAATCGAACTACAACACCCTTGTAACGTGGTACGAGACTGAAGTGATGATTGGTTGGATCGCGGAACTACCGGATGGATCATGTATGGTATTGCTTATCAAAGACAGGGGGGATATCGAAGCCTTCACATTCGATATTGAAATGTTGACCAGTAATAAATACCTAGGTAGGTATCTTACGCGTGGATTGATGCGCGCTCTTTCTTTCTTTTATGATGCCGCGATTCGGATAAGGGATATCTTAAGATATTAGTTAAGTGTTGGTGGGATCTGCAGGGTGAGATTTGTAAGTTGACCGAATACTAATAATAACAATAAAGAAGTAAATCTGACCAATCAGATACAAGGAAATCCGAATGCAACTCTGACCCATGTGGCCCACATATCTTAAACAATTTCCACTTCGGACTTTAAGAGGCATTTATCTCCACCATCGCCGTTGCTTGGGAAGTTGACATTTTCAATTATTAGGGAGCGGTCTTTATGACTTGAGCATTTAATACCCAACTGCCAAACGCGTATGATCGCGCCGCACCATATATCCTTACTTCGATAATTATATTTCCTGGTAAGAAACTTCAATATGATGCAGAAATTCGAAACTCTTACGGCCTACCCCCGGCCCAGTTTGGGTGCCTGGAATATTAGGCGACAATTCCTTCAGGAATCCCTCATTGCTCTTCAGCTGAAATCATCACCATAATATGAAACATCACCCAAAACTACATCAAAATGGACCCATGTGCTACGTGTCGTGATTTAGAGCCTCTACCAGGTTTCTCTGGTGGTTTCATTACCGGCGGGACAGGACAGGACTTGAAAGACTCAGGATCTACTTGTCAATTATGTTCGATTCTTTGGGAGGGACTGGAAGTCTTCTGCTTGAATAGTCCAGCCACGGTTCAATGGATGGCGCTTCGCCAGGCAGAAGACTCATTTCGGCTTCAGTATAAAAGATCCTCAGCCGAGAGAGCATGGATGGGCCTTCATTTCTACACAAAATACTGTGGGTTACACCAATCTCGTATTGGGCTCTCCCAGTTAACATTTTACGCAAGCACAAGACCGGTTCTCTGATGTTTTCAAGCCCACCAACGACCTCGAGCCAGATACTGCATGTATCAAGTATCTTTCGCAAATGAAGGGTTGGATTAAGACTTGCGATGAAAAGCACCAGGTCTGCAAGAGTCGTCAGAATAATTATCTCCCTACTAGAGTGTTAGATGTCTCGCGCGACCCGGACAGAATCTTTCTTTACGAGCCAGCGAAAGCGGATAAAGGACCCTATACTGCGTTGAGCCATTGCTGGGGTGGTGTTGTTCCCATTATAACCACAGAGAATACCTTAGATAAGTTCAAGGCGGGGATTTCGATTGAGGCGTTCCCTAAAACGTTTCGCGATGCGATTCTAGTAACGCGGGAGCTTGAGTGTCGGTATATTTGGATTGACTCCCTCTGTATCGTTCAAGATAGCAAGGACGATTGGAGGCATGAAGCTTCGCGCATGGCAGACGTGTACGGTAATTCCTACGTCACTATTTCAGCCACTGCGTCAGAAAATAGTAGTGGTGGCCTTTTCCGTCGGCACGACCCTCTAGACCTTAAACATACGGTCCAGCGTCCTGCCGAAAATGGCGTTTGTGCTACGGTGCATGTGCGTCCAGCATTGGAACACGCACCTTACTTTGCTAGTAGCCCTTACGGACTAGAATCTTCGACACCTGGGCCACTCCTCGAGCGATCTTGGTGTTTTCAAGGTTAGTTAATCGAACTCCCTTCAGGCGCAATCGATTGTAACAGAAAATACAGAATATCTTCTGGCTCCTCGCGTACTATCTTTCACGGAATGGGAGATACTTTGGTTATGTTTATCTAAACGATCCTGCAATTGCGGGGAGTATAATGAGGACATGCGCGATATCGTTGCTGCGAGCGATTTGAAGGCTAGATTTGATACGCAGCTCCGCGATTCTTCACCGAAAGATTTACGTCGACTCTGGCAAGACGTCGTCGAAGCGTATTTGTTAAAGGGTTTAACTTACGACACCGATAGACTACCTGCATTGGCTGGAATTGCGCATTTATTTTCGCAGAGGAGCTTAGGTCGTTATGTGAACGGTCTCTGGGAGCCAACTCTTGTCGCCGATCTTTTCTGGGGTCTTGATTCGTCATTTGCGCAAAACTACGATATCGTTGCGAAACGCACTTTACATCAAGCAATGCCGTCATGGTCGTGGGCGTCTGTTTCCGGATCTTTTCGCTATGCTCCTAGTACTTATGTTTTTGAGGGCATTAAGATCATTAGTATTTCATGGGAACCGATGATATCCAACCCTTTGGCACAGGTTTCTACTAAGACCATAACTATTCGCGGGGTACTCGTCCAGGCTCTCGCTTGGGGCGGAGCAGATTACGAGAAAAATCCCAGCAACCATTATCGACGAGTTCAAATCCACAATGAAAAGGATCACAGTTGGTTGGTAGATGTCACGTCGGAACTTTATTGCGACCCTGACAATCCAGCGGACGTTTACATTTTCAGTGGTACCAAGGGTCCGGGACTCGTTCTTCGCAATGTAAAGGGATCTTCGTCTACATACCAGAGGATAGGCTTCATTGAGGGTTATCCACCTAAGCGGGATGAACGCGGTTCAGAAACCATTCAGATGATATAAGAAGTGTCGCATCAATGAGGCGTGGGCCTCCCGCCATGCGATACCGATCTTGGATGATGAATTGTGAACCCAGAATACGGGTACAATTTTTCTACTTCAGTAAGAAACCGGGAACAAGCGACGAGGACACGATGCCATACTCATGTCTAAAGAATACTGATATACCTATATGGAAGCGGTTATGATGTAATTACTGCAGATTGATCGAAGATTTATAGTTCCTACAGGATACCATTTCAAGTAAGCATGGCCAACGAGTTCTTCGCAGCTGCCTATCATTTAAATTATGAATAAATGAATGTTTTCGCAGAAATGCTTGATGCTGATTGGTGCATGGGGTAGTACTTACCCGGCCGGCAATATAGACTAGAGTGAAGATATATTAAGCAGTTCTAGTGAGGCGGCATTTAAAATGAGAAGCATCATGCTAAAAATAAAGATAGACTCCCATTTCCCCTCTATATACCGATATCGACTTTCTGGATCCGCAGAATACCTAGCCAAACATTATAGCCAAGGCCTGAAGTACGCTCAACTTCGCAACTCTCCTTAACTGACGATCAGTTACTGTTTAGTCATACTTCGAGAAGCTCTTACGATGAGGTCACATTGGAGTTCCGTACTGGCGGGCGCCGGATTCCTTATGCCGGTTTCTGCCCTGCTACGCTTTTCATGCTCCCAGCTCGTCGTCGAACGTCTTGACCCTCTGGTCAACCCAGGCGTGGTCGGGTCTCCTCATCTTCACCAAGTCATCGGAGGGGTACGCACATGTGTCTAACATAGAACTACTAGAGTGTACACTTAACTAACCATTACCTGTCGCAGAATTCTTTCAACGCATCGATGGACCCAAAGACCCTAGACATCCCCGGTGAAGCTACCTGCACGACTTGTACCTTTGCTGAAGACTTCTCCAACTACTGGACTGCTGTCATGTTCTTCCGCGCACGGAATGGAACGTATAAGCGTGTTCCGCAGAAGGGAAATGTATACTTCGAAGAGTCAAATGGTGGCATGACCATTTACTACATACCAAGCTACAATAACACCAAAGTGACCGCGTTCAAACCTGTAAGTTCTCGTTATTCCTCTCGGAACTTTATTACACAGCATGCTTATAATCACCCGAGGGCTTCCGAATGATTACCGGCGATCCTACTATACGCACTAAAGAGGAGGCAGAGAGATACCGTCAACTCACATAGTAAGTACAAGCTGATGGAGCTCAGGTAGTAAACTCGAATTGCGAGAGGACGTATCTTCCACCAATTTACGGCTCTCAACCTCCATATATACCCACTATAGGGTTGTCAGATGTGGTCACTTACATATATCTTCATAGTACCTGTCTTCAAGATCCCATGACACGAACGGGCGAAACACTTGATATGCCTAAAAAGCCATGCCCCGCTGGTATCATGGCTAACCTACGTTTCCCAACGTGAGTTCCTCGTCTTTTACCCCAAAGAATCGCCTGCTAAGCTGCTTAGTTGCTGGGATGGTGTCAACTTGGACTCCCCGGACCACTCAAGCCACGTCTCGTATCCTGAGAGTGGCACATTCGAACAAGGAGGGCCATGTCCTGCAAGTCATCCTGTGAAGGTACAATATTTTAACGCTCTATTTACTCTCATTACTAAATATTTTCAAGATTCCCCAATTGTTCTACGAAATCGTATGGGACACTACTCCATTCAACGATAAGTCCGAATGGCCGGAAGACGGTTCCCAACCGTTCGTTTGGAGCTATGGTGACGCCACGGGGTTCGGAAACCACGGTGATTACATGTTCGGTTGGAAAGGCAACGCGCTGCAAATCGCTATGGATACGAACTGTAACGGTTTTCAGTGCCCAGAGTTGAAGTATCAGAATATTGCCGAGGGGAACAAGTGTACGAAGAAGAGAGATGTAAACGAAGATGTTGATGGCTGTAAGTATTTTGATCTACTACCATATTCACATGCTAACAAGGAGACTTAGGGCTTACTGAACTGCCGGGTGGTATGCCAGTCACTGATGCGAGCGGAAAATCGATTTTCTAAAGCCATCTATTGGTCGTTAATGTAGAATTACATATTTCGCTCCCTCTTCTGCTATAACCGCAATATCATAAAATCTTTATGACTCAAAAAGCTCGGAGAAAAATCGCAATATGGTTTGCATCTCTTTGTTGTCTACTATGGTGCCCCGGAGATGTTTCCGGATGTGTTCAATCATTATCATTCGACAATTAACTTGTAACAGTCCAATTGTCTTATACGTTCGGGTGCCAACAAAGGAATTCATGTTACTCGTGAAAGAATCTGTTTAATAATTTCTATTTTCCAGAGTATTAAATAGTTCGGTTTGGGCCGTGGTATGGCCAGAGGTAACCAAATGCGTCACTTTTAGCGTAGGTAGCTTATGGCACTTCCCGCGAAAACCAAAGACATAGCAATCATACGTAAAGCTCCACCCCGTAACTACGTTAGGATAGCCATGGCGCCCAGACCGGACACCGACACCGACACTCGCGAAGGTATTCTCAACGGTGAATGGAACCAAGACCCTTCATGGCTCTGGCCTGCGTCGCTGTATCAGCCGTACTGTTTGTTCCATTTCCTTAAAGAATGCTCTCTCTATCATATTTACCAGTCAGAATGGTTCAAACTCACGACACGAACAACTAAAAATCCCAGGATATTCGACAGGCCACGGATGTATGGAAGGGGGCGAGTACCGAAAAAGTATTCGAGGAGTAACGTGAAAAGACCAACTAGAAGTCGAGATAGTTCTCCATGCAGTGATACGTCCGACAATTCGTCCCCCCATTTCAACCAGCTTCAGCTTTCTCTACCCTGGCCAGTTCACAAGACACGATTGGAAAACCTGATCAACGGTATCTATTTCAAGCTCTTAGATGAAAGGACAGCAAACGAAGAGAACATTTACGAGTCTAGCTTAGTATGTCGATACTGTAGATTCAATGCTAATGCTGAGGACACTGATGAATCTGGGACTAGAAAAGTAACACCCCCGGCGCCAATGCATCACATCCGACCAGAGGACATCAAAAAAGAACATGTCGGTAAATTTGGAGGTATTACATTTGCCATCGATCCATCTGGTGACGATATAGTCGTTATTCTCCTAGGTATGGAGCAACTCGATCATCCTGTTCGCGAAGTACCAATAGGGCCGAGAAGGGAGTCTTTCCGGGTCGTTGATCGGCTCGGACGTAGAAATGAGCAATACTTAAACAAATAGTAGTAACCTAAATGATATAAATTTCAAGTAAAATGAAGTTTGTAACCAACCTAGATGGGGATTCTATAATTGTGTTGTATTGCCTTTACATAAACTTATAGGTGTAAATGCTGTAAGTTCAACTTCTTATAATAGTTTCTGCTGAATTCAAATCCACGCCACGATTCCCTTGTGTAACATCCAACTAACAGATTGGGTTAGCATTGATGCGGGTAACGTCGGCATCACCATCCCGGAGCCCACGAAGAGCTGGACCGAAGAAGAAAAAAAAACGCAATTTCAATTTTCGATTTCCGATCCAGATAGAGGGTCTTAAATGACTTGCTTATCCAATAGGGTGTTTCCGAAGGAGATTACGGGAGGGACCAGGTTTAAAAGTTAAGCATATGAGAAATCGCGTGCCTCTTGTGGCGACATCAGGGGGAAAGAGAGATGAAGAATTCTTTTTTATACGAGTTGTGAAATGTATAAATAAACATCTAGGTGAATGATGAGATTGGTTGGACCTAATGATGTTATTAGAAGTAACTTGGCATATCTTGGATATTAAAGCACCTTCCATATTGATCGTGAAAGTCTAATTGTGTGATTTTCCAGCTGCTTTTCGAAATCACAGTTCGTAGTGGCTTATGGGCTGAACTTTGTTTAATGTTACATCGTGAAACTCCGAAGAAGTGGTAAACTTGTAAACTTACTCTGCTTAGCTGCTTAGCCACCCCTTTTTAGTGGGAGATCACAAGGTTTCGTTTGCGTGCGATGGCGTGCGACCGCCAAGCATCCACAAGAACCTCACAAAACTTAGAGACCCGCGCATTACTTATACCGTTATACGTAATGGACATCTCCTGATCCAGAATCCTACAACATCCAAGAGGCTCTGGACTTAGGACCTTGTCCTTCCACTTGCCTATGTTGACATCAATAACATGCATAACATATGATTATCGCTGAATTAAATAGGAAGTATTTTCCATCTTGGATTTTTATTTGAATTATTTTATCTCATTCATTTGCGATCGTATCGTACCAGGATGGTGTCAACAGAAGCGACGAAAGACTCGGACCGCGACACGAGGGAACTCACCGTCCCTACGGACGAGGAGTACGCGTCTTCGACGAATGATGGAGTTCAACAATTCGCCTACTCCGACTCGCGGAAGATTGGTATCACTGGAGCTGTGTTCTTAATTCTCAACAAGATGATTGGAACAGGAAGTAAGCTCTGTCGCATTCCTACGACTACCTACCTAGGTACTCAAGTAGAAATCAACTCACCAACTGTTTCTAGTTTTCTCAACTCCGTCGGCCATCTTCGCAGCAACCGGTTCAGTTGGCATATCCATTATACTATGGATCGTTGGGGGTATCATCACGTTCTGTGGTCTTAGTGTGTTCCTCGAGTTTGGGTTGGCCATCCCGCTATCTGGTGGTGAGAAGAACTATCTCGAACGAGTTTACCGCCATCCACGTTACCTGGCTTCATGCGTTCTAGCAGCGCAGATGATTTTACTTGGTTTCTCATCTGGAAATTCCCTTGCGTTCGGCCGATATGTCTTGGCTGCGTCTGGAAGCACGGAAGGAGATGGTTGGACCGCCCGTGGTATAGCGATCGCTTGTATTACTTTTGCCGTTGGACTTCACTCGACTCTGCCGAAATGGGGATTGAGATTGGTAAACATTCTGGGAGTGTTCAAGGTCGTAATTCTGGTTTTCATCGTCTTCTCGGGATTTGCCGCCATTTCTGGTCGACTTCTTGTCCCACCACCAGGGAATTTCAAGAACGCGTTTGCCATCGAGGTAACTGAGAACTACGGCGGCCAAGGCGCTTACGGTTATGCGACTGCGCTGCTCCAGATTATATACAGTTACAAGGGCTGGGAAAACGCCAACTACGTGCTTGGAGAACTGAAGAATCCCCGCAAGACACTTGCGATCGCGGCGCCCATTGCGATTGGCGGCGTCACGATCTTATACGTTCTCGCCAACGTGGCATATTTCGCGGCGATAAACAAAGACGACCTGGCTACGTCTGAGGTCTTGGTGGCGGGTCTATTCTTCCGAAATGTGTTTGGTGATAGCGCAGCCGCTCGAGCCCTCCCCGCGTTCGTGGCATTGAGTAACTTGGGGAACGTCTTGGCTGTGAGTTTCGCGCATGCCCGACTCAACCAGGAATTTGGAAAAGAAGCTCTCCTTCCATACGGTAAATTCTGGGCATCTATCAAGCCATTTGATGCCCCGGCAGCTGCAGTAAGTAAACCGAAGCTCTTTAAGTATATCATCTCGTACTGATTAAACACAGCTTTTCCTCCATTGGCTTATTACGGTGATCGTACTCGTAGCTCCGCCCGCTGGACCTGCGTACAACTTCCTCGTCAATCTGTACACCTATCCTGGTGCGTGGATCAACGGCTTCGTCTCTGCTGGTCTCATCTATCTTCATTACAAGAAATCCGAAAATTGGACCTCGCCGTGGCATACCTACCTTCCTATCGTCGCATTATACTTATTGGCCAATATTTTCCTCGCTATCGTCCCATTCATCCCACCAAACGGGGACTGGAACGCCGAGGGCTACCCCTATTTCGTGTTCCCTGTTGTCGGAGTCGGTGTGTTGATTCTTGGTGGGATATACTGGACTTGCTGGTCCAAGATTTGGCCTGCTATTGGTGGATACCGAATCGAAGCACACCGAATTGTGGAAGACGATGGTAAAGAAGTGGTTCGGTATCGGAAGATCAAGACGAGGTAGAGATGATAAATAGATGTGGTCGGTGGGGTAGAAGAAGAGTGTCCTGATAATGATATCCCAACTTAGAGATACCTACCTAGGTATTGATTGGAGGCAATATTCTGTATCGGCATAGAGTAAGGTCAAAATATCATCAATGATTGCCTTTGGTGTTTTGTAGCCACCCCCGTCGTATAAGTAGTCCCCCGCCACAGTATTCTCTATCAAGCCAAGCTCTCCTCTTTTTTTTTTTTTTTTTTTTTTTTTTCATAAAAAAGCCACCAACCCCCACTCTATTGATTCTTCGTCAAGCCCTCCTGGAAATGGTTAATAACATGGAATTTTACTGTTTGCTGCCTGACCGAAACCTACGCCTAAGATGAAATTTTCAGCCTGTGCGACCAAACGCTCCAAGGTTCAATCAGAGTCCGAACGCCTCTCCCCTTCTTCTCTTCTCTGACACCCAACCCTCTCTGCCGTTCTCGTATTACCCGCCTCTGATACATTTCTTTAGCGAATTTTCCCGAGCTTCTGGTCTTATAGCGTCAATTGATGACAACTCATGGTTAACTCTGATTGGTTCTACTCTGGTAGGGGAGGTACGGCTCTTAGCGGTTAAGAACAATGCTTGTATTGTAACACAAATCGTAAAACGGGTAGCAACTCCACAAACTTAAATATTTAGGATACTACCTTCGAAGGCGCAATCAAATTATTTGCATGTATCTCCAGGCAGGTAGGAAGGTAAAGAAGGTTAGATGTATACACCAGGGGAGGCGCTAACTGCATGATAATCCATGTTCATGCACGTCTTTCCCGTCACACAAGCAGCGGGGAAGCTGCATCTAGATTGATCATCGGACAGGCAAGTTCGAACCAGATACGGCAATCGCGCCTATCTTTCTGTACGTACCGACGTATCTTTTTCCTTTCTCGCTGCTAAGCTTTTGCTAAGGTCCTGCTATCTTTCCTTTTTTTACCTCAGATTTTTCAACTTCGTGACAATTCGCTCGCTTTCTATTCCCCCATCACCTACATCCCAGCACATCAATTGTATGTGGATATGTATATGTAGGAAGTCGGTACATGTAAGAGCCTCGATTGGTATGGTATACCCTGGCACTCGTTTTTTTTTCAATTCAATAATTTTTTCCTCTCGTCTCTATTTTTCTTTTTCTCGTCGGTTCTGACACCGGAGAACGAGGAGCAATCCCAATCCCAATTCCTTTTCATCCACCCCAACTCACATTTCCACTCTTCATTTACTCCGGTTTCATTCAAGCCATGGCGCCATTGATATCCGGTTAGACTATCGCCTCTTCATATTTCCAATCCGTGATTGGTCACAACTCCCCGTCACACCGCTGCTAAGCGTACGTACGGGGTATCAAAGTTAAGCCCTGGTATTCGGGGTACGGCCCGGTGCGCGTTGTGTCTCTTCTGTGTTGAGGTGGGTAACTCTGCGTCTTCGGCGAATTTGTTCTGTGGCGTTCTACGGTGCTTTCTGGTGCGGAGAAGCAGCTGAGAGCTTGCATATCTCGTTTATAATCTGGTTCAAACGGGAGCCACAACAAGTCAATTTTTCCGCTTACTCGTCTATTTTTTTTCCTTTTTTTTATCTTTTTTTTAATCCCATTTATTCGTTTTGCTGCCGTCCCTTTGATCGATCGACACTTAGTTCTCTCAGTTGGATTTGGGTCGCGGACCTCGAAATGTCTAGATAAGGTAGTCGGGGGTTGGCAATTGGAACAAGCACAATTCCATCTCGACTTACCTACCTAATACTTTAACTTATACCTCCGTAGTTGTCCCATAACCGTTCAATATCTGAACTAGATATGGCCGACGAAACGCCACCGGGCGATCATAGAAGTCCTGTCGGCAAACTGAACAACGCCATCTCCGACTTCGCTACATCCTATGTGAAGAATGAACTACAGCAATTAACTCGAGAAAGTGACGATGCTTTGGCGCGCAGCCACGTGCCTAAACTGCGAGCCCTCCTTAGAGAGGTCGATAGGGAGCGCCACGCCTTCGAACAGGGCAAGGAGAAGTTAATTTATGATCTGCGCAAAAAGTTGGAGCTTCTCGAGGTCGATGCTCAAACTATCGAGGCCACTCTCGCCGAACTTAGTCCCTTCATCCCCAAATACCTAAGAATCATCCCCAGCGCTTCGACCCTGACCGTACGGCCTCCAACGCCTCCAGTTCGAGATAATTATTTCAATACCGTCCTCAGTGCCGATCTCATATCCAGTGCGCCTCCTCCTCCAGACACGCCAGTTATTGAACAAGGGATGCCCTCGACTCCATCGAAGGCTCATCGTCCGAGCCCATCAACAATTAATGTTTCCCCTGGCGCAGTACCCAATATTGACTACCAAGTTCAGAATCAGATCCTGTCTGAGAACTCTACAGCCCACCAACACTCCAAGAGAGCTAGCTTAGATGAAGATGGCAGCGCAAGTGCGAAGAGACGAAAAGTAGATAAAAAGGTATGAATTAGAGGAGTTCCTTATAAATTTGCCCTATGATGGACTCACATACGACTAGGCTCTGAGTCGGAGCCAATCAGATATTTTTCGCAAAATCGCCTTTCCGAATTTGGAGACAAAAGAACGTATTTTCCGCCACTCGGAGCGTCCAGGCTTCTTCGTCATTCGATGTAATCGACCGAATTGCCCAACGGGATTCTTTACGGATCCACCATTAGCATATAATAGAGCTGTGAAGCACTTCCAAAGCCACGGGGAGGTGGGAGAGGATGACGAGGAGCTTACGAATGAATACATCTTTGAGCATTTCGCGTGCGAAAGTAGGTGATGTCTTTTATGACATATTCTTGTAGGTACACGGGGCTAATTTCGATTCGCAGTCGAAGGTTCTAGCCTGGTTAGTAAGTACTGGATTAAGGAACACCTTGGTCCGGTGCCGCATACCTGTAGGTTTTTCTCGTTTAGTCACCCTCTGTAGTAGTCATATTGATTTGAATTGGTCGCCATTGGAGATGAGTTACTAACGCCGATAGTTATCCCCGGGAAGTCAAGACCAAGAAATAGCCAAGGCGATTCCCCTACTTCTCGCAAGCGACAAGACGACGATAAAAACTATACTCCATCTAATAGACCGGAAATTCATACCGTGGATGACTCGGATGGAGATGAGGACGAAGAAGACGTAGAAGTTGAAAAGCCGCGCCGCACACCTCGAAGTGTACCTCGTCCAGACTACGCAGAACTGGTTGCTAATAAAGACCCTTGGAGTACCGTGGACCTAGACAGCGACGTACGCTACCTCATAAACCCGCCCCTTACGGTGTAATTATTGACGTGCGATTATAGAGGTCTATCCCCCGTATTATGAAGGAGCACCGCCTGCCTACTAATGGCATTTCCAAGTCCTCGAGGTCTGGAAGTAGCAGATCGTCAAGTATTTCGAAAAGATCCACTCCGGGCCCATCATCGACGAGAGCGAAGACAACGGAACCGAGTAAGTACGTTCAATGTCTACTCCATCACGAATAAGTGGCCATAGTCTAACAAGTCCTAGACCGTTTGGGTATACCTCAGAACAATGGCCGAGGCGATCCGCGCCCAGCTAGAGATAATCGTCATTTCCGTACACCACGTGTCTCGCTTATTGATGGTCACCTATTGAAGATCACGTTAGATCTAATGCGCGGATGAAGAAATGGAGATTTGCTGTTTATTTGCTCGTTTGCATTGCATTGCTACTTGATGGGGATCTGTTATACCCCATGTTATGGCCTTTGGGAGATGGAGGGACTTTGCATGAAAGGGGCATACATGTTTGCAGTGTTAGGTCGGTGTCTGTTAGTATCGCTTACATAACGTAGACCAGAGGTACGCCTGCTGGACGTAGATAATGTTCATACGATTTAAACTGGCTATAATTGCCGTATAAATCAAGAGATATATACGTTACGCTCGGTATGTATATATATTTCGTCAAATGTCTAGTGCGATGCAATTTCGATGCGGCCCCCTACTATCTCTGCTATATAAACGTATCTAGATTATCCTCGTGTATACGTCGCCTTCTATGAGATTTCTGTATATCCTAGCCAATATCTATTTTGTATATGCGGGCTAAAACATATCCAAAATATAATCTCTAAATTCTCGATCTATTTCGCATGATCTATATGTAAGGACGCATACCTCCATAGACTGATAATCATTAATCACAACTTAGCCCGTCCACCACTAAGCGCATCCCAATCGCGCGGTCCGAACGGTACGTAGGAGTCGCCTTTAGCAAAATTATCGACCCAGAAAACGGGATCGGGCGCGGTGCGAGATGGGTCAGCGCCAGCGCGTTTTAGAGGTACTTTATCCTGCTTGTTGTTGTGGGTGGCAGAGCGCGCGGGGATGCGGCGGATGAAGATGGGGACGGCATATTTGGGGAGGTGGGCGCGGGCGTGTCTATTTCTTTTGTTAATATGATCTGATCGTGAGTAGAGGGGGGATCGAAAAATAGGATAGAATTAATGAAGAAGAGGGGTGAGTGAGGTCAGTGGCGCTTTTAAAAGGGGGCGTGTATTTATATTGTGTATCGTATTCGGTACTCCGTAGTATTGGTGGCGTTTCTGTGCGGAGACCGGTGTGAAGCAAGAGGGGGAGGGAACGAAAAATGAGACAAACGGGAGGTTGTTCAGAAAACACTGACTTTAGTAGACCGTTGTAATCGAATGACTTTACAGCCGGATCTACGAATATAGCCGCCATACCAGCCTTACCATCGTGATTCGGCAACGACACGCCATACACGGTTGCTTCGCTCACGCCTGGGTATCGGCCTAGCACCTCGGATACTTCCGCTGTCGAAACGTTTTCGCCCTTCCATCGGAACGTGTCACCTAGACGATCTAGGAAAAACCAACGTCCATCGTCATCGCGTCGTAAAGCGTCACCCGTTCGGTAGTAAAGATCGCCCTTACGGAATACATCGCGTACGTATTTCTTCGATGTTGCCTCCTCATTGCCATAGTAACCTGGGAATGCAGGAGTTATGGTTGGTGGTTGTGCGACCAGAATTTCTCCGCCTATCGAGTACGGCACACGTCGCGCGAACCCCGTCTTCGGATCCCTTGCGATATCTCCCGTATCTACGTCTATCTCGACCGGAACAAACACATTATGGAATCGCCATCGCTGTAGAAAGCCATGGTGGCCAACAGCATGAGCGCGGAAATCACCACGTGCGGGGTTATCGAGGGGCATGATGCCCTCGGTTGAATTGAAGAATTCGAAAATCATCTCGATGCCGAAGCGATCGCGGAATGGCTTCCAGACATCTGGACGCAGACCGTTGCCGTATATGGAATGCACGTTATGCTCCTTATCCCGCGGCGACGGCGGTGCAGCGAGCAAATATCGGAGTGTTTCGCCGACATATACGAACCACGTAGCGCGACTCTCACGGATATCATCCCAGAACCCGGATGCGCTGAACTTGGGTGCGAGACATAGCGTCTGGCCTGTTAATAACTGCGTCATACCGCTGATACCGCCGGTGCCATGGTACAACGGCATACAATCGTAATATCGCTGGTCTTCGCCCTTGACGTAGGAGAATCCGCAATCTTTACTTGCGCCGTACCCAAAACCCGCTGCGATTGGTAGGATGCACGCTTTGGGTAGACCCGTCGTGCCGCTCGTGTAGAACAGCCCAAATGCTGAGTTGGCGCGCACGTTCTCGTCGCGTAAGGGGTCTGCGGGTCGCTCGCCTTTCGTCGCATTAATGGTTGCGCGCGCATCGGCGAGTTTAATGATGCGGACTCCCTTGGAATTTAGCTCATCCTTGACGGCGTCGAGACGCTCGAGAAGTTGCGGTGCACCGTCAGCGAGGACGAGTTTTGTCTTGGCGATACCGAGGCAGTGGAGTAGCGCTTGTTTGGTTAGATTATGGTTAATGAGTGCAGGAGCCGCACCGATAGCTAGCAGGCCCATCCATGCGAACACGAAGTCGGGACTGTTAGCCATGAATAGAGCGACGAGATCGCCGGGTTGAACGCCTTCGCGAAGAAACCATTGCGCGTATTGGTTCACGCGGTAGTACGTCTCGGCGTATGTGAAGCTACCTTGGCGCGACCAGATGCATTCTTTACCGGGTTGGGTTTGCGCGTGCTTTTCGAAGAAGTAGTATGGTGACAGACGCTTTTCTTGGACTGGATGGTGGGTGTGAGTGAGATATGTTCGTTGTCTAGGTGCCATTGAGGGTTTGGTTGGTTGGTTGGTCAGACTTACTCGCTTTTTGGAGTTGTTTTGTACCCCTGGCCTTCGAGCGGATGGCTTGCCAATCCTGTCGCAAATTGTATTTACCATCGAGATACGTGAAGCCGGCCGCGGTGGCAGCTACCGATGCTGCTGCTGCGATGATCCGTTAGTTCATGTTGTTGCGATGCGATGCTGTGGGGTATGAAGCGTGTGAAAAGACGGCAGCATGTCTCGGAACCCAGACCGAAGCTATGTTGCGTCGGTTATGGAGGGGTCGGGAAGCTCACCGATTGCCGCCATCCTCTTCTCGAAACTTTTTGGTTCAATGTCTCACCAAAAAAACGTGGCCGGAGACAACAAACATGGAACAGTAAGCTCGGGGTTTACTACTATCGCAAGAAATCTAGCACCAAAACTTAAGGTCGCATTCTAGATCCAATCGTTCTTACTACCAGAGATCAACCATCGAAATTCCAATGGAAACATGATTTTAAAAAACAGCTCAGGGGTATAAAAGAAACAAAAAGGAAAAAAGTCAAGACGCGCCATCAGTACAGCCGAAGGGTGACCTCGGGATTTTAGCTCGATTTCTCCGTTGGACGAGGGTTAGAGAGACGGCAGTTTGTGGGGGACAGGGGGGTCTGACAAAGAAGCTAAAGAGAGAGCAAACAGACACTCATATGTAGTTCGGGTTTATTCGAGGTCCCTCTCTCCCTTCGCTATTTCAGGGGTAGTAGTACTAAGGCACAGTGGTGGTTGGCTGTTAGCGAGGAAAAGAAAAGATGTGGGGGAAAACAAGGGGGCCAAGCTGAGCTACACGATGATAGTGTAGGTGCGCATACACTAAACAGCTCACGTACCGTATAGGTATTAGCCGTTGGAGATTCGCCCCGCATTTTCCGGATCTGTTGTTCGGCAATATTAAGAGGTATGTTTTCTAGTAGAGACAAACTGCTTGATAGATGGGAATTTTACTTGGTAGTTGCGTAGCTCCTATTTCTATCACTGGCAAATAAGGATATTGTGGCGATTACAATGCTAGATAATCATACGCGTAGGTATAAGGTAAAAATAGCAATTAAAATTAATACGTATACGACGAGATGCCTCTAAATCGCCAGTTCGCTCATTACTGACGGTGCCCGGGCCCACCTGCTCTTCCGGATTTCGTTCATCCCAATTGCCTTCGGTGCTACGTAATCCCGACTCTTATCTTACGGTGGGGCCGGATGACGGTTTCCTTCGAAATAAAGTTAACAAGGACGCCGACTGCTCCGAGTAACGTTCTCCACTCCGGACTTTCCTCGCTCGTGGCTCCCTTTCCGTCGTCCGAGCCACTCAGGTATCTAAGACAGCCAACAATACCAGCCATGCTATAATACCAGTACAGTAATAAGAGCATCAAAGACAACCATAGGGACTGTCATCGGTGTTGATTTAGGATCAATGAATTGTTTAGCCTTACTGAAATGGTGTCGGGACAACCGGAGTATAGGTTGACTAAGGAGAAGTAGACTGAAAATATGAACCAAGGACACAACGGGCACCGCAGGACGGGAGGAAAGACGAGAAGTATTAACGACTTCCTCCTTTCCCCTGCTAGATACGCACGCATGAATACCTCCCCAAGTACTTTCCTAAGTAAATACCGAATCGAACACCTCTTCTTGATTACAAATTGGGTTTGACTTCCCTATCAATGGTCGTGACAGGGTGAATGTGTTCGAATCACGTATTGGGTAGGCACACTTAGAAAGAGATACTACAGGTATGCTATGAACCGTAGTGATGCCTACTATATACTTACATTTCCAGCTACCCAACGAAATACTATGGTCATTGTTCTTTCCATATCTCTCCCTATTTGCAAGAGTTCCCAGGATAGCTAAAGAGATAGGAGCCATCCAATGCGTCTCCCCCTTCCCGTTCATAGCGAGCACGTAGGAGATCTTAGCTATAAATAGCCACCGATTATTTCCAAGGTCGTCCTCAAGCACAACCCGTTTTTAGATACTTTGTGAACCTCCCCAACCAAACGAAGCATGAAATCTATAAGCTTCTCTTGTTCGTTGGCCACTTTTACATGCCCGGAGAGGATTGGGACCCGCGTTCTACCAGCAAAAAAGGCGATTACTACACCCAGATCTTCAGACCTTACCATTTTGCGGAGCCAAATACTCAGCGATACAAGCACTACCGCCCTGCTTTGTACGGTGTAAGTTCCTGGCATCTATATTAGGCTTCATTGTATTATAAATATTGTGACTGATGATTTCCAGGATCGACTTACTCTAGCCGAAAATTATACCCCTGGCCTTCTTCAGGCCGTCAGCTAGGAGATGCAAAGACAAGCTGAAGCAGTATTCTTCAGCTACAATACGTTTGTCGTCCCGGTCGGCCAGATCAACAGCCACCAGTTCTTGAGCCTATACTAGGCAACGAGCGGACAGGATTTTCTCTTCTATGTGAAGGATTTAAGCCTGGCATTCGACTTTCGAGATTCCACATTTAAGCCAGCTTCTTACGACTACGCAGCACTGCCCTCCAACGAAGACGACTTGCTTGAAGGACAGTACCAAAGATCCCTGGGTACATTGGAAAATGTTTGGCGGCATCGCATCCAGTGTCTACGCCAATGGACTAAACTACGTCGACTGCAAGTTGATTTCTGGGGCTGTCATAGGGGTCCAGATCTATACAATGCCATTCGTATGACCTCATGGGTGTGCGTAGAACTTGGCCAAGGATGGACTAGAGGCGCGCCAGAGGTCGCTGAGGTTATGGGTCGGAAGAGTGAAGAAGAGAAGTTAATGATTTGGAATCATTTGCTTGGTGCCGGCGTCTATGCGGAAAATATTAAGTTCATACCAGCTCAACCGAACCCGCCTATAGAAAAAATTCTGAGAAGGTGTACCGATGCTGTCCTTCGTGTCTTGCAGGACACAACTTAGAGGGAATGGACATGAGGATACCTAAATGAGTATACGCTCATTGGTTTGGACTTGAGGGGCTGGAACTCGAAGGATATGGGTGTTATGACACCTGTAGCATCCTGATAGGAAGACATCACCAACACATGTATGGACGAAGGTTGATAGGTCCGCTGGAAACGCTGGAAGCGCTTTACTGCATATAAGGCACCAACACAGCTCTTGGCAGTCTCGTATCCAAAAAAGGAAGCTGTACTGAATATGTACTGAATATCATGCACTGCCGTCAGGCAGCATAAAAGGAGTAGCTTCTCCCGAAGGGACTTGAGGGAGGAAGATGGGGCAAGCAGATCCTAAAAAGATTATAGCTACTCAATATATTGCCTTATCCCCATTTTGACAATGGGCCCCTAGACTTCTATGACTGCGATGATTTTATTTTCAGCAAAAATAAAAAAAATGCAAATGATTTTCATGCCATTCTTGTCATGGATGTGACTAGGAATATGTAACCATGATGCCACCACCATAGCAATACAGCCCATATTTGGATCACCCTAACATTTACTTGTCCTCTTCGATTTCTGCTCCTTCGGGAGCTGTGAAAGGGGTATCCTGTGCTTTCCAAGCTTGCGTTACATATTTCGTATGACTTCCCCTTGCTGCAAGTTCACCTTTCGCATTCTTGAAAGTGACAGAAGTGTATGCTAGTGTCTTGCCCACTGGATGTCACGTTAATTATTTTGCTCCCAGGATAAATGGGGGCATATGCTCACTCTTGTCACAAATTGCTGTAGCACTAATCTTGTCGCCAACCTTGCCGCCGCCGCTCAGGTATGTAACTGAAGACAGTAAATAACATTGAAATGTGGTATGGATATCCGAAGATGTGTCATTGGGGAGTCTCGGACTCATAACATACCATTTAGATCTGTTGATACACCAGTAGCGTAAAGGCCCATTGATGCAACGGCAAGTGAACCTCCTAAGTCAACCATGCTAGCAATTGTACCACCGTGTATGATCTTCAACCGATTCTACATAACAATTGATGAATATCGACCTTGTATTGCAATCAATGGCATCTTACTGTATGATCCTTGGTGATATCCAGCTCGAAGTCCACCTTACCAGCGGCAGCATTGGTAACTCTAAACTAGTATTATTAGTAGATTAAAATCATTGGTATATTCGTCGGTACCTTACGTGAGGTCCTAGGAGTCTTTATGAATGCGGTTAGCGAAAAGGGGTAGTGGTGGTTTGGAGCCTCTTATCGAATTACCTCGGCTCCAGGCCAGATTCGGCCATGAACGATTTTAGGACCTAAAATGAAAAGTGATTAGTAATAAATCGTATCTCTTAATGATATCACATAACTGACCGATCTAACAAATCTAAGTGGAGGCAGTTTTTGCGCCATTGTAACTACATGTAATCTTTAATGGGAGAGAAGGTAGAGATGGAAGTTCGGATTGAAGGAATACATAAATCCCTTATCGGTACATGCACATGTACGTAGCCGTCATTAAGTGGGACACTGTGTTCACCATCACTCACCTTACCTGACCTAAGCTCACCGAGAACTCCACTCATCGGAGGAAATAAAGTGGAGACCGGCGCGACTGGACATTTCTTGCGACTTTTCGTCTTTTTTAACCGCCCAACTTAAGCTTCAACACCAATTATTTATTTTGCGCCGACCTGATAAATACGGCATTTCTACTTGCACAACATGGAATAATCTTAGTTATTACATCATGGCTGCAATTCTAATACCATCCGAACCTCCGAATACCTCCACAATTAATTCTATCCCATACACGCGGCTACATATTACACCTTTGGACGAATCGCTACTCGGCGTGGTTGTCCCCTCCTCTGTCTTACCTCGAGCACGAAATATTTCATACCATACCATAGAAACATTCCCCGAAAAGCGATACGGTTTCGTTGAGCTTCCTACCGCGGACGCTGATAAGCTAAAAACGAAGCTCAACGGAGCTGTATTAAGAGGAGCCAAGATGCGCATCGAGAAGGCTAGACCGGAATCCATTCCGGAACCCAGAGGCGATGCGGATGCCACAGAAACTAGGAAAGAGAAGAAGAAATCAAAGAAGAGGAAGCGCGAGATTGATGTCACGCCTGGTGTTGAACTCGAGGGTCGCAAGGTCAAGCGCGGATGGACAACATCGGAACGCGAGATGATTGATGAGAAACGAAAGAAGTCCAAGAAGGATAAGAAATCGAAAGATAAAGATGCAAAGAAGAAGAAAAAGGAGAAAAAGAGGGAAGTAAAATCAAAGTATACGGATGGTCCTGAATGTTTATTCAAGACTAAGCTCCCTGATGTTGGCTCATCATCGAAAGACAATGAGGAGGCCACAGAACACAAGAAAAAGAAGCGAAAGAGTGATCGCGAGGTGGTTGTACATGAGTTTGAGAAAACGACGAAGCACCCCTCGTTTCTTAAAGCGAATGTTGAGAAGGTCAACTCGGGAGCTACAACTTATGAGGATGGTGTTGGTTGGGTGGATGAGAATGGAACTATTGTCGAACCCATAGTCAGCAAGCGACCGCGTAACGTCACTTCGAAACTGACCAAGACGACTAAGACGAAGTCAAAAGTAGCCGAGCCTGCACCCCCAGCAGAGGAAGACGACGATACAAGCAGTAGTGGTTCTTCGTCCGAAGATTCAGAAGATGATAGCGTTTCTGACGGGAATGCTGACAGTTCGGATGAAGAAGAGACGAAAATGAAACCACCCCCCAAAGAACTCAAGCTAGAAACCCAAGTATTAACAAGTCCTGTGTCAATCATGAAGCCAGACTCCGCAAGACCGAAATCATCCAGTTCAATCACCAGTCTCACTATCAAGATACCACCCGTTACACCTTCTGCGACAAAAGTGCACCCTCTTGAAGCATTATATAAGAAACCTAAAGGAGACACAAGTACGCCCGGCGGAACTACGAAAGAAGCTGAACCGTTTAGTTTCTTCGACGAAGAGGATGATGATATCGAGGAAGATGACAATACTACTATGGGACCACCAAGCCAACCTCCCATGACTCCTTTCACTAAGCAGGACTTCGAGTTTAGGAACTTACGTAGTGCTGCCCCGACGCCGGATACGGCACATCCCGGTCGGACTTTCAATCTCTGGCCTAGACATGGTTCGGCAGATGATAGAACGGATGGTGAAGATGACGATGACGAAGAAGAGAACGGGAATGATGGAGATACCACTATGACTGGTACTAATAACGAGGTGGTAACCGATGGCGATAAGCAAACTCCTATCAGTGATTTCCAGAAGCAATTCTGGGAAAGCCGAGGCGATTTAAATCGTTCGTGGAGGAAACGAAGAAAGGCTGCTTCGAAGGAGAAACGATATAGGGAAAACCGTTCTCGCGCAGAACGAGCTATTTAGAATCAAGCAATTCTCAACAAGTCACAACATTTGTTCAGTGCACTAATTAGCTACCTGGGTACTGAGGCATTTAAGACTTTACAGATATCACTAATTACAGTTAAAGAACATCGAAGCACCAAAGCATCTGAGATATCAATTAAAACTAATTTAAGGCAAACTATCAACTGCGTATTCGCCGTCTATCTCGCAAGCTTCGGTGATGAATCGAGGCAGACTAATGTGACAATTTAGTATATATAGAGCGCCAATGAAACAGACCACGCGTAGGACTGGGAGTGAAAGGCGGTAATGGGCTCGACAACCAGATAAACAGTCTTTGTCAAAGGCGGGCAGAGCCACTACACGAATGGCGCCTAAGGTTCGCGTTGGGCTCGAAGGGCCAATTAAGCCGGCGCCCTGGTACGTCATGATGGGGGCAAGGGTCGGCCCACGGACTCCCGTAGAGGCGCAGTGGTGGGCTCCGCACCTTGTCGCGCAGCCACATGAGCGCGGGGAGGTGTTCGGATACCATCGTTGGTGTTACCCAGCTCGTACCACTCATTATAAATCATTCCTTCGGACTCTGCGATTTGGCTCGATCGGTGGCTATTAATAATCAGGATGACGATTAAGACCCCAACGCTGGCACCCATCCAGACTACGACGACGGCTTCATCATCCCAAGTGTTGAGGGTGGCCACGTTCCAGACGACGATGCTTGCGGCGACGTCTAACAAGCTAAGAATTACTATGGCGTAGAGGATGGTTTGGGTTCCGAATTTTTCCCAGCGGATGACGAAGAGGTCGGATATCTAGGCGCGACCGCCTTCGAAAAATCTGTGGAAGCGCGCGTTGCGCGGTACTCGTTGGGCAGCGGAGGCACCCAGCGCAGGGTTTTCGGGGTGCTGCACGTGCTGGGCGAGGGGGACATTTATGAGAGGCGGGTAGCCCATTGGAGTGCTGGGAGCTTGTGTTGCTCGGGTTTGAGCTTGACGAGTAGAAGCGGCTTCTTCGCTGACGATTGGGATGTTGTTAGGCATTGTGGTGGTTGGCTTTGGACGAGGGGCTGAGGGATTGAAATCAAAACATTTGGTTTTTCCTTCGTGAACCTGATGGGAATTAGTTTGATTGAATTCCGCACGAAATGCATAGAAGCATTTGTTACATCTTACGGTAGTGGTAATGTTGCTTTTGGTATGAGCACTTATGAATCCGTGATGCTCAATAGCTTGATGGGGGTGGCATAAGTTGAAGGTGGGGGTTTGTGGGAAGGAAGTTTGGAATTGGCACAAACCATTTTTGGCTGATTATTATCATAATAGTGAGATTCTAGGGCAAACCCCCGAGACCCGCGCGAGCCCCTCCGAGTTCGTGTGTCGTGTTTGCGGAACCATGGGCGGAGAATCGTCAATGTTGGTGTCGTTACCTAGGTACCCCAGACGAGACACAGATCCACGGGTAACCAAAGAAAACCAGTCGTGATTATGTGAGCTCAGTGCCTACTGAGGTACCTAGGTACATATCCTATCTTTGGCGAGTTGCAAAAGTACGATTGAATCCGCGATGGTTACTTTCAATAGCACCAACGACGGCACAAAAGAGATGCCCAAAAATTTTCACAATCAGAAGTGAAGGACACAGGAAGAGAATTTGTTGTGTTGAGCGACAATCCGCAGCCCGCCCAGAAGGCAGGAAAGAACGAGGACAGGGGTCTTGCACATTATGACATGTGTTAGTCCACCACTTAACTGAGTCTTAACACAATATCTACACATTCCACAAGCATAAAACCGAAAACGAAGAAGGGAATACAGAAGTGAGATAAAGCTAGTCGTCGTTTTGGCCAACTCCCTCAGACTTGTGCTGTTCACCTCTATACAAACTGAAGACAGGCGATATTCTACTAGAAATCACGTCTGCACTCAATTGATCACATTATGCCAAAGAAATTATCCCATGTTGTTACGGGATAAGACAAGTGAGAGGAAAATGGTATAAATGTTGCCCCTCGAGAATGTGATTTATCCTCTACCTCTTGAATTGGGGGTTTCCTCTTTGTGTTGAGGTCTAGTGGCAGAAGCGATCACGTACGTCTGGTGGTGGCTTCTAAGAAAGTGGTCGGCGAAGGGCGTCGTCAGCAGTCATGGTAGACTACCTAGGTACCTAGGCACAGTACAGGTTCCCAGTGGCGGTGATCTACGATTCAGCATTTGAGACCAAGTCAAGAAAAGGGGCATACTTAGATAAGTTGGCGTTACCTGTTGTCCGAACGAAGCTATATATATTTATGGACCAATAGATAGGAATTCTCTATCAGAAGAGCCTAATTTCAACATCGGGAAGGAAAGACCTAATGAGTACCCCGAAGTGTCCCGCCCCGTCGATTAAATAAAGTTTGTGTAACCGGTGTTCGGTACCTTATTCCGGCTATCGTTCGCTCCGATTCCGTATTCCGGCACGGAAGGAGCTAACTGGCAACCTAAGTAGGGATGTCATGTACTCGGGTAGGTACCTAGGTATATACCTAGGTATTCATGATCAAGTGTCGTCGTAGTACATGCCCTTACCCGATTGGATTGGAAGGTTTTACGATAGCATCCTGTCCTTACCTTTGGGCACGATAATTTTCCGATGATGTAATGCGCAAGTACGAGCATTTTAGGTAGATATGTGCGCATTTGCCTAACTAGTGCCATGTACATGTACGCCTCTTATCATGTGGTTTGCTTCATCATTCGATGTTGTGGTCACACATAAGCTCTGCTAATAAGCAAGTTCCCGCGTAATACCAAGAATAAGGCTCTGGTGGTTGAACAGTAGAACTGCAAGTGATCGACTGATATTAAAATATTAGACGCATTACATTGATGTCATTGGACTTGGATTGCAGAAATCCACTCCGGACGCTACGCAAGGGAGCTAGGCTTGGCAAGGTATCGTGCTAGGGTTTGTCGGCGTCACAAGAGTGGAAGTGATTCCACCGCAGAAATTTCATCGATCTCACAGTAGTAACGGATCGTAAAAAGATGTGGGAATTGTATGTTGATTCATGCCATACATAAGAGAATGTATGTTATGTAAAGGAGTGGCTAGCGATTAGCTACAACACGCTCCCCCCTTGATCCCTCAAAAGTCCAGTTTCTCTCAAACACCCCCAAAATCCTCCGAGACATATGACCATGTGTTATGTGTGTACCGTCATGGTGAAAGGTTCCAAAGACCCGAGAGATTGAAGGTAGTATCGATAAGATATCGTTGTCGATTGTTGTTTAAGGTAGAAGAATTGAAAACCGGCGCGAGGTAGCAGACTCATTCATGGGAGAATGATCGCTTATTTGCCGCAGGCGCAGCTGGAGCCGCACTCGCCTATTGTCAAATAGTTAGTATAGATCAATATGATGTGTAGTTATAAATAATAAGTCATATTCCAGACCTGATCAAGTCTTGTAGTACAAGTATGAAGGGGTGATGGAAGAAGAGAGGGGGAGGGGTAAGTTAATAACATAACGTGGATATGACTTACAGTTGTCAGCGCAGGAGCAGTCACCCTTCATTTTGAATGATAGTTTTGGTATTGGATAGTTGTTGAGTTGGTTTGTTTGGATTGTTTCTTCGTAGATGATCTGATCTGATCTAATCGTGGATGTGTCTGTGGGAAAGTTGATAAAAGGAAGGGTCCTGAGCCGACCTTTATATGCTGATAGATACTTGGAGGGTGGGTCTATGAAAATTCCGGATCGGGGCACCCACATTGCTATTTGACCAATCAGAGACTCAAATGATAATGCGCGGTTTGTGCGGGGTTTGCGCCTTTTCAGCGCGATGTCGCCCTGTCTCACCACACACACCCCCCCAACACCCGATACAGAAGCTGACTTGGCCACCGACCCAACCTTTGAGCTTTTGGTTAGCCTTGAAAAAGGATCTCAAATTTGCCAATCAGCTAACACATGTGTACCGCCTAACCCGCACAAGTCGCGCAAAAAGAAGTTGTCAGGTTGTTTTAGTATGGGATGGAATAATGTCAAAGAGTTTCGGTGACAAACGGTTGGTCCCGGACTAATTCCAGTACGGTTTAGTATCTTACCAACCCCTGATGTATAATGGTTTCTTATCTTATGACCTTTGTCATTTGGTGGCAAGCAAGCAACCTGCCAGCCTGCTTCTCCTTAATTAGGTATTCTGCATTCAATACCTGCGACGTTTGTGCGTTATTGCCAACCAGTCGATTAGGTACGCCTTTATTTCTACGTTTCTACTTTCTTCTTATAGTAGCGGCAACGCACAAATGACGCTATGGCAAGACATTTGCTTTTGGGATGCCCGCGGAAGTCCCATTTGTTGACACACCACATAATGTGTGTATGATGCAGGGAATAGTAACTACTAAGTCCATTGGTACTTAGCGCAATACGTAACGGAATGGATGAGACACTATGGGCCTCTTAACGTTAGTGCGGCATCGTACAGAAATCGCGTATCGTATCACTTTCCTCTCCGTGCAGTTAGAATCCTGTAGCTATCCGGCGTGGCGTCCCTAACTCTCGTCGACTTGGATACGGCTTCTCAAAGCCGACGAACCAATCATACAGCTTAGCACCTCAAGCTTCTGCCCCCATATGAGCTAGTTTTGATTCGAGCGCACAGTCCCTAGGTCCCCAGTTTTGGACGTGAGCTTGTAACTCTGCGTGTAATGTGCCTGTTCACTGGGTGGGCTGCACGACAGCCAGCTGCATGCGCTGGGGTTACATTGCAGATCCTACCCCCAAACCATCAACCATTCGCCATCCGCGGCTCGCTGTTCCTTGGAAACCTCCTTCGCCACTGACGAACTCTCGTTCTTTCCACGGTGTGATTTCTAGAATCTCAATCACCTATCCTTCAAGGCTTAGGTAGGCTATATGATTGACGTAGCATTCGTAAGACGGATTTCGTCGGCCACTATATACTATCTCTATGCTGGTGTTGTTGCCTTCATCTATTATTGCTTTTTTGTCTGAGACATCTACACCACCCTGTCTTATCGGAGTTAGTTGTGGGAAATTAAAACGCGGCAGTTTCATATTCCCGGCCTGTTTTTCAGCTATTAAACATGGGGGATCCTGTGTACTCATCCGTTAGCCGGCAGGCAGATACGATGATACGAAGAGAAACTCCGAAGGATCCAGCACTCAGCAGTGCTCCCGCACTACTATCTGAACCCCTAGGAACGGATCGTAATATATTGTCAGACCATTTGATAACGTTTACGTGTATTTTTCGAACTGTGCTGTGGGAGGGTACATGCATAGATACGCAAAGGGATAAGACGGGTCGGATCTGGCCGTGTGATGTAGTAGGGAGAGGAAGTATGGCTTACATCATACAGTGACATACATGGGGGTTTTCGATCAGCAGGTCTGGCGTTGTTACCTATTACAGCCCTAACCCAAGGCCAACCAGTCGTAATGTTATGGAATCAAATCGGGGTCCTCTTCGGATTATTTTTCTATTTGACTCTGAATCTCCGGAACCGCAGCTGCCTGCTTCTTCAAGACTTAAGCTGACTAGGGGATGAAAGCGAGGCGATAAGAAATTGGTTCGGCAAATGAATGAAGAACCAAACACCGACGAACGATTCGAGATGCCTCAAAGATGTTACGTTTCATAACAAGGCTGTATGTCCCATAAGATAGAGAACCATTTGGTGTAGGATAAGCTGCGTTTGCGCACTTGGCCCGTAGGATACTTGGTCCCAAAGCCTTGTTAAATCGAACACGACTACTCAGGTACCTACCCATCGTGACTGACCGCGATCATACAGGACACCTGCGAATACACGTCGAGGCGGCATGAAAATACAATAAATTTCCAACGGAGTGTGCCTTTTCAGTGCCTCGAAGCATTGGGTTCGCTCTACAGAGCTCATGGATGGCGAAAGTGAGAGCTTCGTGCAACGCTTTCGGCCTCCCCCACGTACTGTAAGATGAATGATAGCCCGGCATTCTCTAATTTCCAGGCAGCGAGGTAACATAATCCGGGGAAAAGTAGTAGAACCATTCTTCTGTGATTAATGGTTGTCACCTTGAATCCTTCCTCCCCCACAAACGAGAAACGCTCGAGACGTACCTATAGACTACCTAAGTAGATAAAGCAAGTCGCGTAACACCTTGTCTCATCCATAGGACTTTGCTTGTTATGACAACTGGAGCCTAGGTATGAGGACTTGGTTTTTGCACTTTTGTCTAGTATCCGGGGAACCTTCCTCAATAACTTTAGCGACTAGCCGACACCAACTATATTGAAATACGAGTTCAACAAAATAACATATCTGGTATTATTATGACGAAGTGGAATCCAATACGGCTTCGTCAAATCTAGATTACAAGATGATAATTGTCTAATGTACGTCCCATCCAAGTGGCTGAACCAATCTGAAGTACCTAGGTAGGCAACCAATTCGCGCTTTAGCCTACCCTTTCCTTTTCCCTTATTCCCAACAATTTTCATATAGTACAACCGGAGAGAAAGGAATGAGTAACACGGGAGCCGAGATCCGATCCTGCCACGTCAAATTCCTTCACGAACTAGAAACTTCGAGTCACGAGGGGGGATTACTCCTAAGACCCCCGTCCAAGAACTCTTAGCCAAGACTCGAGGTCTGCAGCCACCCCGTACCCCACAGCCAAGTCCATGGTAAGATCCTGCCAACTAGTGCCCACGTACAGCTCCTTGCCCTTTACAGACATAGGGCTCACGATGAGCGCGGCGGTAGGCGACTCAGCACTAAGGGAGAATATCGCCCGCTCGATGGTCCACTTACCACTTTCTTCTGTCGCAGCGACGCCATTCCCGTCGCTAGGAGGGGAGTCGCCGCCATCGATGACGCCTAGATTCGTAACGAGCAACGACTCGGTCCTGGGTTTCTTCATCTTATCCTTAACAAGGGTACGATAATTCGACAACAGACTCATCAGACCTAGCTCGTCGTTCTCGACCTTCTCGTCTAACCTTTCCTGTATGACCGCGCGGACGCGCTCTGCTGAAGGCCATATGAGTGGTTCGAGGGCGTTCCATTGATTTCTCTCATTCTCCTCTCCGGTCCCATTTTCATCCTTCTTCGCGGTGACTTCCCTAACTTTCTTAACCCACTCCACGCCGTACTCGTGATGTAGCTGCGTAAGGTAATTCGCCATCGTACGATTCGGATCCAAATCCCACGATTTCACCTTTAACTTCGGCCCGCGCATAAGCGGGCGTAAATTGATAATTGTGGTTCCGAGGAATGCGCGCGCCTTCTCGGCAGGCAGTCGTATCGCGAGACTAGCATGTCCAAGGACGTTGAGTAACCCCGTTAGACTGGTCTTGTGTTGTCGACATACACTTAATATGTTCTGCAGCGCGGCGTTATCGATGCTGAATTGTCGGTAGTGCATCGCGTAGCTTGTGCTTATAATCGGCGACCAGCGAGCTTGTAGATCGCGATTGAGTCCGCCCGATGGCCTGAATAGTGCGAAAAACTCGGATGCTACGAAACCTGGTGTGAGGGGGAACTTGTATAACGCGTGTTGATGTAGCGGAAGTTCCCTTCGTTTTGAGGATGGTGTCGTGAGTATGCGATTTACGAGCTCTGCCGGTGTCGAATGATTACTGTCGCTATCATTTAGATGTCGAAGTAGGTCCTCGTGGAATATCTTGAGACTCATGCCATCCATGTGCGCATGCCCTGCTGCCAACATAACATCGACGAAGCTTCGACTGTCCTTCTCGAATTCAATTACCAGAATCCTCCACGACGGCGCATCCTCAGGCTGATCAATCTTGATATCAAGTTGGCTCGTGATAAGACTCAGTAAGTCGGCTTCAAAGGCAATTGTTTCTGTCTCGTCGAGGTGTCGCCACTTGATATGGCGGCGGAAATCGACGGTCTCAAGCTCGACGAAAGCAGGCTTGGTACTGTGCTCACCGCGTAGACCGACGCGCATGAAGGGGTGCTCTAGGACGATTTTAGCAATCGCTGATTCGACCCTATGTTCCAGTTTTGCTTGCGACTTTGGATCGCGTCCCGAAGCAAGTGTCAGTGGTATGGCAAATCGACATGTTACCATCGTACTGCGGTACAAGTCCAATGAATGTAAGGCGGCCTCATATCGTTCCCTTGAACGCGTATTAGCGTTGTTATTAGATGTGAATTGTGGATTGTTGAACCTACAGGTATCCAAGTGGTCTAATGACCTTCGACTTGACCTTCTTGCCCGATGGCTTTCCATTCTTTTTGGTGTTGACCATTATTAATTATACAATTGCGATAAGTTGAGATTCGACCTGCGATGAACAATGATTTAAATTCGAGGCAACAAAATAATATCCCTTGCGGAATTAGTGAAATCCGATCTATAACATTTAAATATTTAATCAAGGCGGCACGGACCTAGATCCTGGGCAACAATTTAAAGAGATCTATAGGTACTTTCGAGACTCGGCTTTCTCGGCGACCCAGAGGGTAGGGTATATAATTATTGAAGCAGGACAAGCCCAAAAGAATGAATAAGTAATAAGTCATAAGTCAGTCCATCGTACCATACAAGAGAGGCGCAGCAACGACTGTGCCCTTAGTTGTTAGGAAGAATAATTATTACCAATATCCACTGACCTTCTAGTAATTTACCTACCTAGATACCAGGTATGTCCCTACCCTACAAGAGAAATCTTGGAAATAGAACAATGGCCCGTACGAAGCAAATTAGTAGATTTCCAAGGCTTATAGCTTCTGAATTATACGTCGAGGTTTCCACAATAGTCTTCAGCTTTTACTGGTTCGTAATCACTCAAGAGGGGGGGGTGGGGGGGATGGTCACGTTAGGATCAACGCCTTTTTCATGTTCATCTAGATACTCGGGTTGAATAACGAGCTGAACCCATCTCAACATCAACCGTGCCTATTATTGACCTAACTCAACGCGCCGTAATCAACGCCTAACGCGGGGAAATCTCGACCAAAAATGCCTTTTTTTCCTTATCAAGCACCCTAGATGCTCTACCTAGAGCTCAATAACTGATCGCAGACTCCCTTAACTCCTTCCTGACACCGTGATTGATGCAGCATCAAAACCTTCGCAAGACTCCCGTAGCGATGACTTCAAAAACGAGCATGGCAACGAGCAAAAAATTGCTATGTACATGTAAGCTTCGTAGGCAGGCAAGTAGACCAGCTATGCGTTTTCGGCAAAAGGACTCTCCTATTCGGTCCTAAGGTGCTTGTTGCGGCCACGTTTCGCCAGGAATTTGTCGCGACCACCCTTATTCGCCCAGTACTTATCCAGAAGAGCTGGCGCGATTTTCCTCAGTTTCGATTCGGCCTCCATCGATGTCTCACCAGGCGTGGTCGAGTGGCCAACCCATTGAACTTCGAATTCGAACCCACCTCGCATTCTCTTTTTATGATTTAGAATGTTGAAAACGTGATACGTCTCCGGGGGAGGATCCTTAGGCCTAAAGAAAAGTGCTGCGCTGCGACCACTTTGTGATTTCCAATATGCGTATAATATCTCGTCGGCACCTTTTTGTATCTCCTCCTCGAGCTCCCATGTGGCCTCTTCCTCTGTTTCCCCTTCCCAGTGAATAAGTAGTTCGACTCTACCGCTACCATCTCGGGTCATTCGATGCTGGAGGATAGCATGGACTTCGTGCTCTTCGCGGGGATCAGGATCGCCTTGATTCGTGTTCGCTTGGTCTAAATTTGTTGTAGTCGTAGTCGTAGTCGTAGTTGCAGTCGTAGTGGCCTTCTCTTTGCCTTTCGCTTTCGATTTCGTGGAGGTATCGTTGTATGGCTTGAAGCCATTGCTGACAGGGATATCGGGGGCCGTAGCGGCGTTATCTTCTTTGGAAAAGTCTATGTGGTACAGAAATGTTAGTCATTATGTTATTGTGCAACGCAAAACGGAAAAGTGGGATATTTACCAGGAACACCCATATCGGCTTCTGGGACGAGCGGGTTCTGAGGGGTCTCTTCCTGAGGTTGTGGTTGTAATCGTGCGGCTTCGGGTTCTTGTGCGCGAGCAAGATTCGCGGTTGCATCAACATGATCATCTTTTCGCACTCCCAACGAACGACTACGGCGCTCTGTTTCATATATTAGCCACTACAAACAAAGAACCATGGGCTTGTCCAACGTACTGCTGCTGTTTGCTACTGACGTCGGTCGTCCCTTACTATTGGAACTAGGCGTTTCGGAAGAGATGCGCGTTCTGTTGCGATGCGTTAAGGGTGTCTTCTGGATCGGTTCGTCTGGGAAATCGAATTAGCCGATATATGTTTACTAGGTAGCTCTTGGAGTTATCGTGGCCTTCTCACCTTCTTCTATTTCATCGTACGGGTTTGCCTTCGCTTTGCGCTTAGTACCGCGCGACTCCTTATCACCGCTCACAGATCTTGAATTAGGCGACGGAACCCATGCGACGGTTCCAGACATGATGGAAGCTATCGACGGATGTGAGGGGAGGAGAAGCTAGGGAGCTATACAAACCAATTGATTTGATGATAAAACAACATTGATGGTGATGATAATAAGAAGAATTCGAAGCAATCAGTAGGAACGACGTGATAATGTAACAGTAAGCTCTTCTTTTTCCCCAAGAGACTGAGAGAAGAAGTGGCGCGGCAAGGGTGGAACCGCGACTTTGGGACTTTGGACTGGAATGACGAAGAAGATGCCGGTCTTAGGAAGTTGGCCTGAGAGCTGTTTGAAGTTGTTTTGTTAGTAGATACCTGACTTATACACTAGACCAACTTAATAAAAGAAGTATACTTAAACCTGCAGCAACCCTTGCCGGGACTACCCTGGCAAGGGACAGATCAGGGTTATTGAGCTTTACTACATTGAGTAATGACCTGTGCAACTCGCCGTCATTTGTCACCTCGGGTACCCGTTTCATGTACCTAGGTAGTTATGTACTTTTACCATTTATGTAGAATCCCCAAATATTTATATCGGTTTACTTACGTCTTTTACGTTCTCAATACCAGGACGATAAAGTGTCAATTATCTATAAGCCCATATTAGAGGCTACAATTTTAATAGAGTTCTACTTGGACCTTCGAGATACCTATCCTGATACATAGGAGGTAACACCTTATCACGTACTGTCGTCACATCTTGATGTCTTTCTAGCCTATCAACTACATGTATTCTCGCGCTTCGAAATGGTGTGGCCGCCGAAAATATACCCGTTAGTTGTACTACCCATATCGTAAGATTATAGTCGGTCCTCTCACAATTCCTGCCGACTCCCTAAAGTTGGGACTGTTTACCTACATATGTATTGAGGCGCAGTCAATTCTAGATGCCGTCCACTCCGCACAAACTACAAGATGGGTTGCGAAAGTAGTCCTTATATTCTGAAACCGCAGAACCCAATAGTAACCTACCTTTTGGATATATCGAAAAGTCATCCAGTAACACGACAGTTACGAAATTTCGCCTCGATGAAGCTGAAGAAACAATCTATTTCTGTATATTGTCAACTGTCAGCGAATTCATGTGACCGACAGGGGATAAGTACGGGGGCTTATGCAGCAATCCTAGCAATAATCAAATAAAACTCCATTCGAAAACACCGAAGCTCTTCAAGGTTGTACATTTTCAAATGCAAACCCCTGCGAAGGGAGCAATAGGAAACAAAGTCTCTTTAGACCTTTTACCATGGCCGCGAGCTCTTATCGGCCATGAAGTTGATTAATTGCCTCACATTGGAGGTCGAGGAATTCGTTCAAGATGTGCCGCCTTACGCGATCCTGTCCCACACATGGACAAAACACGAAGTGACGTATCGCGATATGAACAATCGGAAGGTCGCATCGCGCAAGGAAGGATATCCCAAAATTGTGGACACCTGTCGGGTGGCTTCGGAATACGGCCTCGAATATGTTTGGATAGATACGTGCTGCATTGATAAGTCGAGCAGTGCGGAGTTATCTGAAGCTATCAACTCCATGTTTGCGTGGTATAAGGAGTCCAAAATTTGTATCGTTTTCCTTACCGATTTCACTTGCTTTTCGGAAGAGACGTTGGTGGAAATCATTGCTTCTTTCGACGCGCGGCAAGCTTTGGAAGACCAAGAGGACAAGTTCTACAAAGATCCCCCACCTCTAACAACTGATGATATCAACTTGCGCGACAAGGTTCGAAAAGAACTTGGGAGCTGCAAATGGTTCTCTCGTGGATGGACATTGCAAGAGCTGATAGCGCCGTACCATATCCAATTTTATGATAAAGATTGGAACTGCTTTGGATCAAAGCTTCAGCTAGCATCCGTCTTATCAGTAAGTGATATGGGCTGTTCTATCCATATGTACTGGGCCTCCTAATCGACCTAGTCGAAGAGTTATAACCTTCAATCTTCCTAAAGAAGTAACGGCTAACCCTCGCGATTATAGTGGATTACGGGGGTCGATACGAGGGTCTTGTCAGGGAAGCCACTAGAATCAGTTCTAGTCGGCCGGCGCATGTCTTGGGCATCGAATCGCACGACGACAAGAGTTGAAGACATGGCATATTGCCTCCTCGGTATCTTTGATATCAATATGCCGTTATTGTATGGTGAAGGCAAGAAAGCCTTCATACGTCTCCAAGAGGAAATTATCAAGTCTACCCACGACCTCTCGATTTTCGCCTGGAAGTCTGACATTGAAGATCGCCGTCTCTTTCGCGGTCTGATGGCGAGTTCCCCGTCCGAGTTCAAGGGATGCCATAGACTCACAATGCCGGCATTTATATGGAATGATGGCGGCGAGTACGGCATTACTAGTAAAGGCCTTCGGACGGAGGGGCTTATTAGAATTGGCCGAGGAGAACCTGGGGTCGGCAGCTATTATCTACCATTGCATTGCGTCGACGAGCGGCAGAAGAAACATATCTTAGCTGTGAAGTTACGACAATACGGACCGGGCCTTTTCGCTCGATTGCAACCCTGGCCAAGAGTGACAGTTGTTGATCTAAACGTGTACTCGGCAGCGAGGATTGTCCAACCACAGTATATACAGTTGAAGGATAGTCCATGGTTGGATGTGATCGTGTTGTCCAGTCGTACCAATGCGATTCAGATTGATGTCCCCGCCCACATCTTCGATGTCAATAGCGTCACGGCCTACCCACAAGCTGACTGGGACCTTAGGAATTCTATCCTGCTTAGTTTCCATCGCCCATACTTTTGGGGAATGTGGAAGGCAAAGCTTAAAGATAAGGACGATGGTATTGCCATTGTCTGCGTCCGATCATCGGGGTGGCTTCTTTACGGAATCTTCGCTTTGAATAAGTTTCCCCCTGGCCTCGATCGTCACAATATCTTCCCATCGCAAGTCGAAGAAATCCTACAAAGAATCCCAGATCGAGCGGTGACTAGATGTTCGACCTATATTCATACCATCAAGGATTCCCAAATTAATTTAGGCGAGGATGCTCGTGAGATCCCAGCGACACTGCTTCAAGTGAGTTGTAGTAAACTAACACAGTTGAGGAACAGTCGTTCTGGGATTACACGCGTACAAAATCTTTTTAAAAAGGTTGATTTGAACGGCAATTCTTCCCAATGAATATATTAAATCGGTCTGGCGAAAATGTTGGATTATTTCCGTCCTGCATGGTAGGGCGTATTGGGTACACTGTAATGTCTATTGGGGTACATTTGTATATTGGTGTAAGATGGAAAAGTTGGTCGTGATTGTTGCGGCAGGATATGATTCAAAATTTATGGTCTAACATTGGAGCTTATTTATGTATATTTATATCTATGGATCCATGTATTATTCATTCTGTATAAAGAATGGTACAATTTCTAAGTTTAAGTTCAGGACGTTCCTAACGTAAAATCTTAACGGAAGCAGGACAAACACTCAAACATGTAACTGCCCAGGTACTTATTTTACGCCTGGGCAGATAGGGCAGGCACTAATGCGACAGCAGGTCCGGGATGCGCCAATGAAAATTAGCGTCGGTCGCGTGGGGGAGGGGAAAAATTCCAGAGCCCAAAAAAACCAAATTATTTTTTATTCTAATCATGAGTCAGAGGACGCCGTCAACCTTTAGAACATAATAAAATAAATACATCAATCCTGGACCTTCATGATTGTTGGTCGCTGTATACGACCTAGAACTATTATTGTTCATACAACCCGGTCAATTAGTCCTCGTCAATACCATATACTCAATTACACTACCATCGCCGTTCCTCGTCGCAATCGCAATAATAAAAATAACCACCAAAATAACCCCGCCATCGTCTTTCACAGGCGCACATTCGGCAACATGGCGACAGCTAGTGGGATAAATCAACTTCTCTTGAAGCTTGACAACCTCACTCTAGAATCTATTTCCGACAAATATCCCAACACATACCCTCAAACCAACCCCTTCGATCTATACAGAGTACATCTTGCCGAAATTCTCGCTCCTATCACCGGTGTCGCCGCCGAAAAAATCCACCCCGTCATTCAATGGACAAACACCCTTGACAAGGGCGACTTCACTTTACCTATTCCTGCCCTTCGAATAAAAGGCGCAAAACCAGATGCGCTAGGTGCGGAATGGGCACCGAAGGCAAGAATTACCCCTCCCTCGAGCGCAAAAGGCTGAGCACAATGATCACGAGTAGCTGACTATACATGTTTCTTAATAGTTCCCCGAAGATGACCCCCTCTTCGACAAACCCGTCGCCGCCGGTCCCTTCCTATCCTTCTTTGCGAAAGGTGGTCCCCTCGCTCAGTCGCTCATCCCTATGATCAGGGCGCTAGGTGCCGATTATGGCCGGAATAGCTTCATCGGCCTTAAGGACCCTAAAGATCCCAGCAAAGGCAAGAAGCGACTCGTCGTCGAATTTAGTTCTCCCAATATTGCCAAGCCTTTCCACGCCGGACATCTTCGTTCTACAATTATCGGAAGTTTCCTTGCGAACTTATACGAGGGCGCCGGCTGGGATGTCGTGAGGGTCAACTATCTTGGTGACTGGGGAAAACAATACGGTCTCTTGGCTCTTGCCTATGAGAGATATGGTGATGAGGAAGCACTCAAGAAGGACCCTATCGACCACCTATTCCGACTCTATGTGCGCATAAACGCCGAGAAGGACGATGAATTGGCGACTATTGAAGAGAAGAAGAAAGAAGGACAGGACGTCACTGAACTCCTAGCCAACAGCTTAGATGAGCAGGCTCGGGGTTATTTCAGGAAGATGACAGACCGAGATGAATCTGCTCTGGCGTTATGGCAACGATTCAGGGATTTGAGTATCGTTCGCTACAGGGCTACATACGCCAGACTCAACATCAAATTCGACGAGTATAGTGGTGAAAGCCAGGTTAGCGAGGAGGCAATGGCTAAGGTGGCTAAGGAGATGGCTGAAAAGGGTATCACCAGAGAAGACCAAGGCGCCGTACTCGTCGACTTTACCCAACTTCTACCAGGCAAGGAAGGCAAGCGTCTAGGAAAGGCTGTGCTCCGAAAGAGGGATGGCACAGCTCTATATCTCACTCGAGATATTGCCGAACTTCTTGGTCGATATGAGAAGTATGGGTTCGACCACATGATCTACGTTGTCGCTAGTCAGCAAGATCTCCATCTTCAGCAACTCTTCAAGATCATCGAACTCCTTGGCTACAAGGATATTGCATCCCGATGTCAACACATCAACTTCGGTTTGGTAATGGGCATGAGCACCCGAAGGGGCACCGTGAAATTGTATGTTTACTCACCCCTTTGTCAAAATAAAGCTAATTTTTCACAGCCTTGATGATATCCTGAGGGATTGTGCCGATCACATGCACGAAGTCATGCGGAAAAACGAATCCAAATACGCTCAGGTCGAAGACCCTGTGGGTACTGCAGACACTCTCGGAATTAGCAGTGTGATGACGCAAGATATGAGCGGGAAGAGGTTAGTATTTCACTTGATCCAGCAAGATAAGAACTAATTTTATTAATAATATAGGGGTAACAACTACACCTTCGACCTGGCAGTAATGACGTCGTTCGAAGGAGATACTGGTCCTTACCTACAATACGCCCACACTCGTCTATCGTCAATCAAGCGCCGAGCAAACGTAACGGAGGAAGAATTGGCCGACGCCGACTTATCGCTTCTCACTGAACCCCACGCAGTGAATGTCGTCCGATTATTAGCTCAATGGCCGGACGTAGCCCAAAACACATTACGAACACTCGAGCCAACCACTGTCGTCACGTACCTCTTCAGGCTGACGCACGTAATAAGCAGTAGTTATGACCATTTACAAGTGGTTGGCAGCGAACCCGCTCTTAAGGCATCCCGAATGGCTCTTTACGATGCCGCTCGGATAGTCGTCGCGAACTGCATGAGATTACTTGGGTTGAGTCCACTTGAAAGGATGTGAGCGATGACCACGATACTCCTAGGCGAATGCTGTTAAGTCGAAAGCCTTTACGACCAAACACGCCCATATATATGGGTGCCTGCCAGGTTACGTGTTAGGTGAGCTCGTCGGGCGCTTTTCACTTAACGTGCTGTTGCGATGTCCTCCACACTCCACGGAGAAGTGGATCGCAGCTCGTTTGATGGGCTAAATTAAAATGTGGATCGATTCTTAGGGATACCTATAGCCAACTACGGCTCCTGAAATCTTGAAATGACGTAGCTAAGTTAGAATAATAAAAAAAATCTGTTGCATCGAACTGATCACCTATGTGTTTCGTAGCTTACCTAATAAATCGTCTTCTCTGTTACATAAGCATCGAAGCTGAAGTAAGCAAAAAATAAGCCTAAGCTACTATTAGGTAAGCCAAGCTACGATGACTAATCGAGTGATTTGGATACGTTGCGCCGGCGACGATTAGGTCGATTCTAAGTAAGCAATAGCTTCATTGCCATTTTTATATGAGTTACTCGCCCTCTTCTACCTTTGAAAGCTTGTATCATACCTCCACCTCAGCGGGAAATCATAGGCGACACATCTAACGAAATCATGATTATGTAATCATTTGCCCCTTGACCCCTATTCTGGTCAGGCAGTCAACTCATCAAGCCATGAGACTATTTTCAAACATAATACGCTTTACTCATAAAACTACCTAAGAGTTATGTACAATATCCTGCAAGACATGCCGCTATATATGTATCTCAAAAGAGACACCACTCCAAAAGTTTCAAACGCTTTGTTGATCTTTAATTACAAGAACCAACCTACCTTATCGCCAACACGATATCCGACGCGGAAATCAACCACCAATTTCCCTTTTTCCGGAGTATTCGTCCCCAATCTACAGAACTCAAATCAAGGTTATGTCTGGAACCGAAATGAATGTCGTAGGTCATGGAACTGATACTCTAATGTTCGACTTCCATTATTGTGTGGTGTTCCAGGGATCTCTTTATAGTGCATCCACCAGTTGGCTTGGTGGAGTAGCTGTTTGAGGTAAAATCCGAAGATAACTGACCCTAAACCACAAAGGATTAATATACCGATCGGTATTGAATTGAGGCCCCCTTCTCCATATTCAAGGCTCATCGGTGGGCCGTCGTCGGCACTGCGATAAAGGAGGTTAGTGACTGCTTTTGGAGGGGGCTAGACCAAGGTTCCTATATAACGTACTAAAAGGTCCCGAAAGACATGACAGTGGTGATGATTCCGATGGACACTGCTCTTTTCTGCTGGTACCATGGCAGGCAGCTAATCGCCCAAGATAAGACGAGTGGTAGGCTGAAGTAAGCGCATAGAAGGTTTGGAAATATAGCAAACCAAATTGGCTGAGGATAATCCATAGTTCCGATTCGTGGCATTAAGATCATAGACAAGGTGATGACGGAAGCGACCGAGGCGATTAGTTGAGATAGTGTGATCCAAAAGTACTTCCTTCTGTATGAGTCCGCGGCGAAACCGCCATAAGTAACCATACCGCAGCAGACGTTCTATCATTCCATTGATTAATTTCATTATGCAGCAGCTATTTCGGCACGACTCACCAAAATTATCCATACAGACCATTTTGGTGCGGGCCCCTCCGTAAATGACCGAATGGCTAGACACAATAGGCGGGTATCGCTTAAGGATAGAATCGGGAATCCGATAAAAAAGCACGTCGGAATCTTTTGGTAGTTAGATACTACTCGATAAAGCTATTCAACTTTAATGGGAACCGATACAACGTACCAAAAACCAGACCTTCATGTCTCGGAAAGCCAGAAACGAACCCTCCAAGGGGCTGCTCCAGTTATATGTTGGCTTTTCGAAATTCGCTCGCATAGGCCATCCCCAATCTTCCGCTAGTCGCGATACGGCACGTAGTCGCTCAGCGGCCTCAAGGCACTCGGTTGACCGAGGAAGATTAGGCACCCTGGGATAACAAAAAACTGCCGCACCTAAGACAAGGACCGGTGATATTTTTAGATAGTATTGATACGTGATGGTACTATTGGTTGGCTGCTGGAAGTCGAGGCTGCAGGGACTTAGGCCCAAGGCGAACAGAGCACGAACCAACGGACATATGGAAACCAGCATGGAAATCCTGGCACCCAATTCCCTGCGCCTATACTAACAGGATAGGATGTGCAGGCTAGCAGGCTATGTCAAATGGTCAATATATAGTGAACGCATTAAGGGGATGAGGTACTTACGAAGAAAGCTGATTCTAAAACTCCTAGTAACCCAGAACAGATTTGAATACCAACGTAGGTGGACGTGTTACCAAGGCCCGTTTTCACCAGACCCCAGGAAAACCACAGAATGCATAGGAACATCGATGGTTTTTCGAAGGTACTGAAAACCATAATGAGGGGAACTATAAGTTAAGATATCAGCTCAGGTACCATGATTGCCGTTAATGAGGGTTATCCGCCTCTCTGAAGACTCACTTTGGCCGATTATATAACCGAAATCCCTCGATATGAAGGCAGCCTAGCAATAAATAAGTCAAATCCTTATTCTTTAACGAAGTTCGCCTCGCTCTCGACTCATACGTACTTTATGCTGATCTTCGGACATCCCTATATCATTCACAAAGTATTGTTGATTGATCGTATAGAGCCATCGGTCTAGTTCGACAGAAAACACTGAGAATAATACTAGTGTAAGCACAATTGTAAAGTATAAAGATAAAGGTAGGAGGTAGTAGACTAACCTATGAAGAACAGAAACGGTAAAAGCCTCCAATCGACTTTGCGACAGAGTTTCTTGTCAAACTTCTCAATGTCTTGGGGTGTAAGTAAATGAGGTCCCGGCGGGGTCGGAACGCGGGGAGGCGGTCCATGAAGCCTTGCGGGAGGTGGTTGGGGGATCGCTGGGACATTGGGAATGTTGAAAGAAAGCTGAGGTGGGCCATTTACGACAAGAGCATCGGCCACAGCTTCTGCCAGTTCAATGGCGTCGTTGGCATTATTTTGAGCATTATTCGCGGTTGCAGCAACTTCGGGTTCTACGACAGTTGTTTCGCTATTGAAGCTTGCAAGTTCAATCTCGCCCGGATCCTCATCCGATTCGTCTCCTGTTCTATAAAGCGATCGAATAAGGCTGCGGAGGGCAGCGAAAGGCTGTCTAATATTCATGGTTATTATTCCGGTTGGATAGAGTTATGTTGGGAATAGATGATGGTATTATAACCGAATAATATCTAGGTGATCATTTAACTCATGCGACGGGGTCATTAACGAATGTATTTTGGATTGGTGTCGTAAGTTGAGAAGATGAAGCGATGGGAGGAATAAAAAATAGAGTAAACCGTAAGTGAGTGGTAGATGTTCTAGTCAATTGTATGTTACACGACCGCCCCCTATTCTTCTTTCCTCTCTTCTAATTGGTGGCTAGACCCTTGTGATTTCCATTTTGGGGTATGAGTATGCGCCTGGGCCGTACCCGCGACGTACTTCCCTCTTATTATAGTTCATAGGTATGTTGATTTGGGGGTGACTTCCTATGTGCAGTGGTCAAGTATAAACTGGTGAACCATGATTATAAGTATAGTCAGGAGGAACTATCTGTTCATATCAGTATCAAGGTACCTTAAACAAGCACGTTTAATAGGGGCGAATGATAAAACACTAAATTTCAAGCATCATCACTCCGCAGCACCGTCTAACATCACGCACAATTATAAGCTGTAGTCTGGTTAAAGACATATAGATGAAATTAAATAGATTCCTGTACATGACATATACATATTTAGTAACTAACCAATTCGAAATATATCGCAACTCTTCTCATCACTATCAATTTATTTCGTCGGGTATTGCGTTACGGATCGCAAACTATGTGAGAGGCACCTTAGCTTACGAATGAGAACCAACCACCGTTGATGCATTTTCAAGACGTGGCAACCCAACAGAAAGAGAGAAAAAAAACCTATGACGAAACTTGGTCGTCAGAAGAAGCGACACATAAGAAAAATCCTACTTTATGGCAACTAGAAGGATTCTAGTACCTTAACTAGTCTTTTTCGATATTAGACCTGCATGAACTACGTGGGCATCAGTTCCCCCACGTCAGATGGATTTTACAATGGAGACTTCTTCCACATACCGGGACGTACAACTCAACGCTAATACCTCCTTCTCTTAACTACCTATGTAAAAAGGTACCATGTCCACCATTTCCCCGCTCGAAACCTCAGCAAGTGGTCATGTCATGTCAGGTCATGAGGAGAAAAAATACCAACCTGGAGTTTTGACTCCACCACTCCACAGAGCTACACGATATATGGGGTAACTTAAGGGGGAAGTTCGCGCTATTTGTAGTTTGAATAGGTTTAATGGCAGCGGAACGACTCCGGATGACTCCACATCCAAGGCTAATCTCCATGTCTATGGATCCCATTTAGTGTCAAACTCGCCGGAAATTCTCTTCTAATTTTCAAAGGTACCTAAGAATACCCCACATAGAGCTATTCCAGTAGTAGTTTTAGTCGTGGGGGTTTGTTTTTTTCTTGTTACCCCAATACCCGAGAAGCTTCGCCGACTGCCGCATACTTGTTGTAACAAGGGGGGAATACAGCTCTATATGAAGAGATGTCTGTCTATGAATTGGTAGTTATGACTGCTGTTTAATACTCATCTCTAGAGTTGAGAACCGTCTCATGATATCAAGGAAAGCTAGGTAGGTAACACAAAAGGTAACGTTTCATAATTGGAAATATCTCGAAGCTGACTAGCTAGGAAAACAGGAAGCATGTAGGTGGCGTGAACCTCTAACAAGGATACCCAAAATGCACCGAGTTCGGTTGACCAAGATCCAAGTAGCTACCTAATGCTTACATAGTCAAAATTAGGGCTCCATCAACTAAGGTAATCTGCGAATAGCTACCAAATTTTTGCTGGCACTTGACCGAGGACACAATGCATTACCCTAAAGAGCTCCAGTTTTTATCATCGGCGTCATTAATATGTCGGGCTTGCCCTGTCGCTTGTTTTCTTTCTCGTTTCACTTCCTCGTCAGATACCTAAACACTTACTTACCTCGATACTCACTATGGCTTATGAAAGATACCTTGCTCGTATGACACTTCGCGGCCCTGATGCCGACGACACATTTCCAGAACGACATGCTGTTGATTCACCACCTGGACTTCGAGAACATCCTGACCCCCACGATGAAGATTCTGAAACCGTTGCAAGACCTATACGAAGGCGACGAAGACGTCGATCGGAGAGTACCGAGGGATATGAGATGAGGGATCGTTACTGGGAAGCAATGGATATCATTGACCGAGATCTGAAAGAGGCAGCCAAAGCGCCGGCGGTCTGGGATTATGTGTACGACCCGGTTTGCTTACCCCCGCCCAAAGCAGAAAAAACCCCAGCCATCCGTCGACTTGGAAATTTACCAATTAAAAGAGCTTGGAGGCGTCGGAATAGTAGGGAGGGACCAGATCTAACCTCGACGAGCACCATTGAAGCTATCATGTTATACGAACGAGGCATGATGATACCTAGGCAATCTCAATGTACACATTGCCAACAAGGCCGAGGAATATCTCCTGGGTGTGTTATTATGGAGCTCGACGGGGAGGTGCAAGAAGGTACGACTGATACGGGTGGGCTAGGATCATCGTGTAGTAATTGCTTGTATGATGGAAGGCCTGATCAATGTGATGCGCGAGCACCGTCACCTAGCTCAAGCCAACCTTCGAGGACGCAAACTCCTAGCCAAATCAAACGCTCGTTCGCTTCGAACCCGACTCATCTCGAAGTATTAGATATGGTGGATAAGACGATAAAATCAAAAAAGGGCGACGGAAAGGACGACGTGATCGTGAGAGCCAAGCAGATTGAGACGGCGGCTTTGGAGATCGCCCAAGCGGCGCATGAGTGGGGACTCGCTGTTATGGATAAGCGTCGAAAGAATGTAGACCCGAAAGATCGTGCAAATTGAAGTCTTGTTCTATCTAGAGTAGAAATCTGCTGTGACGGAACCCTAATCGTCCATGTGCGAATTAGCGATGATACTGGAAATCGCACTTACTAATCCGAACCATTCACGATTTGTTGGTGTCGCAAGACTTGATGGACCAAAGGGTTGGGAATCAGAAGAAGTCCTGCAAGCGGATGACTCGGCGATCTTATCTCGTAGAATACGACCTCAATATCTAGGTTAAACTGTCTCAGTATTATTTTAAGAACAGTTCCTGATGTTCTAGATACCCTCCCCTCCTCCTTTATCATATAATGTGGGATCTTGGATTTGGAGAGGCTGTTTGACCTAACGTTACAATGCTCCTGTCTTTTAAAAAAGCATGTAACGTCAATATAAAAAATTCGCATGTTTGAGGGGATGCGAGAGATAAAGAGATAGACCGATATGTTGGGAATCGCATGTCCGGGGGACAACTAGCCCTACCACAATGGTCAGTTCATCCAATAGTAACTTGCGAGATTTCCAAAAATAACCGATAAATTTATAAAAAGTTCTTCAGATTGAGTAGATAATATTTCCAATTACATAACACAGCACTGTACCGATATGATTTATCGAATAGTTCGCTGAATCTGCGTTTCGCGTTACCTAATTGCGTTCTGCCTAAGTGCATCAATACGGCGTCCGGATACGACGTTGACGGGGACTTCGAGTCCCTGGCCCTCGGAAGATGGCGTGATCCATATTGACCCAAGACTCCGGCAATACCATGAGAAATATTAATTACAGATAGGGAGCCGCACCGATCGTGGCTAACGGGCACTTGCCGGACGTTCTAGGTGCCCTAATTGGTTACACTCCGAGGTAGCCAGAATTAAGGGGGTTCGGCTAAATCGCATAGAAAGCACTCACATTTCTATTAGGGGAATCGACCTGAAGATCTACATCGCCCCCCAGACTGCCGAGGCGGATGACAATCTTGACGACCAAATTTCCCATCCACTTGGATCTCTCTGTAGGGCCATGCGTACGCGCGTTCGTCGTCCAACTTGGTATGCGGAGATCGTACCGAGCGAAACTATCTCCATAGGGAAGATAAGCAGCTGGATCGGCGTTCAAGAGCTGAACAAGACCTTCGCTTATAACGTGGAGCTTCCGCTGGTTTTGAGTCGTTGAGAAAGAACATCAAACAAAAAAGACCCAAGAAATCCACCTAAGAACTCAGAACTTTGCCGCCAAAATGATCGGCCCCAAGTCAGCTATCGCTATCGTACTTATTCTCGCCACGGCCGTCTGGTCGGAGGTTTCGCCGGATGAGACTTGTGGTGTAGACAAGGCCGGTAACAAGAAGGGATACACATGTCCCGGAACCATCAAGTGCTGTTCTGCGAGCGGCTACTGTGGCGCCACCGATGAGTACTGCTTGACGACGGCCGGTTGTCAAGACAAGTATTCGAATGCGACTGGTAGCTGCATCAAGCCGGTTGACGGTGTATCCATCTCACCCGACGGCACATGCGGATCCGAGGGTGCCGGCAAATACGGTTACCACTGCCCTACCGAGGGAGGTACTTGCTGCTCTGTTGCGTAAGTGAACCGTACTCCTTTACCCAGGTAGCCTTGTGTTTTTGTACTTACTAACGGGACGCCTTCCAGTGGTTACTGCGGTAACACAACAGCGCATTGTACCGCCGCGGAAGGCTGCCAAACGAAGTATGGAAAGTGCCAGTAATTCAATCGACAGGCTATCGGTGCATTGTATAGCCTCGGAATAGAGAACAGGGGAAGTTATTTGATTATCTCGGGATCTGCATGTCATTAAAATCAGGGGCAAGGAAAAGGAGAGAAGAAAAGCATGAAATTGGGAGGATTAAAATAGGCCTGATCGGAAACTCCGAATACTGAGGATATGACGATAGAATGTTTTATGAGATTATATGAGATTGATATGATTCGCCTTCGTGCGGGTTTCCTTTCCATGTTTCCAATGCTATAATCTACCTAGGTAGCACCACCACGATTGTAGAAAGGCATGTGCTAGCGCCGATGGCTATCTTGGCCCTTATAGGGGACGCCGATCGCGGCCTGGGGGAGTTGGGGGAAGAAGTGGGGATTTATTCCCGTCACCTTCTAAACGAGTAGCTGGTCACCGATGTGATAAATTGATAGCGACTGAGTTGGTAATTGAGTAACCTAAATTTCGATTTCTCTGGATGTTAGTATACTATGACGACTTTATTCCATAATGGACGTTTCTTCCAATCTGCGCCTGGGGGCAAGGATCCTTCATTTGCGGATTCTCTGCTCATCGATGAGTCTGGTAGGATCACCCATATCGGCAGTATAAGTGATGAACAAATCAAAACGGCCGAGTCTTCTGGGGGAGGGGTGGTTAAGCACGACATGCGAAGCCGCATAATTTTACCAGGATTTATCGACGGACATATGCATCTTTTGATGTTGGGACAATCCTTACAGAAGGCAGGGCTAGAGGCGTGCAAAAATCTGCAAGATATCCGGCAAACCATAAAAGAATTTGCGGCATCGCATCCATCCGTAGTTAGGATAATGTGCAAAGGATGGATGCATTCCATGACCAACGGAGAAGCCTTAGCTAGCATGATAGACGACTTGGACCCGAGACCTATTTTCATCGATTCCAAGGACTTACACTCGACGTGGTGCAATACGGCTGCATTGGATGAGATGGGAGTGCAGGACATGCCGGATCCAGAGGGAGGAAAAATTCATCGTGATGAGAATGGCAAGGCCTCTGGGCTTTTATCAGAAGCCGCGGCTGTTACGATTGTCTGGCCGCATATTGCGAAAGTTGCGCCGATGGAAGAGAAGCTGGCAGCGTTGAGAGGAGCAGTTAAAGCGTATAACGCCTCCGGTTATACTGGACTCGTGGAAATGGCTATGGATGAAAACGCCTGGGAAGCTTTGCAAGTACTTCGGCAAACAGAGGACCTGTCGATTAGGATCGCGGTCCACTGGCTCATTACACCTCGAAAAACCGAAGCAGAAAATCTCGCCCAAGTCGATCGCGCAATTGAACTTAACCGACAGTTCAATGCGGATACTAGTCCAGACTGCCGCATTGTGGGTATCAAGGTCATTGGGGATGGTATCATTGACGGTTGTACTGCTGGACTTTCTGAGCCTTACTCTTTGAACGGGGTATCATGCGAGCCTATCTGGTCGCTTGCGGAACTGGGTCCTGTCGTCCGGAAAGCTGACGCGGCAGGGCTGCAGTGCGCCCTACATGCGATTGGTGATAAAACCATAAGAGTAGCTATTGATGCTCTTGAACAAAACGCCACACCGGGCCGTAGACACCGGATCGAGCACCTCGAGCTTGCATCCCCGGAAGATGCTATAAGGTTGGGTAAGTTGGGCATCACCGCCTCCATTCAACCAGTACATGCTGATCCGGCAATCCTCCGGGTCTGGCCGTCACTGCTCGGACCATCCCGTTGTGAACGCGCATTTGCATATAAGGAGTTTGCCGATGGAGGCGCGGTACTGGCTTTGGGTTCGGATGCGCCTACGGCACCACACGCACCACTTAGAAATGCTTACACGGCAACAACTCGGCGATCAGCTAGAGAGCCGGAACTGACGGACCGCATGAACCCGCATTTTGCCCTGGAGTTAGCGGCGGCTATCGCGGCAGGTACGGAGGGATCTGCGTATAGTTGCTTTGCTGATCAATGGGCTGGAAAGCTGGAAACTGGACGGGAGGCAGATTTTGTGGTGGTTGATATGGATTGGGATGCGAACAAGTTGCTAGAAGCAAAGGTTGTACAGACTTGGTTTAAGGGAATGAAAATATTTGACGTTGGAGCATAACGGCTATAGCTACCTGGTGACACAGATATCCCGCTGTAGCCAGCGACTGTTAGCACTTCAGCACCTGAGAAGGCACCTATTCAGATGCCTGTAGGTATCTTAGGGGGTATCCAATAGGGCTGCTGAAATAATTACCGGCTTAGATTAGTGGCGTAAAGACAGCCTATCACTGTACCGATGCCCACTATGCTCACCGCCGTAAGCAAAGTGAACCATTGATTTAGTATAACCCGTCGTAATATTGATGGTGTTAACCCGGAATGCGGATATGGCATCAATCGCGATATGTATATATCGCGTCGGGTAGTTGGATTCGAGGAGACTCTTCAGATTGAGATCTCTGTATGTAGGTCCGATCTATCCAAGCCTAAAGTTGAAAGGTTCATCCTCAACATGTGACCAAGATTCGACCATCATCCGGGGTTCGTTGGTGGGTTTAGTGCAGTTTCAACCGAGAATGTTATGACGTCGTTTGGGTGAAGAAATCGAGCCTTTCACACCGGTCTTCATCTAAAATTGAGATCTTTCATTTCAAGTGACCCAAACAGCTAAGGAAGGAAGATAGATACGCGATGCAATACCTATGCTGTGATGGTTGTTCAGGTGTTTGTTTTCCGGAAAAGGCCGGTAAGATAAAAAACGCCACCAAATTACTGAATGCTTAAGGGTTGGTGATACGATCGATTGGCCTAGTCTGATTCGCTACCTTGTGCACGTACTGTATGTTCTATACCAATATTGTCGACCGAGATTTCAATGTGTACTTTGGAGCGCTCATTGGCAATGTCCAAAAAGAAAAGTGAGGGGAGTTAATATGAAGTTTATCGAAATTATTCCATTTGTTTAATCTCATAGTCGTCCCACATAAGGTTCAGAGCATCACACGGGAAGTAGTGACCTACATCCCCCTTCTGATTGGGTCGTCGTGCTGTACCTACCCCCCAAAGTTAAACTATTAGGTGGCTTTTAGGGACTCTTGGTACCCCCATAGCCTTCCCCAAAGAGTAAAGCGTCGCCTCATTTTGCTTACCTGCCGAGGAACCTACGACAAGGGTTACGCAAAGCCGCGAATGGTAAGTACCCCTTGCCCCAATAAACCCCTGTAATTTTGGGGACTTTGGAAGGTTCCAAGATTTATTCTATTCCTCTTCTATATTTTCTACCGTTTCTATAATTCACCTGACCTTCCAACTGCTGCAACTTATCAACCTCTTGCAGATATTCCCATCCTTTGCAGCTTTGCGGGCGCCTATTTTCTACCGAGTACCTATTAGATGTCTTGATATGTTTTCATAGTTTCATCAATTATCACTCCGCTCGCTTGGCATCCAATTGTCATTATTTCTTGTCCGCTATTCCCTGCTCTCTTTTCTCCCTATGTATCGCTCCCTATGACGAGGCCTAGAAGCCCGATCAATGCCTCCAATACGATGACTATGCCCAATCCGTATCGCTTCCCTCGCTTGCGTCGAGGTTATCCCTTGGCGCATATTGGGCATTATACCACGTAATGATGAATGAGTTCCGCGGGGTTGACGAGGGTTCGTAGGTCGTATTATATCTACCCTCGTCCTCCCCACGATCTGTTCTTGGCTTCAAGCTCTAAGATTCTCTACACGGGTTTATTATCTATACTAGCATAATAACTACTTACTAACACGTGAATGGGTATAGAAGATCAACTTTCTGTCGAGGAGTCGACTGAACCCCCTATATGTGGCTACACCAATGCCGCAACGGGAACTCCACCTGGTCACAGAAACCAGGACACAACAATTACTAGTATTGACATAGTTGACATTCCAAACCAACTACCCCGCGAGAAACCCGCCTCCCCTTCCGCAGGTGAGAATCATCCCGAGCCCCACACTCTAGCAGTTGAGGATCTAGAACAGCTTCTCAAGACCAACATCAAGAATGGCCTCGACAGCAGTGAAGCAAATCGTCTGTTGGCGCACTATGGGCCAAACAAGGTGGAGGGAGCTAAAGGGCTATCCATGTGGAAGATTCTCTTGAGACAGGTATCCAACAGCTTAACTATGGTCCTCATTCTCGTCATGGCACTGTCTTTTGCCATCAGTGATTTTGTTGAAGGTGGCGTTATCGCCGCTGTCATTCTACTCAATATTATTGTAGGGTAAGTCTCAATCTCATAATAATAGCCCTTATCGCACTATAATGAGCATGATACAGCGTGCACCATGCTAATACCTAGTAGATTTATTCAGGATTATCGCGCCGAGCAGACTATCCAGTCTTTATACGCACTATCCGCACCGACATGCAAGGTTATTCGCTCCGAACAAATCATTACCATCAAAGCCGAAACACTTGTCAAGGGTGACATCATCTTACTAAACGTTGGCGACATCATTCCGGCGGATCTCCGATATATCGAAGGCTTAAATTTGTCCACTGATGAGGCATTATTGACTGGGGAATCTCTACCAATCAGCAAACACCCTGAAGTGGTCTTGAATGATGCCAGCATACCCCTTGGAGATCGCGTAAATATGTTATATTCAGCAAGCACTATAACGCGTGGGAGAGGGAAAGGTATCGTCGTCGCCACGGGTATGAGTACTGAGGTGGGGAAAATCGCCCAATTACTCCGAGCAAATCCGAATCCGAACAACGATGTTACCTATATGGGCGCATATTGGATACGCGTAAAGGCTACTACGCGAAACATTCTTGGTTTAGACGGAACACCACTCCAAGTAAAGCTAAGCAAGTTTGCTTTGCTTCTTTTCGCCTTCGCAATCCTCCTTGCTGTTATCGTCTTTTCTGCTAGTCTCTGGAATATCGATGACGAGGTTCTTATCTACGGTATCTGTGTTGGTGTTGCAGTCATCCCCGAATCTCTCATTGCCGTCTTGACCATTAGTATGGCTGTCGGGACAAAGGCAATGGCAAAGGGCAATGTCATTGTGCGGAAACTATCCGCTCTCGAAGCTGTTGGAGGAGTGACCAATATCTGTTCAGACAAGACGGGTACTCTAACACAAGGCAAGATGATTACGAAAAGGATTTGGCTTTGCGACGGCTCCACTGCTTCCGTTGAAGACTGTACTAACCCACTTGACCCCTCCAGTGGGAACGTTATCTGGGGAAGTGACAAATCCAAGTCTACATACGAAGTGGAGAAAAATTCAAAATTGCCTTTTGGCGCGAGGAAATTTATAGAATGCCTTTACTTATGCAATAACGCTACTGTGACGGATGGGAAGCCAGCATCTACCGATGACGCTACCGATGATGTTACCGATGATGCCGCCGAAACCTCAACTACTTCGACTGTCGAGGTCTCGAACTGGACGGCGGTAGGTGAGCCTACGGAAATCGCCCTTCATGTTTTCGCGATGCGGTTCGGCATAAGCAAAGCCACCGTCTCCGACATCAAGGGTACATACCTAGTTGCGGAGCACCCATTTGATTCCTCCTGCAAGCGCATGACTGTTATATACTCGTCACCAGAATCTACGCTAGTCGATGTCTATACCAAAGGTGCAGTTGAAGTCATGCTGCCACTACTAGATGCATCAGACAACCTCAAAGCCGAATTCACTGCTAAAGCAGAAACGCTTGCTGCAGAAGGCCTTCGGGTCCTTTGTATCGCCCATAAGACTATGGAGTATAGTACCGCCGTCAAAGATGCGCGCGAAGCTGCTGAGAGCAACCTGATACCGCTAGGCCTTGCTGGTCTATATGACCCTCCCCGGCTAGAAACGGCCAGCGCAGTGAAGCGGTGCAAAGTCGCAGGTATTTCGGTTCACATGCTTACCGGCGATCATATTAAGACAGCAACTGCTATCGCACATGAGGTCGGTATCTTAAGTAATCTAAGTACCACCGAAGCAGCCAACGCTACTGTGCCCGCCTCTACCTTCGACGCCATGACCGATACTCAAATTGACCAGTTGGAGAAACTACCGCTCGTGATAGCCCGTTGTAGTCCATCAACGAAAGTTCGGATGGTTGAAGCAATGCATCGCCGCGGTGCGTTTTGTGTTATGACTGGCGACGGAGTCAATGATTCTCCTGCTTTGAAAAAGGCGGATGTTGGTATTGCGATGGGTCTGAACGGTAGCGATGTAGCCAAAGAAGCTGCAGACATGGTTCTGACTGACGACAACTTTGCTTCCATCGTAACAGCTGTTGAAGAGGGAAGACGTCTCTTCGACAATATTCAAAAGGTATAAGTTATTCCACCGTTACTTCAACAATTCACGGCTAATATTTCTTATATAGTTCCTCCTTCATCTCTTAGTCTCGAATATTGCTCAAGTCATCTTACTTCTCATCGGTCTCGCGTTTAAGGACGAAGCCGGCAAATCGGTATTCCCGCTCTCACCCATCGAGATCCTATGGGCGAATTTGATTACTTCATCCTTTCTAGCCCTTGGACTTGGCCTCGAGGAAGCTCAACCAGATATAATGTTACGACCACCACGCAGTCTACGTGTGGGCATCTTTACGTGGGAGATAATCCGCGATAAGATGGCATATGGCCTATTCATGGGTTCTCTATGCGTTGCGGCCTTTACGTCAGTCATTTACTCGCCTATAGAGGATACGTATAACAGGCCACCGTGGCATCCCTCACTAGGACTCGACTGCAATGCGGTTTATACATCATCCTGTGATAATGTTTATCGGGCCCGTGCTACGACATATGCCACGCTTAGTTTCCTCCTACTTCTTACAGCTTGGGAAGTCAAACACTTCACTCGATCCTTGTTCAATATGTATCCGGAATTATATCATGGGCCATTCTCTATTTTCAAGACAGTTTGGAAAAACAAGTTTCTTTTCGCTGCTGTTCTCGCAGGGTTCGTCGTCACATTCCCAGTCATATATATACCCGGCCTCAACACCACAGTGTTCAAACACCAAGGAATTGGAATCGAATGGGCCATCGTGGCCGGTTGTGTTGTGATGTATATCATATTGGTGGAACTGTGGAAGGCGGGGAAACGTCGATTTTTCAAGACCACCGTCGCTTACGACCAATCTGCTACTCGAGGGGTCTAGGCATCTAAAGGTCGTCCAAGCTAGCTCGTACGAGACCTTTCCGACAATTTGTATGCCATATGGCAGGATTCATTTCACTCGACCCGAGCGGTGGTACCTGGACGAAGGGGTTTGACTAGCTAGCTACATTTATGGTGCGGTCCTAAGTTTTAAGCCTTGCACATCCACAATGTAGGAATTGATCGAGCCCGTCTCTCATTGGCCAAAATAACCCGCACATTCATTCATCATTCGGATAGGAGGATATCATATTGTCAAGTGGACAGTCAATAATGACAGCATAGAGCATAACAGGGAACACGATCATTATCACGAATAAGTATTATCGCTACATAAATAATAGCTACATCTATTCGCTACTACTATAGAAGCAAGCTTACATAGGAACAGGCCTTCGTAGGTCTATTTCGCGAATGTTGTCACTGAAAAGTCTTGGAGAAAAGGGGACGCTATATGATTACATAAGCGTATCATTATATAATCATATCATTCACGAGAGTGGTATTACATAGTTGATTACGTAAATATGCTGCGTATGTAATACCTCTTTACTCAGCAAGTCATTACAGAACTAACAATTACAGAACTAACAATTACATAACTAGCGATTACATAACTAGCGATTACATAACTAGCGATTACATAAGAACTCCTTTGCATTACATAAGCCTACACGAGGATATAGGGGTGATGCCCATCGCCTCAAACCCCTAAATAGAGTCTCATTAAGACTATTTGAGGGTCAAACACTAGCCCAAAGAGTCTCAAATGCGTCATTCTGAGTTAGCAGGTTCATAGAAGCAAACCAAACAACGGGAATGATTACATCACAAAAGATATGATAGGAGAGGCCCCCAGTCTAACACATGAGAAAGAGACTACCCATGTATACGTGTACGCATTCCCATTTCTCTCAATTTCTTCCAAACTCTTCGTGCAGCAGAAAATCCTCTCACTCGTTAGCTTGGTCAGGCTTATGATGGGCTATTCAGCTTTCCGCCCTCATGAACTTCTCCGCCGCCATCTGATCAGGGTAAGATCCTGTCGCACGTTTGAAGTCATCATTGAAAGACTCCTTATTCTTGAGAGCCCTTTCGAGCTGCTCCGCTGTCACCTTAATCACTTTCGGTGGCTTTCCATTGCTCGAGCTTCGGGCACTCTCGTGCCGTGCCAGACTAATGGCACTTAGAAGAACTATTAAATCATCGTAAATAAACCACTACTCAAAAAGGACCTTGTACAGCGTATCCACTTACTGTTTCTTATATCTCTTCCATTCAACTGAAGGTTCAAGGCGTATTGATTCCTGCTCAGGGCAACATCCCTTGTAGTCCCCGGAATGATGATTTCTGGCTTCACTTGTTCCTTAGGTTGACCTTCGATTGCTGAAGCGGCTTGATTTCGCTCTTTTACTATCGTTCGGTCCTCTTCCAATTTATCGAAGAGACTCCTCTAAATCTGTTTACGTTGTTCATCTGTTGGGCGCTCGTACCGTACAGCGAGATGGATTCGTGACATTACGGCCTCATCAAAGAGACCAATGCCGTTAGAGATCTAATATGTTACTATTAGAAAGAATTCGGTGGCAACAAACACCTGCCCGAGAGACTTACTAGAAACAGGAGGCCCGGAAAATATTCCATTGTGCGGAGGAAGGCTGAAAATTGTTAGGAGTTATTTCTTTATCTATATTACTTGAGCAAGACACCACTCACCTGTAACTAGTGCATTTCTGTTGATATGCCCAGACTGACGTTGTTCAAGATAAACTTCGGCTTCGTCGATGAGCACTATAGCTCCCCAGGTGGTAGCTCGGCCGAGCCATCTCGTTAAACATCTTTCCATTTTGCTTTCTTCAGTCCCTAGATCCGCTGCAGATAGCCGCAGTAGGCCGCCTGGTCTTTTTCGCGATACATTCTACTGTCATGGTCTTTCCAGTCCCGGGGGTCCTATTCAGTGGCCAATTAGTCGAGCTTCGCGCAGTTGTTTAACAATTAAGAACTACACCCTACCATGTAGAAAAACGACCCTGCCTTTGCCTTTTCCCTCTATGTAGTCGGCATCCCAGTCAGTCTCCCAAGACTTTAGGGCCGTCCCTTCTCGGGGAATTCCAACCATTGCTTCCACTAGTTGGCATTTTTCGCGGTCCATAATCAGGTACTTCATTGGGTCTTCTTCATTAACTTCAAGGTCTTCGACAAAGCTCATATCAAATACCACTATAAATGATTAGCTTCAGCTGTATCCCTGAAATGTATCAACTGGGCAGGGTCAGGCCTACCCTATTCTCTCTTCCCAACTGCGAACCCCAACACGTAGGTGGGTAAAAGGAGATATTGTGCGGGCTCTAATTCGATTTCTGGCGAGCATTTCATATCATTAAACTTGGAGAATAGAGGCTCTCCACCCAGGTCTTCCGGTTCGCAATAAGTAGAAGCTTCGACGGGAACTTCATGCTGAAAACCCTGATGGTCCACGATAATTTCACCTTCATACTACGCTTCAAGTTAGTTCATAAGTCTCTTTATCGAGTAGGAAACTGGACCCTTACGTGATGCGGGTTTTCCCCAACAACCATGCCATCATAGCGCATGTGGCTTTGCTCACTACAGATAAGAGAGTAATACCGCTTCCCACGTTCGATTAGTTGGCCCTTTAGCGTCTCATAGCTTGGCGTGGATTTTATAGGGAAAACTATTAAATCCGATATTAACTTCTCGCCGTAGAAACGGTTGATTGCAGTGTAAAAGCTTTGGCGCCTGAGCATCTTATTTTTATACCCCAGGTTCCACAATGTAATTTTCCATCTATCCGAGGGATCTTGGTTCGAAAGAGGCGAAACTGACTCGCCATCTTTAGGTTCATAGGTGATATTCATAACCACAAACCCAGAGAGCTTGTTCATAATGCGCATGAAGACTATCTCGCCGGGCTTAAATAATAGCCAGAGCAAATCGTAAGTAGCTAGGTCCTTACTGTGAAGGTTTAATTCGGGACCGACGATATTTCCGTAGACGTTCTGGATAGGTGGAGCATCAAGTAAAGTGCATAAATGCTCACAGAGAAGCGGGCTGTTTTTTATAATAACTTCTGATCCAATGTCGGGGTTCCTAACATTTACCTCGCCACAACCACCCAATAAGTCACCCTTTACCCGCTGCAAATCGCTCCAGTAATGGAATATTTCTGCAAAAGGATAAATGCAGAATATCTCATTTTCTTGGACGTTGAATCCAGGATAGTAACGGATGAGTGTCCGTAACACATATTGGACATGGGGGGAGTGAATTCGAAGACAGGTTCTATAGATCTTCCTAACGCGAAAGTCGACGTCAAGGATGAATTCGTTTGGATCGTCCTGCAGAAAGTTGTCCCGGAGTTGATTCTTCCTTGGAGGATTGGTTATGTGATCACCGTCGACTGTGTCTATGATGTCTAATACGGCGAGATTCCTTCGCTCTTGGAGTTCGTGGTCATCTTGCTCTAATCCTTTGAATCTATTCCAAGAATAAAGATGAATGGGTACAAAATTAGCGCTACTTCTTAATTCGTTAGCCGTATTCATTTATGATAGGTAAGTACTTACTGGCATGTTAGGCGATAGAGAATATGTGGATGGCGCTGAGGAACTGGTGCCGTTGTCGAAGTCGATCCTGTCAACCTGAGAGGAGGCGAGTAGTCCCGTTTTCTCTTCCTGTTAATTTCTTGAATTTGTGGGCCAGCACTATTGGGGTGAATATCAAGACCGGGATTTGTCGCTGGAACAGCAGACGATTCTGCGATGCGAGAAATCTCAGTAGACCTAATTTACATATAATATTTAGAGAAGCGGCCAATATGGACAACGTATGATCGTGAATTAGTAAGGAATCTCACTCTAGTTTCTTTATCACCCTCCAGGGGGCCTCACGGGAGCCCCTCACTTTCATTGTAAGAGTTCGGACTTGGATGAAATGGCATAAAAATATTAAAACAGTTATTCTAAATAAAATCTAAATTTACCAAATAACAGGTAAGTAGGTCAACGAAAAGGAGCGGTATAGGGTGGTAAGGCTAAGATGGGTGGCGATAGGGCGGTGCATAAGGCACTTTCCATGATGGCGCAGCGCAGCGCTGCAGGTGCGGGGATATGCTGATTGGCAATCATCGTTACAGCGCATCTACGTCAGATTTGGCGGCTTAGAGGTGGCTTAATATAAACGTAAGTCATTTGGACTCCGACCATAACATACCTATTGAAACATTACCAAGTTCATATGTTGCATACATCATCATATCATATTATCACTATGTCATTTGGCTGGAGTACAGGGGATATCATAGCTGCAGCAAAGCTAGTATTAGATCTCTCGAGAGCCCTAGATGATGTGTCTGGCGCTCCGGAGCACTATCGAAGATCTGCCGCCACACTGAGGTCCATTCGTTTCCGTCTTAGTATCTTAAGCAAGGTAACTGGAGTGGGCCGAAATGATGACTCTCAAGCGCGGATTTATGAATTAGCTGTTCTGGGAAAGGATGAGTACGACGATATGAACTTGGTGGTTGTCAACCTTAAGTCGGCATTTGGGAGGCTGAAGATACTGGTAGCCAAGGGATGCGACATGAAGTTCGATCTGGGGAGCGGGAAAAGACGTCGCGAATGGCCTGCTCATCAAATCAATAAATCACGATGGTATATAGGAAAAGAGGATGAAGTGAACAGACTCGTCCAGCACATCTTTGAGCTCACAGCCTCCTTACCAGATTTCTATCAAAAGCTCAATAGGTGTGTCACCCCAGCAAATATTGTAACAGAAGCTGACTAAGCAGTGAATTACTTAAGCAGCAGAATACAACTCAAGCGGTATATCATCAAACACAGATCACATGGCTTAAAGCGATATTTGAAAGACTGGAGGGGTTAGATAGAGCCGTATCCCGAGATCAATCATATCAGGGGCCTGGGGAAGGAAGATTGCCATTGTTGCATGCCGGTCCAGATCTAGGAGTCCCCCCTATTCCAAGTAACACAGGGTTCGACACGAAATCTACCATAGATCACCTCGAGAGCGTTGCCCACACAATTATGACTACAAATTTGAGCTCCAGAGTCAAAGATATCCAGGTTGATCATTACCTAAAACGAAAGCTCGAAGAATGGTTCAGTGGTCAAACTCACGATAACAAGAGGACCCCACCCCGGTTATGGCTTTATGGCGATAAAGCCAATATCGTCAGCGCCACTATATATACCGCAGCTCTTGATAGAAGACTCCCAATCCTTGCTTTCGCAGGCCGCCACGTTGCGGAGGGGAAGTACCTAGCCCCTGAAGACCGGTTTTATAGGATGGTGTACTCGCTGCTTTTCCAATTGCTTCAGCAGTTCGAAGACGTACCAGCTATTGCCATAACGGGGATTGACAGGCCATTTACGGAGCTTGACCTCACAATGGATAGTACGCCACTAGCATTGAAGTATATGGCCTATTTTCTCAGTCTTATACCTGAGTGCACATGCATAGTCGACGGGTGGAATTTCATTTCCGTTGACGCTGATGCGACAGTAAAAAATATTCTAAAGATGTTTCTCGATATGTTTGAGGAGCCGCCTGGTTTGGCCGACGAAATCGACAGTCGCCCAAGGCTTTTGATTACATCCCCTGGGAATTCGCAAATGCTCCGGGATGTGATGGGCGAAAAACAAGGGTACGTTGACGGGTTTAACCTAAGAAGTCATGTCGGAGTAAATGGTTCGAGACTCCATACGTTACTACTCGGTATGGAGTGGTGACCCGTGCTATACTTAGGCTTTTTGGTCATCAATTAAGGGAATTCTTGCTGGTCATATGGAAAAGGGGTATTGTATTACGTAATTGATTAGTCAATTAAGGGGCATCATATGGCAACTATGACGAGGGTTATTTCGCGAAAGCATCTTGCCCCAAAGGAATGTTTTATATGTAGGTTAAATCCCTTCGTGAATTATTGCAAGTTTCACATTATGCATAACAGCAACACATGCGTGGGGGTGAGTTCTCATTATACCTAGCGATGGCCACGAGGAGGATCCAGGTGTTGAGCCCACACCATTATGTACACACGTTCCTTGTCATGATACCGCGTTCCCCCCGAACCTAAACGCCTCAAGCCATGTCTCGTACTCAAGACTTCATCCGAAAATCCTGCCGTAAAGAAAGAAAAAGAAAAAGCAACAACCGTGACATTTTAAATACAGCATGACCCTCCTAGCGCCATAATCAATCAATCAAATTCGCAGTTTGCCGAAGGGTACATCTTCTCCGCTGCCCGATTCATGACAGTCTGATCTCTTTGAGTTGAGCTCGGAGCCGGCCGATTCGGGACGGTCACCCGGGGTTGAGAGACATCGTCGGAGGCACTCTTCCGACTGGGCACGGTTATCGATGCCAGAGATCTTGGCTTGGACCACGAGATGCTTTATGTACTCATCCTGTAGGAGTACTGGCATCCCTTTAAGGCACTTGGATACGGCCTTTTGGTAGCCCAGGTTGCAGCCACTGTGCGACAGATGAGGCTTCCAGTCCTTCCCAGCATACGTGATCGTGTGGATGGCCTCAATCTTGCTCTTTAATGCCCCAATGCTGTCAAGGTAGTGTGATGGATTGGGAACAGGAAAGATGCCCTCGGTCACCATGGTGGGGATGGCAGATCCAAGCATCATGGCCTCACATTCTCTCTGTTGTGTGTTCAACTTGCAGAAAGACGCCTTTCGGTCTTTAACCTTCGAGGCGGTTTGCTTGAAGGGTGCATTAAGAGCATCCAGCATCTTACTAATGGTAGCTAGCCGGGTTTCCGCAATGTCATCTACAATAAGTTAGCACGGCCCAGAGAGAATCGTGGCTTCTGCTTACTAGGTAGACCATAAGGCAGGACCATCTTCTTCAACGGCTTGTCGTCGACGTTTACAAGCTCTCCATTAGCATTCAGCTTAGCGCTAACGGTCAGTGCATCAGCCATATCGGAGAAGAGCTGAACATCTCCGAAGACCCAGGCGATGAATACTGCCTTGTGGCAATTATGATGACAGTCCACATCCGCAGCGTAGGATGAGAAGTTCTTGAGCCATTTGCGAGCCCAGGGGTAAACAAGGTGGGTACAAAGGTACTGGGAGGTGACCGCCGCAATCTCATACAGCTCGTCGAGGCTGGTTACTTCGGGAACTCCATTAAATTTGTAATGGATGATATCGAATACTGTGTGAAGGGCCTGGGGATTACCATCGACCTTGATAACCCAATCCTCTGCGTCGGATCGTGTCGTGTGGTCTCCATAAATAATGGATCGCCATACTGGTGATGCGAACGCAAGGTTGGCAGAGGAAACCTTGAAGGTAACTTGGCCTGAAGCAGCCTTGACCTGAATGAAGACATCACTGTCGACGTGGAAGTTGACAACAGGTGTCTTATGCTTGGGGGCTTGAGAGTCAGAGGTAGTGGGTCTCGTGAAATTATCACGTTCCTTAATCAAGGTAAGGGGGCGCGAAGGAAGGACAACACTGGCAATCGATGCGTCGAGAGTATCAAGTGCTTTCTCAATTACCTCGTCAGACTCGGAAATGTCCTTGTTAAGATTGACATTGCCAGGAACAGAAGTAGCCATGGCGGTGTCATGAGTGATTGTGGTTTCCTGATCGGCGATAATATTATCGCGTGACGCGATATGGTGGTTACCAGCCTCCATATTGAATGGAAGGCCTTGATAGAATTAGTGATGCGCACTATATAGCTTTTAGACAGAAGGAAAAAGAAGGATAACGGCGGTACATTAAATAAATAACGGGGAGTATTGATGGAAATGAAGCGAAATTAGACCAAAACGGCGATGAAAAACGAAGCTCAAATATAAACAGAGCTTGTGTTGGACAAATTCTTCAATGAAAAAATAGGTTGACTGAAAATAAATAGGATACATACCTAAGACAACAAGTCGTGTTGATGACTGTATTAGAAATCAAACAATGTAGGCAAAGGGGAAAATGTGCTGGTGATGAACTTCGCCGTCTTGAAGTTTGTTCTGGGGAACTGGTGTAGATGGTGAAAAAAGGTGAAGAATGAAAGAAACGACGAAACAACTCGGCGTGGTTGATAAAAATATAACGCGTTGAACAAGTCAAGATACGCGTCACAAGTTGGGAAGGAATAAATAACAAGACGGCGAAACAAAGTTAGGTAGGTCCAACGCATAACGAAGGAAAGAGGAAGGCACTTTGATGAACGCCGTGGGTGAGAACAACGCGCCTAGCAAGAACGAGTTACCTGATGGCGAGGGGGATGAGTACTAAATGCGTACCTTCCAATTCTAAAGCTCCGGACGCGACGTACCCCGGAAACCACGAAGACGCGTATTTATCAACGTTTAGTACCTCGTAGCTTCCATTTCACTACACATACACATTACTTATGTACCTAAGTAGCTCTCATCATTGTTCTCCAGCAGGTGTAGACACTATAAGCTTTCATGAACACAAGGATGGGGGCCACCTAGGTGCTAATGTAAACATAACAGCGCCGTATGAGATATGGAAGGTACCAAAATAAATGTATTTCCACATACCCAGGAACTGTAGGTACTGCTGAGAACCTGGTTCGCTTCTCATCGCGTACCCAAGGGCTACCCTTAACGTTATCAGTTCCTGCATCCATTACTTCCTCTCCTTGAATGAATGGGGGCAGTGAAAATCAACTCACTTCGCATACCAACAGGAAGAAAAATCAGGTCCCATCAAATAATACATTGATTTAATTCATCGAAGCGGTCGAAAATCACGCGCTCCCAGGTATTTATAATGAATAATGACATAAGAGACTTATGTGAGGGCCATCCACCATTCGCCCTAGGTATTCGCTCCTAATAGAGTTCATCCGATGCCCCTATCGCCAATCTTTTTGATAGAAATCAGTCTATACCGCCTAAGTCACCCCATATATCTCAGTCCATGCAAAGGCCAAGAACGCCTTGAGAGGTTATAACATATCAACCTGGGAAAGCTTAATATAGGTGGATCACGTGCCACCCGTAACACAGACGAAAAAAGGAACGCCTGCGACCTATACCGTGGGTAGATTAAGATGTACCCTCTCCCTCCCCAAGGAGACGGGCAATTAGTACGTAGACGAAGATAACACCGCCAAATACCAACAGCTTGTTGCGGCTAAGCCACCCGGTTCCAGCGTCTCTGCGTTGCACGACTGCGTCAACAACGGCTTGAGCCTGACCACCACTTCCGCCGGCAATTCCTAGTTGTGGACCGCATGAAGCCCCGCCAGTTCTAGAACCAGTAGCTGTATCAACATTATTTTCTGTCATCCAGCGCCAGTTCTCCTTGTCCACGTCGGGCCATTCCGCTCTGAATTTTGCGCCACCATCTCCTGCTTTTACATTACCCTTTTGTGCGGGATTCTTAAGGTGGGAGCCACCTCCTGTTGAGTTCCACCATCTTGATCTTGCTGCTAATATTCGTCGTTCATGTGCTGTGGCTGACACTGAACCGGTCGTCATCTCTTCTGATGTCATAAAAGACAACAATCCGATTAAGATCGTCGATACTTCCCATGCTGGGTTGAATGTCTTAGGGTGGAAGTCTGAAATGGAAAGGCAAAGGCGCGTCGATGGTTGAAAGCGACCGGATGGTGTATGCATTCGGATAGCCGGGGGCGCGAACGGGTAGTTAGGAGGGAAGATTAAGGTACCCCAATATTGACCATTATGATATGGGGTATCCTCGGGACCTGTGATGATGTAGTGCCACCTATTTCTCTTAGCAAAATGTAACACGGTAGTATTGAATGACTTATTGGAACATACTCAAGGATATTAGAGTCTGATGGATGGGCGTTGATATATGGAGGAGGGTTCTCTGATATGCTTTTGTACTCGCGCGCCAACTGTAGGAACGCATGCTATGTTAATTTCTAAAGGTCTATTTGAATTGAAGAGGGAAGCAAAACATACGCGTTTACTCGCTTGCTTGCTAGCCATAATGTAGACGATTGTGGTGGTGAGGGTATCTCTTAGAAAGGAAATGTGTCACAACAACTGTCATGTGAGGCGCACCAAAGTTGCGTCTAAACTGATACGAAGAGAATAGAGAGAAACCAGTTGTATTTTACAGGAACCGAAAGATAGACTAGAAGAAGATGTAAAATAGTGAAGTATGTCGGTGGGCGATGACCGTTATTAATTGTGGTTTTATTTATAAGGGAGGTAGAAAAAGGAAGGGGTTGTAGTTTTAAAGAAGGTTAGGGATAAGGATAAGGCTGATGATGACAGAGACAGAGGCAGAGACAGATAGACACCAAGTTGGGGAGTGGTCAATTGGGTCTAGACTTTATCTAAAGGTTCGGGGTGCCGATAAAAAAGAGTTCCGACATAATGTAAACTTAAAGCAAAACTGGATAAACATTTCCGTAAACAGTTTAGATCAATATTTTATTGTCAGAGCATTGCGTCACCTGTCAGATTTCGGTACAAAGTAAACTGAAAGTACTTGTATACTTGAGTACATCCAAAGCCAAAAAGCAAGCCACAGGGACTAAATGTGGCAGGTACAACGGGATCCTTCCGGACCTTGCCGAACTCACTAAACCTTGTAACATTTACCTTTGAACTGGCGCAGGCCGAGCTACTTGATTGATCTTCTTCATATGAAGATTTATTTACAACGAACATAACAGAAGGGAGCTTAGCCATCCCCTGTTAGTTGAGATGGCTCGCAGCGCTTCTTCCGGAGGCGACGATGTATGTTCTTTAAATCAATGTCCCACATCATTTAACATGTCAACAACTAACAGGAGCATTTTTTATGGTAGGCCTTTGAAGGCTTGCTCAAATCCGAAAAAGCATTGGTAGAGCAAAGAGCAGCAGCAGAACGAGCTCAGGCACACGATGCGCAATCCGATCAACGAACATTCGAATTGGTGAGCTTGAATATGTCTATTAGCTATTGGCACTTGCGGCATTCTTACACGCTTAGTTATCGCAAAACCAAACACTTCCAGTTTCACTCTCCTCTCTCCAAATCCATGGCGCAAAACACACCCGGAAATCATTTCTCGACCCCTTATTCCAACCTTTAGTTGAAGACAGCCGAAATGTCAACTACACCCTAGCAGATATGTTGGAGCAGGTTGGCGGGGCTGTCGAAAAATTGCAAAAATTCGGTATGATTTGAACTATTTACGTCTATTTTTATCCGAGAGGTTTTTGTACTGACACAGGCTCTTCAGACATTTTCCACCCACAGATTATGTTCCACTTGTCCCGTCCACCTCACCTTGACCCCTCTATATCTCCAACCGACCTTGACGTGTCCCTCCGAGTGCGCGAAAAATCTCGACTCCTCCTAAAGACTGGTACCGACCTAGGTAACACAGAAGGTTCAGCATATGGGTCTATGCTATGGCGCAACATATTCGGAGGTGCCGAATCCCTATCACTTAATGCTTCAGCCGGAACGAGAACACGTTCAGCCTACAGCGCCGAATTCGGTGCCCCAATACAAAGCAATCCCAACGTACGCATTAGCATCGAAGGTCTGGCAAGCAGTACCCAAAAGCCTTGGGCTAGCCATGAAGAAGTTCTAAAAGGTGGAGGCGTCAAACTGAATTGGTTGGATGACAATGGAGACCGTCATCAATTTGGGTATTCAGGCATCTGGAGGCAATTGACTGGTTTAGCAGCCGAAGCAAGCCCCACTGTTCGAGGTGACGCTGGCGACTCCGCTAAGAGTGCGATTTCTTACCTATTTCAAAGGGAACGAAGAGATAACCCTATGTTACCACAAAGTGGATATCTCGTGAAAGGATCCACTGAACTTGCCGGGTGGGGACCTTTAAGCGGAGATGTTGGTTTCTCCAAGAGTGAGTTGGAAGTCGCTGGAGCTGTACCGATACCGATACCTGGCATCCGAGGGTCCTCAGGTGTATCTATTGGTGGTGGATTCAGAGCTGGCTTACTATACCCTCTACCGTTATCTTATGGTCTTCATGGCGCGTCGCCCAGCCAACTCAATGACCGATTTACCTTAGGAGGTCCGACAGATGTACGAGGTTTCTCCCTAGGTGGTCTCGGGCCTAGAGATGGTAGTGATGCACTTGGCGGTGACCTCTTCGCTGCAGGAAGTGTAAACATGCTTGTGCCTCTTCCACGAGTAGGACCCGAATCCCCATTCCGACTTCAATTTTTCGCCAACGGTGGCAGGCTAGTAGCGATGAAGAGCAAGAGCAAGAGCAGCGACACTACATCCAAACAACATCTAAGTGCTGGTGCAGTATGGAACAATATGATTTCTGCTACGAAGGATCTCAGCACAGGGCTACCTAGCATTGCCGCCGGTGTGGGGCTCGTATATGCACATCCCGTGGCAAGATTTGAGCTGAATTTCAGCTTACCATTAGTAATGAGACGGGGCGAGGATGCCCGAAAAGGACTGCAAGTTGGTGTAGGAATTAATTTCCTATAGTATGGCAGTTTCTTTAGAGACTTTTGAGTTATTGGATTTCAAGGTATCTCGTGTAAATACCCAACCCGTTCACCTCTCAGTGTAAATATGTCTCGAATAACTGATGTTTGGTATGCTAGAAGGATATCGAGTTTTGCTCGATTCTATTCCGGCGTTGAGGATCTATAAGTCAATAGAAAAGCTAAATATTTTACAGGTTCATATCATTATCCAACAAGCAGTTACGTAGAAATCTTCAACTAATGATTATACTATTTTCTTGTGTAGGCCATTGAATAATTTGGCCTCAGTACTGACCAAAGAGGGGCAGAGATAAGTACACCTACAAGATAGCGGGGTTCTATATGACGTGCTCTGAATGGGGCTATGGACTTAGCAGTTATCTCTCCGACCCTCACTTCTAAGGTACAAAGTATCAATCAACTAAAACAATGACAACTCTCGAACATTCATCTAAAATAATCATCGTCGGTTCTGGTGTCTTTGGCATCTCGACGGCATTATGGCTCGCTCGGTCTGGGTACTCCGATGTTACTATTCTGGATATGCAAGACACGGCCGCGACGGGCTACGACCCGCTCTCCGGCACGGACTCCGCATCGGCTGATCTCAATAAAATCATTCGCTTTAGTTACGGTTCTGAGATCGAGTATCAACGTCTTGCTAGCGAGGCCGCTCAATTGTGGGATGATTGGAATCGCGAAATTGCCGCGACGCCTGCTGATGAATTGCCAGAGAGCTTGAGAGAAGGGGATAGGAAACTTTGGTGGAATGTGGGTTTGCTGCGCATGAGCTGTGAGTCGGAATTTGGAGCATTCGAGATTGAGACGCTTGAGAATATGGAACGCGAGGGTATTAGGGAGTTTCAATTTAGGAGTGATGATGATGCAGGTATGTAGAGCAACAGAATTACGATACAACCTAAACTCTAGGTCGGGACTCTGATTTTTGGTATGAAGATATCGCCCGAGCAAAACAGCGAGGCTGGGCTCATAAGCTAGACCCTTGTCGACGCCAGAAGAGACTTGGGACGCATAAAGCCGTCCTCGACTCTACGGCTGGTTTCGTTTATGCTTACAAGAGTTGTGCTTGGGCGCAATATTTAGCAAAGAAGGCGGGGGTCAAGACGACTCTTGATTCGGTTCGTGGGAAAGTGATTGATATTACCTCAAGGGATAGTCGCCCTGTGGTACATACCGCGGATGGAAGTGAACATATTGCTGATTTAGTTGTTGTTGCTGGTAAGATCTCTCACCTTATCAATCATATGCCTATTTATACGTGGTTAACACGCCCATAGGTGGCGGATGGACTCCATCATTGATCCCAGAGGTCCAAGGCTTGTTAGAAACCACAGCTGGCTCAGTAGCCAATATTCAAATTCCAATGGATGACCCTGATCTTTGGGGGCGGTTTGCCCCTGAAAATCAACCAGTCATCAGTTGGGGTTCACATCAAGGCAAGGAAGTATATAGCCTACCGAGGGATGAAAATGGTATATTCAAGATCGGTTGGCGGAAAACGAAGTCAGCATGCTCTCACTCCTCTGTATACGTGGTACTAAGAAGTTTGAATAGGTGGACAAATTTTGAAGATGTACGCGGACGGCGGGTATCGGTCCCTAGGACTGCTCACGTAACTGAGAAGAAAGAGACGCGTGTCCCAATTGACGCCCTAAATGGCATTAAAGGTAAGTGGCAACACAAGGGGCCTTGTCGCACAGCTATCCATGCCATATCACTAATAATAACCTTAGAGTATATCGCGATTAACTTCCCGGAGCTGGTATCGTTAGGCATTTCATCCACGAGGCTTTGCTGGTACACCGATAGTATCGATAACTCATTCGTGGTCGATTTCGTTCCTGGATGCCCTGGTGTTGCAGTGTGTTCAGGTGGTAGTGGTCATGGGTTCAAGTTCCTACCTATTCTTGGTCGAGAAGTTGTTAAAATCCTTGAGGGCAAGGGGTCGCAGACGGTATATGGTCAAATGTGGCGGTGGAGAAGTAGCAGCGAGTCAAAGCGGAATGGACTCGAGGAGGGCGAAGAAGGACCTAGAGTATTATCGAAACAAGCTATGGCTTCGGAGGCGGATTGGAAGTTCACGAACTAATGATGTGACAATCCTACTGTGTGTGAGAAACTTTGCTACCGCTGGGGTGTTGGGTACGGAGCTTTAAAGGATACAACCTGTCGTGGAATTTCCGCTGGCGAAGACACTGTCATGACAAGGCAAAATCCCCGGTATCGCAGCTAAAACTAACCCAACCGGTAATTGAAAAAGGAGATTAGCCCGATGGTGTCTCGGATATGGTGTTTCTATCGTCTTTGGTGACATTATGATCAGAATAAGTATAAATCTGCCTGGATGGATTGATAGAAACGGATGAGCATCCAACAGTAATATGTGATGGGCGCTTAAACCTTATATGCCATTGGCTAATATGGTTGGTCAACAAGAACGCCCTAGTCCAATTCTTACTTCTGATTGGTTCATGGGGAAACTTTCGTGACCAATCCGGTAAGTAGGTGAGGGCGGGGAGATACTATTTCGTCCAACTTCTCGTGAGAGTGGATGGCGAATGTAGACTTACTTGCATCGATCGTTACGGATTCGTCATATAAATTGTGGATTTTTACGGTCTATTCGTTGGTGGCGCTTATCACAGTCACGCTTGGGTGATGAACCTATCTAGGCCTATGTACAACGCAATTGGAGCCTTATGCCCTGGTAAGCCTGGCACCGTTCACAATCTCGACCGGCGATTTCGCCTTATATCACAACTTGTTTTTCCATTATATACGACGATCGATGTCTGGGGTGGCGAAAAGCAGGTTTAAACAACCCACTTGGTTCCTGATTTAAAAATCCCCGTAGCGCCGCATCCCTTTCTTCCTACTGTATGTCTCACCTTTCCGATGTTTTGTCCTGTCGACCGGTCGTTCCGTGATGCATCCGGGATATCAACTGGCGTGCGCCATGTGGGCGATGGCAGTCCTCTCGCTCGCCTTGGTTGCTCTCCGGCTCTATACCCGCGTTCGGATCGTCAAGTTCATCGGCGCTGAGGATTACATGTACGCATGTACGGGTGTACGTAATCAATCCCTGCTATCCCAAGTGACGTGATGATCAACTCTAATCCACTTCATGTAACACAGATATTCTTCCTTTTGTTCGCTAGTTTCATACAGGTCTCGGTCCATTACGGGTTAGGTCAGAATTTTTGGCAGCTGAAAATCGACGACACTGCGGACGCTATCTTTTGGACATACGTTGCGAATAGCTTTGCGATTACTGGAAATGCTATGGCGAAATTATCGATGGGCCTTTTTCTTCTTCGCGTGGTTCAAGTTAGGTGGCATAAGATCGCTCTCTGGACCGCCGTCATTATTACCACTGCCACATCTATCGCTCTTACTATAATGCTGTGGAACCAAACAACACCAAGAAAAGCGAGCTGGGATCCGTTAAGAACACCGGGGACATGGAATATACGGATTCAGCCATTAAGTGTTGGTCTCGGAGGTAATATGCACCCCGCTGTACTATGGAGAGGTCAATGAGTGACGGTACTAACAGTACATGTAGTATGGTCCAGTGCCTGCGACTTTTTCTTCGCTATTTTCCCTTGGTTATTTATTCAATCGCTTCCTATGTCTCAACGAGAAAAAGTTATGTTAGCGGGTGGGATGAGTTTGGGTGTAATGTTGGTGTCTCCTATCTATGACACTCAGCGAAAGATATAGGGGCTGACTTTCTTTTTTTAGCGCCGGGGCTTGCGGTATTACTAGGACCGTCGTGCTATCGCGGCTGGACGTTTTTAACTATACATGTGAGTAACGCCTAGAACTCATAAATGATAGGTAACCGTCTAATATGATATCCAGTAAATTTCGTACCTTATTTTGCTTGGGCTGGAGCGGAAATTGCTGTCGCAATGGTCTGTGTTGGTATTCCAACTCTCCGGCCGTTATATTTGAAAACAAGAGAATTTGCAAACGCGTATTCAAACCAAACCCGAAGTAACGCAAGTCACTTACCTCGTTATACAACATATAAACGTCAAAGCGCACGTCCACCCCGACCGTTACGCGACTCTGGATTTTCACATGCTCGTACCGATTCTAACATATCGAGACCACCGGTTGCTCATCCGAAGGCGCGAGACGATAGTTTGGATGAGATATTATCGGAATATCATAATCAACACGCCGGTGTAATATGGGTCAAGAATGAGGTTCGCATACAAGAGGACGTTGCGGAATGGCCCCTACGGAATTAATACTTAATAGATACCTATACCTAAGTTAGATGTGGTAACAAATTGCTACCAGACGCGAGTCACTATAATACAGTATATATTGTCATGGAATACATTCACGTATCTGTGACATACCTGGATATGACTGGAATAACCCCGCCTGACCCCTCTCTGACTTGCCCTTTTTCATACCATAATCAGCTAGGTACCTGTGAATTGTGTGCCCAATTGTAATTGTTGATTGCAAATTGAAGTCCTTCAATGGATACGTTTTGCCGCGTCACAATCAAGTAACTGAAGATAATTAGATGACGAAGACAGAAACGACAACACCCTTGGCGATAATTAACTGATAAGATATGGTAACGTATGTCTGTCTTAATTGGGAAGGCAAGAGCTTTATGATCGGGCATCATCTGTCTTTAGTAGACATGTACATATGTAGGTAGACATGCAGCCGTGACTCCACTGACTTTATGTATGTAGGCCTGTACCGCGTGATGTATCATGTATGATGGCAGTAGTGTATGTCGAGATACATGTACATACCCGGCACCACGGTTATCGACTCGCAGGTGGGGTATCATTAAAAGAGTAGGGCAAGGGGCGTTCTCGCAATATTGTGCATGTACATATGGATAAGGATTTCAAGGATGACGTGTTAGGCTATGTACCTGTTTTGATGGAATAGCGGATTGAGTATTAGTTGTATACCTAGGTAATTAAAGGTACTCGACTATAAGGGTATTAATAATATCTCAAAGGTAGAAGATTTCAAACAAAGACAATTTTGTAATTTCTGCCGGAAGCTGTAGATGAATAATGCAATTCTATTATAGGACATTCTAAACTTAGAAACAATGGATACCAAGGGTTACCTAATATCTCTTTGTTGCGATACCATGTCCGGTCTACCTAACGCAGTACATACTTCCACATTGTGATTGTAATTGATTGTAGACTTACTCAATTTAGGAGATTGTCAAACTAGTTACATGTAATAATTAGACAAGACGTTAACTAGCGTAAATCAATAATCTGAGCCTCATAGCTTGGCCCCTTGACGAGAGCCTCATAAAATCACTCATTGAATCTTAAGATGTAAGGGAGAACCTGGTTAGGTCTCTCCAGGGCTGCTTATAGAAATCGTAGTGGAACAGAAAGTAAGCTTCCGGTACCTGGTAGCTTTAGATAGCCACCTACCTGTGAACTACCGGGCAACCGGGGTACCGATTACATGTATGAGGTCACTGAAAGTGTAACGCTGAGAGGTACAGGAGCGCGGGGCAGAGAGGTACCTCAACTAGATATACATATGTACCTGACTCCACAAGTTAGTTGAATTGGGCGGCCGCTAACAGGTGTCAGATCAAGCAGGCATCAAGATATTGACCAATCCCAATTCGGAGAAGGAAAGAAAAAAAAAAAAAAAATTCTCGGACTTTTGGTCCCCCGCCAAAGCTCTCTTTTTGTAACTGTAACTGGAACTGGAACTGGAACTGGGAGAGCTGCCCCCCAACCTTCCTCCACCACCATCCGTTGTCCATCTTTAGGATACCCTTACTACCACTATTCGTACAAATCTAGTACTCTATGTACCTACCGGAACCGACCTAGGTATACCTAAGGTGGACATCGATCACCCGTAATCACATTCAGTCATTCTCCATCCATCGAACCCGTTAATCCCTTCCCACCACCCAACAACACCTTGTTACCCAAATACTATACCATCATACTGTACATCAACTTGTTCACCTGCTCTCACTTGTTCACTACAATCAACAAAGGGATAGTACAATCGTATGAATGGTAGGTAGTATTAACAACTTCCTTCATCATTGTACTAATCTGTTATTTCCTTTTTTTTCCTTTTCTTCCTGCGAAAGGAATCAAAGCGCACCTGTTCTGTTCTATTCTCTCCCTTACCACATACATAAACAACCCCCATACATTACATAGCATCCTCATCAGTACCAGCAAACCAGCACCAACTACCGTGAATCGAATTCTTCTTCTTCTCCTTCTACAACTACAACTACTACTTCCATTCCTCGATTCTGGGCATGGTATAATAATTCTCGAAAACCTCATGACATTTTTGAACTCCGGCTGAGTCGCAGTTATTCCGGGTTCGGTTGGCTTCGCTTGTCTATGACCGAATGCCTAATATTCTGCTCATCCTATCGCGCAACCCCCCGGTATTTGCGATCTCCAGCCCTACGTTTCTAACCTTCGCCTCGTTGGCACCTCTTTTGGATTACCTTACCTCATAATTGTTGACTACAGTCCCGTCGTTCGAACTGCCGACAATCGAGTCGATTCCCTTTCATCATGGCAGCTCATAAGGGCCAGCCCAAGCCTGGAAAGGCCGCTTCCGGTCATGCGAAGAAACAATCGTCCGTTGCCGCCGCATCAACCCGACCCGTAGTCGTACCCGCTATTCCGCTTCCTATGATGCCTAAACAACAAAACAAACACGTTCCGACCACTCCCTCTAACGGATTCCCGGCTTCGTCTCTCGAGGCAGCTCTCGCCCTTCACAACGATCATGCCGATCATACTCCTGCGCCGGTAACCACAAGAGCTCAGCATTCGGCCAAACCCTTAGCTAATGAGGTTAACGGTACCAATGTGGAGAAGCCCGAAAACACAACCAAGACTGTGAACGGCGCGCACCATGCTGACAGCAACAGCAACGGCAATAGCAACGGCACCGAGAAGATTGATACTCCTCTGGCCTCGACAAATGGTGTGAACGGAACAAGCTCCGGTCCGCAACAGCTATCTTCAACTTCCTCAGTCGTGGACACCGAGTTTGCTTTTGAATCTAGATCTGGCTCCGCATCCGCAACAAATGGTACCAACCAAGGTAACCCGCACACAATGACACTACCCTCTACAATTGATCTAAGAATCTTAGAACTAATAGGCGCCAACTATGCAGTCCAAAATGTCTCGCAGCCCCAGTCGGCTACTTCTCCCTTGGACCAACTGCCGCCTTTCTACTATCCTCCTCCTCCGCCGACCCACCCTCTACAGCACCAGCTGTCCACCGATCAGATTTCCACACATGCAAACCTGCGCGGTCCGCCCCACATGCACCACTACCAGCATCATCCCCATATGAGCAACGGTACTGGTGCTGCTGGTGCAGGTCCCGGTGGTGTCGTCTTTGGGGGTTTTGCTGGTTCTCATACTCCCTCGCCAGTACCTCCGCCTGGCGGTTTCATGCCGCCTCCACCTCCCGTTCCTGTTAATGGGGAGAATACTATCCACCCACGACCAAATGGTCATCACCATGCTAGCTCCGGTACCAATGGTTTCCCCGGTCCAATCACCACCCGATTCGGACCCGATATGATGCCCGCATCTACCGTCGACTCGTTTGGGCCGGCTTCTGCATCTGTGCCTCCTAATCATTTTGATCCCTTCTCGCCTGGCTTTGGTCGCTTCGGTCTTTCTACTCCCCATAGCTTTCCTGGCTCTCATACCTCAGGCGAGCCAAATGGCGTCGAGAATGGAGCTATGCCTCACCCTCCCAATGGAATGCCCTATGGTGGTCACGGTTATCATGAGCATCCTGTTGGCCACCCTCCCCCTGCGGCCAATTTCCCGCCGTTCTTACCCCCGCCAGAAGCTTTCACCCATCAACCCAACTTTTTCGACGATGGTATTAGAGAGAGTATCATGTACTTCCGAGACCAGTTCGATAGTGGCGAGCTTACCGATTGTATTCTCGAGCTCGTCTCTACCAAGTGCTTGCATCACCCTGTCAAGATTACTGGCCACAAGCTTGTTCTAGCACGTAGCTCAGCATTGAAGCACCACATCATGGCAGCGCGTGCTAATGATTCAGGTTCTCACACTATTACGATTGAGTCTGACGATCAATATCTACGATCGGATGCTTGGTGGCATGCTGTGCGTCGTCTGTACATGTTCCCCTTACTCGACCCTCCCATGTTGAACAACCCAGCTACTGGCTTGCACTTCGCCAATGATAAGGTCGATCGATTTCAGTTCTGCCTTGGGTATGCCGCCGCAGGCCATCTACTAAACATGCACGATGTGTTCATACGTGGTCTGCAGATGGCTGCTGAATTCATCAATTGGGATACACTCGAAGAAAGTCTTGGCTTTATCTTTGAAGGTACCAGCCAACGACATCTCACCTTCGACAACCAAGATGTTGATTTGGACTTTATGTATGGCCCGGAGGTTAGGTTCCTCTTAAATGTCACCATGAACTTCCTCATCAACGCCTTTCCATCGGACTTTGAATTGGACCCGTTTGTCCCCGACCCTGTAAAGTTTGCGCGCATTCCAACAGCCACCAATATGGTATCTTCGCCAACAAGTAGTACGGCCCATCCCATCGCTCGAGGCACAAACACGCGTAGTCAGGCCAAGTCTAACCGCCTAACTAACATCAAGTTTGGCGATCTTCCTGCTACCCTCCCAGAAGATGGCAATGGCCCTCCGCGTGGACCTGCTCACTGCTCTCCTGTTCTATCTCGCATCTTATTGAACCTTCCATTCAATGAACTTTGCGCTGTGCTAACCTCGGAAAGCCATGGCATCTCGGGATGGAATACAGCCCAAGACCGATACCACGCAGTCGCTAACGTCGTAGCTGAGCGAGAGTCGCGACGACTACGCATGGTCGATGCCATTCGCGCAGGAACAGTTCCTGGATCTCCAAAGATTCAACAACGGCTATCGGCGCAACGACGTCATGCTTGTGTCGAACCTTGGGATGTCCTAAATTGGCAAGAGGAAGTTGTACAGCCAAGAGGTGCCGAAGTCCCTCGAATTATCCGTCGATGGGTCCCCCAATTCTTGGTCGCCTCGGAGGTGCCACAGCAGTTGCAGCCGCAACTGTATGATCCCCGTAACTCCATAGTCTAGCTGACTCATCGGAACGTTATGCGACGGGTTTACGATTGAATGACAATAGCATTGATTGGCACGGAAGAACGAGGTTCCCCTTCTTCATATGGCATACTCGTTCTTGGGCGTTTCTGTTTTCTGTTTTCTTTTTGGTTTGTCGGCATTGCGTTCGGTGTTTATTAGTGTACCATTTCCCCCCTGTTCTTTTCGTGGACATACTTGATCAAGGATGGATGGATGAAGAAACCTAAGACTACCCTGCCTTGCTTTACGTGCCTTATGGTTTCTTCTCCTTCTCTAGATCAAAATGACATTTGCGGGTTTCCTTTCAAAAAAAGAAAAATAATCATTATTCAGTTAAGTTGGTCATGGAAGTTCTACCGAAACTAAGGCAGCAGGAGGCAGAAAAACAACAAAAGTTTAGACAGTACGGGGTTACGGACGGCACAGATCGGATTGATGATCGCCAATTAGCATTCTTCATATTCACATAATACCCCAATCCCCCTTTGCAGATAAATGCCATTGTGGGCAGTTTTTGTTTTCTCTTCCTTTTTTTATCGAGCATGAAGTCGCAAGCCCCGGAGTTTTGGAGGATTAAAGGGTCGATTCTTTTATTTTCACCTACTAGCCAGGTTTGATTCCATAAGACCTCGTACCTAGGGTAAACCTACAACACGATGATGATATTGAAAGTATTGCTTGAGCATGGCGGCGGGGATACGGATTAAGGATAGGGTGGGAATGGTTGATAAGGGGTTCCTCAGCAAGGACCATCATGTTAAAGACTCCGGATAGTTGTAGAGTCAATCAAAAGTGTTTTCGAGAATCTATGCGTATTCATTATTTGTGATATGAGGGTAATGTCCGCATTGTGATAAAAGGGGATAGTATACAAGAGCTCTTGGTTATTCTACTGCGCTATCAGTTTAGGTAGAGCCTACATGTAAGTCTCACAAAATCTCACTAATCACTATAACGCCTAACTATGGTTCACAGATACTTCATCGCAGTTAAACATCTCAACATACTTTACTTTAATACTACTGGACTATCACAAAATCGAGTCCATTATTACAAATCCTCATAATGCCTTAATTAACATACAGGGTTTACCTAGGTCATTATTAACCCCGAAGTCGGGAACAAAGTTAGGTAGGCTATCGGCTTAGTGCAAGTCTTGCGCGGGGAAGCTAGAAAGACCCTGGGGTTTTAGTCTAGATCATGACGTCGTATTCCAGTGGGCTTTCGGGCCAATGGGCAGTTCGTTCCTCATCGCCCAATGCGGGATGCCATCACCCTTGCCGGATGGATCTGCAGGTCAAGCTTTTCTTGCCATCCTCACCAAAATATAGGTTCCGAAGTTCAAGCTTTTTTTCCTTCCAAGGTTCTTCCCGTGTACCTTATCTAAACCTTTAAAGGTAAGAGTTGGATATATTACAACGGGGTGAAGTAAGGACGTACTATATATGTACCCAGCTATGTACGTAAAGTTGGAGATAGCCATTGAACTTGGTAAGTTTACCTAGTTAGTTAGTGCTATACCTTCGCAGATTGAGACCCACAGGATTGGTTCGGTGAACAAAGAGAATAATGTAATAAGAATATCACCACGGTCGAATCGTAGGGATGTTGATAAGAGAGTAGCTAACCAGCTAACTCGAGAACCGTAATGAGCTAAAGCAGGGGTAGTTCTTGATCCTTCATAGTCTTTTTTTATCTCTTCTCTTCCTTTTCATTTCCTTTTCCGTCAGCTTTAAATAATTAAATAGCAAGAGCCTATCCTGTTGGGGCTCAATTGTTCATAACTTAGGTCTTACTTACGTACGCTCCCCTCCTCGTGGTCACTTCGAAAACAGCATCTCGCCACCGACTTCTTACTTTTTGTTATCCGTGTGTTATTACTAGATTTAAGACCTCACATCTAGTATAACTCTACCAGTCAATCGGGAGCAAATGGTTACACGGCATAATTGAAGAACAATGGGCGACCTCAAAGAACCAACTCGGCGCAACAGCGCGCGTCACAGCATAATCGCCCAAGATGCGGCCGCGTTAGCGCATCTAGGCCATAAGCAAGAACTCAAGCGCAACTTTTCTATGATTTCCATGTTAGGACTCGCTTTCGCCATTCTAAACACATGGACAGCTCTCGCAGCCTCTATTTCCCTCGCGTTACCATCCGGTGGACCAAGTGCCGTTATCTGGGGTCTTATTGTCGCGGGTGTATGTAATTTGTGTCTCGCCGCGTCGCTTGCGGAGTTCTTGTCTGCTTATCCGACGGCTGGTGGACAGTACCATTGGGCTGCGATTGTCGCGTGGAAGAATTGGAGTAGGAGTATTAGTTATGCGACCGGTTGGATTAACGTGAGCGGTTGGGTTGCACTGACGGCTACTGGAGGTTTGTTGGGTAGCACGTTTATCATCAACATCATATCGCTACTCCATGCCGACTATGAAGCCAAAGCTTGGCACCAGTTCCTGATTTATATCGGATTTACCCTTATAGCGCTTTTCATCAATGCTTTTTCTACACGCTTACTCCCGTTGTTTACGAAAGCGGCGTTTTTCTGGAGTTTGACTGGGTTCGTGGTTATTAGTATCACGATATTAGCGTGCGCATCGCCAAACTACCAGAGCGGGGAGTTTGTGTATGGCTCTTTTATTAATGAAGTTGGATGGCCCGATGGTCTTGCGTGGTTGTTGGGATTGCTACAGGGCGCGTTTGCGCTTACGGGTTTTGATGCCGTGGCGCATATGATTGAAGAAATTCCACAACCACACATTCGTGGACCACGTATCATGCTCTACTGCATTGGAATTGGCATGTTGACGGGTTTCGTGTTTTTGTCGTGTCTCCTGTTTTGCGTCAAGAATATCGACGATGCGATTGAATCGGCTGCGGGCCCGTTGCTGCAGATCTTCATGGATGCTACGCAGAATAAGGCTGGCAGTGTTTGCCTGCTGATGTTCCCGTTGGTATGCATGTTATTCACAGAGACAACATTGATGGCGACGAGTAGTCGAATGTCTTATGCATTTGCGCGAGACCGTGGATTGCCGTTTAGCAGGGTTTTTGCGATGGTTCATCCTCAACTGGATGTGCCCTTGAACGCGCTACTTTGGACAGCAGCTTGGGTTGTGGTATTTGGATGTATTTTCCTTGGGTCGACAAGTACCTTCAACGCGATTACCTCCGCATCGGTTGTCGCTTTGGGTGTGACGTACGCTATTCCGCCGTCAATCAATGTGCTGCGTGGGCGTAAGATGTTACCTCCGAAACGCGCATTTATATTACCTGGGGCTATTGGTTGGATTTTGAACTTGGTGAGTTATATCCTATCACAGCTCAGTATGTTGACAACTAACATGAGAGCAATAGGTCGGAATAGCCTGGACAATCCTGACGACGGTACTTTTCGTTTTCCCGCCTGAGATACCAGTTACAAGTGAGAACATGAACTACTGCATTGTGGCGTTCGGTGTTATCTTATTAATCGCCGGGCTTACATGGATCTTCGATGGACGCAAGAATTACAAGGGGCCGCATGTTGATGTAGAGGGTTTGGAGAAGGGTAAAATTGAAGGGGTAGAAGCCGTACTTGAGCAAGAACCAACCGAGGCCCACGTCGAGTCTAAAGCTGTGGCTTGAGTGATGACGGGGCGGCGCGTGTGATATGCACGCAACCTAAAAGTCTCGGATACTGTAAATAATGCTGCATGTTAAAAGTAAAAGTAGGAATAGAATTGGTACTTCAAGGTATACATGTATACATGTATATATAGGACTTCTCTGTATAGACTATAGAAAATGCCAAGTTTATGTCTACTATCACCTTCACCACAGTAGAAATTATATCTTGGACTCTGGGGTACGATTGTCGCTATTGGTCGTATATGTGAGATCTCGGAGATATTTTATACATATCCAATACGATGCATAGTATGCACGTCGACAATTATGACCGGCACTGCATTTACTCCGACCTAAGAAACTTCTCATCCAGTTAAGTCCCGCCAGACCCAAGAAATAGTAGACGTAAAGTCTCAGCCATTTATCAAGCTCGGCCGATGCAGCGACATAGTAAGACATAAAGTATCACCTAACAGGGATAAACGATGATGAGATAGGAAGAATAAAGAATTCAGGACCAATAATCGTCTCCCTTCTTCATGACGGTGTTCCCCGAATTGGTTAGTTGATTACCCCACATTAGCTCACATGCTAGCTGAACCGAGGCACAGTACTCGGTACCTAATCTTACGTAGTGGAACAAATTAGGACGAAATGGGGGAAGCTGCACATGCAAAGTGTAAATTTAATCTTATTACAGCTCATGCCATAAACCCATCTGGAACCCATCAACCATAAACGCGACAAAGGTGGAAAGTCTCTTGCCCTTTCTCCATTATCAATTTTTACCTTTTGTACCAAATTTATATCTGCATCACACCTCCCTCACACCTCTCTCGCTTAATCATTATCTTACTTATCTATCGATCAAATCAATCTTACTTACATTATCTATCGGACCTTAATTCTAACTTTAGCTACCCTACTTAGTTTCAATCAATGTCTATTCGTTTTATTTGGACCGTTGCATATTCTACCACCGTTACGAGGTTCTTATCGACTGACACCTCTATTGGATTTATCACACGATCCAACGTACCGGGTGCGACGTCGTATTCTTGCGGCTGAATTGATATGATTCACTCATTTTCTAATCTTTGAGCCGAATTCCATTGCGCGCTTTCTGAAAATACCGATAGAAAGCTATTGGATCAATTCTACAAATATAATTCATTTAATCAAATCATCGTTGGGCACCAATACTCGGCAAGATCGGACGAGATATTCGCTGAATAGACAAAGCCATGGCATCCGAAGCTGGGCCTTCGAGGTTGTCCTCTCTTCCTCCTCTCGATATCCCGAAACAGTCCGATGTCGTGTCAAGACCTAGAGCGAATTCCAAATCTAAGCCAAGATCTGCTGTCGACCCTGTCCTACGAAACGCGTTGAGATATACTATATCGGCTCGCGAATACGAAACACTTCATAAATATGTCTTATCGCGATCACGTCTAATAAGGAAGAGAGTTCCGAGCGTGAATACCGTCGAAAGGTATATGGATGGCGAAAGTAATAGGAGAGGATCAATATCAGAAAAAGATGGTGGTAAAGGCAAGGGAAAGGAGAGAGCGGCAAACGGAAGTCCTGATAGGGGAGATACCTACAATGCGCGTGCCATTAGGGATTCCTTACGCGTATTTATCGCGACAGGATTAGGAATGAGAGCATATGAGACAGTTATGGCAAGAGTAAAGTCACAGAAAGAGTAAGAAACCTTGCGAAAATTTCAACATCAAGTCGTTCAGCTGCTAACAAGTACTCAGAGCTGCCGTACCTCAGAAAAAGCAGCCTTTCTACAAATCCTCAGGTCTTCGTCTATCGCTATCATTATCCACAATCCTATTACTATACCGTCTCCTATTCCGATTTCTGAGTCGATTACGAGCTCTTCTACTTGACCCGTCCGCTGCACCTTTCCGCACGCGAAATCCGAGGACTTCGCAGACACTTACATCTCCCTACGCGCCGGCAGTGGGAGCCAGTCTCGCAGGTCTAGCTCTAGGCATATATCCTTCCCAACAGCTACGCGTGACGGTGGCTATCGCCGCTATCTTCCGCGCACTCGAATTTGGTTGGAACCTTTTTGAAGACGAGGGGTTAATATGGGGTTGGAAAGCCCGTGCAGGTGGGAAGGGACTCATAAAACGAGAACGACCATGGTGGTGGGGAAGTTGGATGCTTCAACCCTTCGCATGTGGACAGCTCTTACACGCCGCCCTTTTCGATAAGGAATCCTCTCCAGTCAGTTTCATTGACTTTATCTGGAAGAGCTCTACTACTTATCTCCACAATGCCCCGGATAATCTCCCCGCTGGTATCAAGTGGCCTGATGCATGGGAGATTGCCGAAAACTTGGCTCAGATGGCCAAGCTCAATTGGCCGTGTGTAACTCCATTCTATCGCCCGTTTGATGAAGAATGCTAACAATTTCTTAGACCGTTCGTCTCACCGACCCTATTTCCCGACCAACCTACCCTCCCCTCATCACTCACCGCGATTGCCCCTCTCACCGCACAAGCACATCCCCTCATCACAGCTCTTAGCTGCGCCACCCTACACCCCTCCGACCCATCGTGTCTTCGCACTTACTTAACCTTCTGGGTCCGATCGTTCCCGCGAATGGGCCGTTTCTTCTTACTCTTCTACTCGGTTCTTATGCTACCGCGATACAAGATGTTATACAACTCGCCACTGTACCTTCTAAACCGCCTGATATCGAGAGTTCTCCGTATGTCGACTTTCGCGACAGGTGCCATCTCAACGGCCTGGGCTAGCATATGTTTCTTCCAGACATGGCTACCGCGCACGTTCCTACCCACACAACGCTTCTTCCTAGGTGGATTCTTAGCTGGATTGTGGGCTTGGGTCGAGCGCAAGGAGGGTCGTGGTGTGTTCTTGTATAGCGCGCGGACTAGCGTGGATTCTCTGTGGAAGGTAGGTGTCAAGAGAAGATGGTGGAGAGCCATGAAGGGCGGTGATGTGTGGGTGTTTGCGCTAGCGCTAGCGATTACGGGCGCAGTGTATGAGCGTGACGCAAGAGCTATACGCGAGGGAAATACGAGAAAGGGACTAAGTTGGGTGAGGGGCACAGGGTTCAAGGATTGGGGCTTAGAGGAGGATGTCGATGTTGATGGGGAAGAGGAAGAGGAGGATGGTGTTAAAGAGGAATGAAATCTAGGAAAGAAGCATAAGAGTAATGGAATAAGAGAAAGGAAGGCGTAGGATTTGTGTTAATGGCGGGGGTAGGGAAAGGAGTTGAAGGCAAAAGATGGAATTTAGACAAGGGTCTTCCAGGATGGATGGCATTTTACGAATGACGATGGGACGTGATGCATGAATACTTCGGCTTATACCTTGAATTGGTTATTTGGCTGGTATATATTATATCATATTGTTAATATTTGAACGTATATAATTATTGATCTTTCACGGGAAGTTCTTGGGGAGTTGATGCTTAGTGGGGTGAGTCGATATAGTAATTTGATCGGGCGTGGAAACGATATCTAGCACAAGTTTCGGGGATAACTATCTACGTAAATCGGGTCGCGTATGATTCATTATTTTATTCCATTAAAATCAAACTGGAATTGGTTTGATTTATCCTATAAGATTAAATATATACAGACACAGCTAAGAAGCGAAGAGATGATCGACTCGCGTCAATCTACGAAATGTCGCTATCTCTTCTTCACTGGGTCGAGGCGCCTTTTCGTATTGACTAACCGTGAAACCGTTCGTCCATGCGAATGTTAACCCCATCGCTTGGCGAATACAGCGGACGGCCTCATCCCTATAGTCCTGGTGTAAGAATTCCTCCACAGCTGCTCCCGCCTTGCGGAGAGCTTCAGAACCTAGACCTAATAACGACAGACAAGTTAGCATTTGTATCCATGACGAGTGGAATTGGGCGGGTTACACGGACCTTGTGGTGCTGCACATAGTATTGGCAAAACGAAGTCCTGAACCAAGCCAGACTCGCCTTCATATTCCGGGAAGTTCAAATATAGATAGGGCTCACAAGACACCCTGACCCTCTCTAGGCATTCCCACTATAGAATTAGGTCAGCCTTCTTATCCATCTGTGCTAAGCTTGAATGGCATCGGTAAACATACGGCCATTTGGATTAATACTAAGTATGGGAACACAAATTTCGGCCCCTCTGCCTGGCATGACAAGCAGAGGGATTTTAGAAGTTCCGTAGGAGATAAACGCAGTCGAACATTGCCAGGCTTCTTTTTCGCCTTGTCTCGCTCGCGATTTCGCTCACGGATCTAAAATTATCGTTAACATGGAACGCTATCTTAACCGGCTGCAATATATGATGTCTTGTTGGTATATTAGGATCGTGTGGGATCTGGCACTTACTTCGTCGTTTTTCATAGAAAAGCTTGCGCATAAACCGTCCGAAACGCCGCCTAGGGGTTCCGTATAGTGACATTGATCGAGAAATGACTCTATATAGTCCCTAGTCCAATTGACTGATTCCGTGTCGGCCCCGAAGCTATATCTATCTACAAAAATGCGGGGGAAATGTGCCCTCGTGAGATTTTCCGTGGGGGTAATCTAGTCTTCCCGCTCAGTGGACTTCGATTATTTGAGGCAAAGGTAGAAACAGGTGCTCCTAACTGTAACAGAAACTTCTGTCATGAGACTAACTATATAGGGGGTTAACAACTCTGTTGTTGCGCGAAGAGATCGCAGGTATCTGCTACGGGAACTATCGTATACATACACAAGTAGCCTCTTTGTTCCATGAGCTCCTTTGTCCTTATATCGGCGATAAGGGCTCCACCGATACTTCCCAAGATGTATCGCTTCATACAGCTCAACTACTGACAGCTCGATACTAGGGCAGCTGCCGTAAGTGGGCGCTTTATTTCTGTTTCTTCGTCGAAGACTCCGTCCCAAACCTCCATTATTCGAGCTCTTATTTCTTTAATATCTCGGAAGAGTTGGTATAGAGCAAAAAGTGAGTCATAGCGGGATTTCTGCGGTTCGACTATGTATTTCGTAGTTTTCGGTACGTCGCTACTGTCTGTGTGGTGTGCATCCCCTAGGATATCATAGGATGGGTTTAGTGGTTCTTCAACAGATAGGTTGTTGAAGTAGTTAGTGAGATTAACAGGGGCGATATTAGATGCTTCTCCCTGGACCTCGGTGGAGTTCACGCCAAAGGACATCCTGCGGTACTATGGTTAGCTATTGAACACCCTTATCGCTAGTATTCTATCATACATGCTACTGATATAATAGGAAAGAAGACAAAAGATAATACAAGATAAGAAGAGTGGGATCACTAACCTTGACTGAAGGACGTCGTACACCTTTACGAGGATTCCAACAAAGTAATCATGATTTTTATTCTCCAGCGACTTTATATCATAGTTGTGCTGGATCAATAAGCCACCGAATTAGAAGGATTACGTTCGGGTTCTAGTTTGAATCCATGCGACTTTGCAGTAGTGGCCTGTCGATATATGTTAGGTATGTTTTTAACAATTAAACAAATAAAGGAGGTACTTACTAGCCAGCTTATGACAAATTTTGTATCGTCTTTATATTGGCGATACACGCTGTTTATTTCTTGGCAAAACATCGTGATTTATCGTGATGGGATTTGGGTAGAGGATCAAAAGACGACCAAAAAAAGGGTTGTCGGATACGCAAGAAAAGATAGGCGATTTGTGATTGTGACGAACCTATACCTCGGGAAGGTATAGTCGTTACTGGATTGGCTAATCCGGGGTGTCTTGATTTGAAGGTAACTATATCAGTAGTAGGTCAGGTACTCAAGTAAGTTCTGTTCGTCAGAGAGGCTTGGAGTCCTTTCACTATGTCTGAAAAAATAGTCTTAAATTGATAACTAAAAAGCTATAGAAAGAATGACTAGATACATAGGAAATGCCCGTGGCTATATAGTTGTTCCTTTTTCCTTTCTTCCCGGTATCTGAGGTTATTGTGATCTGGTTCCAGATCATCCAGATCACACAGATCACACAGATCATCCAGATCATGTGGATAGACCAAATCAGGATTCCCATAGTTTATCCGTGATTGGCTCGAGGTGTCTCCGCCCTTGGGTCTTCAAAGGTGGCCTGGTGCTGTTGGTTCGTAACAGTGATTTTTTTGTACTAATTAAGAAAATTAGCAAGTGAGAAACATTAGGTGCCTAGGAAAAGCAGAACAATAGCAATCGCAAGCTGTTTGGAAGGTACGTGTGACAGGCCTAGTCCATGGAGGCCTTGATTTTAAGAATAACAATAAGGAGGTAACAATCAAGAGGTCGTCAGGGAGGATAGTCTCCCCCTATAGCTAATCGTACTCGTACTACCGGAGAAGGAGAGTAAAGTAGGAGGATACAGGTCCTAATATATCTGAAATGAGTGTATGTGTTCCCGGGGGCGACGTCGCTCCCAGGCAGCGAATCGCGACAATATCGCGACAACCTCATCGTCGCGATCTCCACGTGACCTTGATGCCCCCATTTCGGGGTTTACCCGTGATTGGCTAGGGCGGGACCCACTTTCAATGGTCCCTTATAGGTCCTTGTTGGTACGGCAAAAAAGGGGGAGGAGAGACCCTGGAAAAATGACGTGCACACCTAGTTACACAAGTTTTCCAGCGTCGAGAACCAATCAAAAACTAGCTATCCTACAGAGTTTCTGAAGTGGCTTCCCAAACGGGTAGATCCTCGATCTTCATTGGCCAGATTCTGGGAGACGTACAGTCTTACACACTGTACCTTGTTTTTTTCGCAATGGTTATAGCAGACCAAGATCTACTGCTACGTCTTATAAAATGAAAATATAGCATTATGTTCTCAATATCCCTCTATATATAGGTAGATAAGATATTAAAATCGAGGATGTAGTCGCAAGAATGCGTTAATGCGAGCCTTGTAATTTATTCCATGATCTCCCTGAACCGGGGCAAGAGAGTATATATAAGGCCGCCCTTCGTTATATTTGGGGCTCATCCAGTCAATTGACAAACTATGAGTCTCCCTGGGTATAGTAAACGTTTGACTGGCGCGCTACGATTACAATCAAACTCCGTGGTATGAGCAATTGGCATGAGGGTCAATCTCCTATACCCAAGCTGTAAGGAGCAACGATTATAAGCGTAAACAACACACCGAAACATCACATACGATCATAGGATTTGGAAAACTCGGGATCCCGTTCGATCTCCAAGAGATAAGCCAGATACCGCCGAAATAGTGGTTGGGTCGGTGACGACCAGCGAATCCTTGGTGTTGTATGTTTTTTTGTTTTTTCATATACTCTATTTCTTTCTATGCCGATGCCTCGTTTTTCTTTTAGCCTAGCGGTGTATGTACTGCCGATTTGCCAAGTATTGGGAAGCCCCTTTTTGGGGACGACGTATGGCAGACTTCAATGGTGCAGTGAGTGCCATAACTTGGCGCTAAAATGATACGAACTTGCATACCCTACGAACCAAGACCCAAACACCGATCATACCAGTTACATTATAGGCAGCTCGGAAGTACTTATTAATTGCATGAATCGATCACGGCAACATTATTATATGATGAACGAAAGAAAAAAAGGGGTAAACTTCAGCCAATACAATTCAACCATGTGGGCCCATTAGCTTTCCTTAGGGGCTGTAGTATCAAATTTAGGGGGGGTTAATTGCTTAGAACACTTGAAATTCGCCTCGCTGAGTTCTTTATAACAATTGGACATGCTTTGCGCAATACTTGGAAGTAAATAAGCCCGTGTTACCGTCGGAGTTTTTGAGGATCCTACATTGTCTCAGAATCTTACAAGACCGCGCATTGCATACCTAGGTACTTATTCTGTACCACTCTTCGACTCCGGACGGGGACTGTCCATATTTGATGATCGTAGATAAATACAATAAAGTCGCTAGAGTCACGATTTGTTTGTTGTCCCGAATTAAGTATGAGATGTCTATCTGTCTGGGTACATATATGTATCTGGATTGCTGGTATCTCCTTATCCGTTGAACTTACCAAGCTCGGTAACGCATGTCTGTACCAATGAATGAAGCCTATGGGAATTGTTTCACAACATAAGCGTAGCCCAAAGTAGTAAGGGGTGGCTGCGGCCACTCACTGAAGGGGCTATTAATTTGTTGATCAAGTCTTTTCGTTTTCCATGTATGGCAGCATTCCGATTGAAAAATGATTTGTCTTTTTCGACCAGACGTCTGTCCTATGCTTCATCCAGAAACTATGATCACGTCTTGAGGGGAAAAGCGTTCTAGATCAGAGTCCTATCATTAGTGGGTCATTGGCCACCTATGGGCCTTTGATCTCGTTGGTATATCGTCTAGTACTCGATAGGATCAACAGTCGATAGGGGTATTAAAGCTAATCCCGCTGGTCCTGGGGGGTTTTCTTTACCCCTCATCTCATAGTGAAGCCACTGGTGACACAGCAGTCTCTCGACTCCAATCGCGAGTCAAATATCACACAGTTCAGTCCGATACTTACATCCTTTTTGATCATGGGTGCACAGATACTGGCTAGATTGCCAATCCGGGGGACATGGCTACTCATCTCTACGTATCTCCTATTGCGGGGTTATCAGGGTTATCAACTGTCTGGGGCCACTTACCTTTGCTTGACGAATAAGTATATGCTGTTCGACGGAACCCTACATAGAATGCTGTAACATTCAACCAGTGTTGAATAGTTGCCATTTTTAGATACATAAAAGGGCAAGGAGATGAAGCTTGTCACTTCCGAAAATGAGGATCTGTTTCATACGAAATTGCTATTTTGAAGGCTTAAGCCGAAAAAGCGCCACGATATACGATGCAGCGAATCGGATCCTCAGGTAGCTTTTGGAAATAGGGCCATTGGATGCTAAATTATTCGTCACGTACCATCAGGAGTCGGTCCGGGTAATATACTTCACCGTTGGAGAGCACCATCTTGTGAATACCACAGCGGGGTGTTCCTGTCGCTATCCCTATTGACCTGGTTTATTTATGACTTCGTCGCCATAATACCCTTATGAAAATGGGGTCCATCTAAAAAACGTCGTAGGAAAAAGTAAAAACAAATCGTCAATGAAAGCTGACTTGGTTCCCGGAACAAACTCCCTAGACAAGCTTACTACGCGACCCATTAAAACCACCTAATTTTAGAAGAAGCACCATATCATTGGCCGACTCCCTCAGCCGCATTCGTCTTATCTTGGGGACATCACGATGTTATCAGATTCATGCAACTTTTGTGATACATTAGGTACCAAGGTACATATGTAGTAACAATCAACATTAACTCATAGCTAATTCCATACGCTGAACCGTTATGATCTCCCCATCACGGATTGAAGTAAAAATTCACAGAAATAATTGTAGATTTCGATATCCACCTGCTGGATCCGGTCAAAGCCTCCCCGCAATCTTATTGGACTAAATCTCAATCCCTGGCGCCTTCAATACCGAGCCGTCGAATAAAATCGATAGGGGATAGCCTCCCTCTCCACATTGGACGCCAAGGAAGAGGAACTTATGTTGCACCCCAGGGATGACGTCTCAATGTCTCACTTCGAACGAACAACACTGGAAATGGTGAGTAAACAAATGTTCTTAAAAGCTACCATCCCCACGCTCATGTTAATGGAATTTTTCAGGTGAGGCAGATGGTTAGCCTGCTCGCTGAATTTACGTTAGCGAACAGGCCATTGTCGGGTTGATGTCTACCTAGGTACCTGGGTACTTGAAGTCTCTCGTTCTTTCAGATAAAATGTTGTTTGCGGTCCTTACTCTTCTTGCCGGACAGGCTTTTGCTGTTCCTTCTCCACTATCCGTCAAGGCCAATCAAGCTTCAGCTCAAGCCTTCACATCGACCTCAGATCTTAAGTATAAATTGAGCGCCGTCGATGCGCCCGTATCTGGCGCCGGTAACCCCGGAGATACATCAAAATGGAGCTTGAGTATTGACGACACATCATCCGGGTACAAGCAAAAAATCACTGGTTTTGGAGGTTCAGTAACGGATGCCACTGTTACTGTCATCAATGCATTGTCTGCCGACAAACGATCTCAACTCTTGAAAGAGCTAGTAACTTCGGACGGTGCTAACTTCGCTTTACTTCGTCATACGATTGCCGCGTCGGATTTATCTGGTCCTCCTGCTTATACGTATGATGATAACAACAGTAGTGCGGATCCTAATCTTGATGACTTCGGCCTGGGCGACCGTGGGACCGCTATGGCAGATTTACTGAATGAGATTAAGGGTCTTCGTTCTGATATCACCATCTTCGGGAGTCCATGGAGCGCTCCTGGCTGGATGAAGCTTAATAGGGTAAGCCATCCTATACCCCAGACGGTGGAATAGTTATAATTTACTTATATCCTAGGTTCTGACTGGTAATGCCGACAACAACTGGCTCGACTCGCAGTACTATACGCAATACGCTCAGTACTTTGTCAAGTACCTCCAGGCCTATGCGAAGCTCGGCGTTACGCTCGACGCCATCACCATTCAAAACGAGCCTCTTAACAATCAGGGAGGTGGTCATGTCACCATGTACCAGACCGCTGATGAAGCTGCGAAGGTGACGCACGATTACATCGGACCTGCATTGCGCAGTGCCAACCTAGATACCCAAATCTGGGCTTATGATCACAACACCGACCAACCTAGCTACCCCCAGACGGTCATCGACGCGGCAAGCGAATACGTTCAAGCAACAGCATGGCACTGCTACGCAAGTGATCTCAATTGGACAGTTCTCACCGATTTTCATAACACGAATCCTGACAAGGCGCAATTTATGACGGAATGCTGGACTTCGCCGCAGACATCATGGTATCAATCTTCCAAGAACACAGTCGGCCCGTTACAGAATTGGGCTGAGGGCTCACTTATGTGGACTTTGGGTACTTGGACCGAAGCTTCGGATGGAACGTTCGGGCCTTATATCAACGGAGGTTGCTCTACTTGTCGTGGTCTATTCATAGTAGACCAGGATGCGGGCACATATGAGTACACGGTGGATTACTATATGCTGGCTCAATTTTCCAAATACATCCCCAAGGGTGCAACAATTCTTAGTGGCAACGGTAGCTACAGCTACGATGGGTACTCCGGCGTACAATCCGTCGCTTCGAAGAACCCTGACGGCACACGAACGGTTGTAATTGAGAACACGTTCAGTAATGATGTTTATCTTACGCTGAACACGACTAGCGGCGAGCAGTGGAGCGGTAATCTTCTCGCCAACAGCACCACGACTTGGATCTTACCTTGAGCTATAATTCGTGATAACCCAACATTTACCTCCTGTAAATATTCTATTAAATTAACATATATAGTCGCATAATTCAATCATTATTGTATATGGATCACAAGTACAGCTTAATTATTACCATACGTGTTCAATCTAATAAGTTAGAATCTGTCCTCCATAACCGCCTAGATACTAGCATTAACCCCTATTAGCCCCTATCTCTATGGATATCGTCGAAATAGGCTTCAAATCTGGGTCTCCAAAATTATGGGGTAAAATCTTGGAGGGTGGCCCCCCTTTTCCCCACCACTTCTAGATCTCTTATACGACCTCGCCAATCAGCGCGCTAGGTTTTAAGTTATTAGGAGATCAGATAGGGCCACTACAACATCGTATTTGCCGGACCGAATAATGTTTCACTTCCCCTTTTCCCTCTAATTAAGATGGAAGATAAATAACTCGACGCGACTTTGCCACAAGACGAATGACTCGCTTAGTCACTCAATTGCTACAAACTCTTTCTTTCGGAGAGCAGGTGATTGGAGGTCACAGATCTGAAGCGGAAGGTGTATAAAGTCACTATATTGTGTTTGAGGATACACTACTATCTCGTTCCTTAAGAGATCCTCGCCGTTTACCCATCTAACACTCCACCTTGGTGTACTTACGCCCCTCCTCGAGCTTAATAGCAGTGCGAGTGGTGCGACGGAATGGTGCAGTAATGGGCCAAGTCACTACCTTCAGCAATAATAAAACAAGACCAATGAGGTACAAGAAAATGCTGAAAATACCCATCAGAGTAATTGGAACAACAGCTAGAAGGAAGTTACCTATAAACACATTAGTATTGATGCCTCTGATTTCAACTAGGAGGGCGAGAGCTTACCAAACATTCCATGACGTCGCGAAATCGTTTGCCACAGTTCACCACCAAGAACGTGCGCAGCTCCACCCCAAGCATATGGACCCTTAAGGCGGAACTTAGCATTGAGCTGAGCACCCGCCGCCCAGATAACCGGAATTCGGTACCACAATGCCGAGCGATACTTCGACGCAGACCAACCAGCCCTAACTGCGTCCCAGAATCCGGGAGCGGCTCCCATATCGTATGCCAGCTGGTACGCGTACGTCTCGTGGTCAACACCATATCCGATACGTGCACCAGGCGCCGACCTTAGACGGAAGTGGTGGTCGTCCTCATCGCGCAGGCCTTCAGTACGCTCTGGTGTCATTAAATTCAATAGCCAGAGTTGCGCCTGAAGTTCCGCTAGAGGTGGAATCGCGCCGTATCCGGGGCGCACAAATCCGATGAAACCTACGCTCGGATCCGCCCTGTTCCACACAGATCGAACATCGGTGTCACTCGGCATTGGGTATCGGTCCTGGTGGTGGAAAAAGGGGAACTCTTGACGGTATCCCGTGGCGAAAATTAGAACGTCGGGTTTGGTGGGGCCGAGAGATTGCATGCGCTCGTACTCCGGTCGTCCATTGTCGCGGAAGTGCAATGTGCCCGCGCTATCGACGTGTGTAGGCCAGGGAGCTAATTCAATCGTGCGACCGGCGGGTGCCTTCTCAGTAGGCACCTGGAGAATTGAGCGACGAATGCGCTCTACGACGCCAGGGTTGGTTGGACGGTAGGGTGCGCTGATGTAGGGAAGAGCCTTAGGAGCACCCTTGTTGAAGAAAAGCTTAGATACGTGGTAACGTTCCTTGGATATCTTTCCAACCCATTGATCGATACCGGCCGTGGTACCTGAGACAAGCCAGTTACTGGTCTTGACACCCCAGTCATATACGTTCCAGGTGAAGAGAGTATCCCGGATTAGGGGGTGCAAGTACATGGAGTCGAATAAAGGGGCTTGCCAACTGACATCAACAGGTAGCTCCCTATGGTTGGGGTCCGCCTTACGCCCGAGGATAGGGAACCATACGGGGTTAGGAATGACCTTAGGAGCGCCGAGGAAACCATCACGGTGGGTGAGGACTACACGTCGGGTCGGTGAAGTCACGGCAAGGTGGGCGATATCTATACCAGTCTCTCCGGAACCGAGGACAACGACGGTCTTGTCGCGACCGAACTCCTCGCGCTTCTTAAACTCAGACGAGTGCTTGACGACCGGCACTTTCTCGATACCTGGGATGGCGGGGATGTTTGGTGTAACGTGTAAGCCCGTGCAGACAGCAACAGCTTCACACTCGTACGTCAAGACCTCCGCATCGGCATCATTAGCCTTGCGGTAGTGGATAACGTGACCGCCACCAGGACGGCGCTTAACGGCTACGACCTTGGTAGAAAGGTTGATGTCGGACCAAAGGCTAAAGTGGTTGCAGTAGTCGTTTAGGTACTCTACATACCTCTCAGCGGAGAGGAAATCAGGGTCATCATCGTGAGCCCTAAAGTCGGAGAAGGCTGTAAGGAACTTGGATGAGACCAGCTATAGACTGAGGTGTTAGTTTGTGATATTGTTAAGAGGTTGAGCTTGGTGTCTCTATAGGTAGGAGTATACCCATTAGTACATACCTCAGCGTCCTCATACGCGCGTTGCGAGAAAGTACCACCAACTCCAGACTCTGCTTCGAATAGCATAGCCTCAATAGGCTTACCAGGGAAGTAGTGGTGAGCTGTCTTAAGGTACTTCAGCGTCACCAAGCCCGAGGGGCCGGCACCAATGACTGCCACGCGCATTTTGGTGGTATAGTAGTTCCTAGGATAGAGTAAAAAGATCGGTAGCCCCGAGAAAAGAACATCTCAGGAGAAGTCAAAGGACCTCGACTAGAGAGACGCCCTCATGGCGTATCGGGTTGGCCTGGATATAAGTAGATACCATAGAGCCCTGACTCCCTGACTCGTTCCTATAAGGCCCAGGGAAAAGGGGGGGTATCCACTAGTGGTAGATCGCATTCGGTATTACAAGGAATCCGGAGTATTTCATACTGCACGTCTTCCCCGGATTTGAAAGTCCTATTGATAAGGTATCAATCAGCCAATTGATGAGGCGGGTCGTCTGGTCAGCCCCCAGATTATACGCCCCGTACATGCCAATTCTAGACCGGCTCCTCCATGCTGACATCATGCACTAGCTTGTTGTGAATCTGCGGCTATTCCCTGCATGGATAGCTTCTAAACCAATCCGAGGTGTATTTCAACGATCTAATCCTCCGCATCTGATCCCTCTCGCACGGGCGAATTGTAACCTGGTTCAATCAAGGTGAGCCAACTGCCTCTTTGGGCTATGGATTACAAACCGTTTGTAATCGTCCTCAAATCAGTACTCGACCACAATTCGACCATGAGCTTGCATCTCTTAAGGCAGGCCGCTAGGTTAACCATGTTTTTTGTTTATTGATAAGCGCCGGGTATCTCAACTCCGTTCCAAAAGTGTCAGGGAGATCAACGCCGTCGATAGATTTTGAATTGGCGTGATTCAAGCTTAATATCCGCAACCAACCTGGATCTGCAATATTGACTGGAAAGGCAGGAGTCTGTATAGGGGCGTGCATGCTGTATGTTTTCACATGTCGTTTGTGAGAGATAGCATGGTTGGCGGTTCGGACGGGTACAAGGCATAACCAATTGGTATCGAGACGACGAACTCTAGAGACTTTATTGTCAGCCAGCTGTTGGAAATTAGGATACTATGGTTTTTATCTAAGCTATCATCCAATTGCTTCGGTTTTCAATGACTAGTTTCTAAAGTCTAGAGAGCTTGTAAGAATAGTCTACTCACACGGGAGCGCGGCGTGGTCGCTTGGCTGAGACCCATGAAGATGCCTATTTCGACACTTACAAGGTAGCTCTGCGGCAAAGAACCTTGAACCTTACCCCTCGTTATCACAAAGCCAAAGAATTAACCCAGGACCAAAAATGGCCAATTGAGTAAGTGATTACCAACGCCGCTTCGCTCTTGTGAAACTCCGGACCAGATATCTTGCGCTCCAAGGTTGGGTGAGGTAGGTGGTGGGATCTGATATGCAAGTCCTTATTACCATACCGTAACTTTACGCGCTTTGCCTGCCCTTGCCCCCCTCGAATCACTTCCTCGGATGTTGGGAATGGGAGTGTCCTGGCCTGGGTCATCATCATGACTCCTATTTTCCCGTCTTCTCTATTAAATGCTTTCAAAGCTACACCGACTATACCAGCTTTCGAACACGGCTCACGAGTGGTCACACGAGGTCAGGTCCTAGACCTTGTTTCTCGATATGTTGGGGGACTATCTGCCATCGATTCCAGCTTAGGACCCGGCGACAGTATCGCGATATACACCGGCGTTACGCCTGAGGGCTTCGCAGTTCAAGTGGCAGCACATGTTCTAGGCCTCCGGGTTGTTAGCTTGAAGCCTGGTATAGCTACATCAGAACTACCCACAGTCGTCGCCGATACGAAGGTCCTTATCATTGATGAAACAACTCGTGCTGAGATCGAATCAGCCCCGTCACTAGCGCCTTCAGTAATCCGAGTGGAATCTTTATCCGGAGATACTGCTATTCTTACACCCCAAGGACGCCCACATGATGTCGCTTTGGTTTTATATACTAGTGGTACTACAGGCGGGCCAAAAGGGGTCGAATACACATATGAAGCGATGACTGCTTCCTGGGTATGGCAACGTTCCGCTTGGGATGCTAGCACAGAGTGCATGGGCGCTAAATATGAACGTTTCATGCTCTTCGGCACTCTCGCTAGTACCGTCATGTTCGAACATCTAGGTCTATGCCTCACGGGCGGGGGGACGGCAGTGATACCAAACACACCATTGCCTCTCCTCAAGTTTCCGGATGTACTCGCCGAACTACGAATATCTGCGGTACTTTTTACCGTACCGCGATTGTACCATGTACTTGAGGTGCTCAAATCGAACACTTCCGACTTCGATTTAAGTCATCTTCGGTCTATTGTCGTCTCGGGCTCGACGGTACCGCCACAAAAGCTAAGGGGTGCGATAGAACGCCTTGGTGATATCGTGCATAACGGTTATGGCATGTCGGAAACAGGTCTGGTGTGCTTACTCTCTTCCGCAGACGTCGCAGCATACCCCGAAGCCGCCAGTTCCGTTGGACGTCCTTGGACGGGTGTTGAAATTCAAGTACGCGATGATAATGGGGTTAAAGTTCCCCTCGGCACGGTCGGACATGTGTGGGTATGGTGCCCCAGCGCATTTAGGAGTTATACAAATGAAGACTCGTCTGCTGTGTTGGATGTGGAGGGCTGGATATGGACGCGAGACTTAGGTTCACTTGATGAAATGGGCTTCGTATATCTAACTGGACGAGCGCGGGATATTGTTATCATCAATGCCAATGTGTATCACGCAGGTGCGATTGAAAATGCACTTACGGAGCACCCGGATGTGGATTCGGCGTACGTTGTGAGCGTACCGGATGACAAAATAGGCGAAGCCGCAGTAGCTTTCCTTTCGATAACTTTGAAAGGTAGAGCACCGAACCTTGATGCGCTGAGGGAATTAGTAAGGAACAAAGTGAGCCCGGCTGCAGTGCCGATAAGTTTCACGACTGTTGATTCTGTGCCAATCGCGCCCAGTGGCAAGCCAGACAAGCAGGCATTACTAAAGTTGTATAATACAAGAGAGAGTTAAATTCCCAGCAAAATAAAATAAAAATCAAAGATCAAAACAAACCTACCAGGAAATATATTCCACAACATGAAGGTTGTGGGCTAATGCCGCATTCCTGATCAGTTTCCTTTTCATTGCTTTTCCTTGCCAACGTGGACAGATGATCAACCCTCAATAGGGCATGTCGGCAGCAGATTTAGAAGCCACAATCGCCAAACCGCCAATAAACTATCATATAGCTACGGACGCCGTACATGTAGTAACATATTCTGTTTACTATATTTCTTTTGGCACTATCAGTACAGAACCATACACTGAGACATTTGCTGCAAACCCTAGTGCCCATTCTCTAGGCCTCGAGATTTACCATTTGTCCGATTCTTTTTCGGGTAATATATTGCTTTTTCTAACGATGGAACAGGGCCTTAATAATTTACGCCCTCTTTGAAAGAATGAGATTTCGAGAAATTTAATAAAAAACTCGAGTGGGAACTATCGAGACTTCGTTCATTAGAAACGCGCTAAGGCGATGACGGTGAAAGAATACACGTTAGGCAGAATTTTATATCTCCTACTTATCTAATGCACCTCGCCACGCGAGGAATACAGCCGCCACTAGAGGTGATGCCGTGTTATCTTCTATGGCCAAGTCACACAGAACTCACTAGATTAGTCGATTATCACATAGAACCCTTGGTTCCGATTAGCCAGTACAACCCACGGTATTCGAAAAGGGGTATTGACGGCTGGGTGGGATTTGGTTGACCATTCTTAGTGCCAGCCAATGTAATATCAAGGGGGCGCTGTTGATTTGGTGTAATACATGTACGGCATAAGAATAATACAAGAGAAATAGAAGAATAAGCAAGACTAATATTAGGCAAGTCAAATTGATAATTCCGTTCGCGATACCTGATGTTAATAGAGTTCTTATGGCATCAAGACCAGATGATTGGGACGTTTGATCGTCAAGTCGCGCTTTGGACCACGCGTTCGGGACAGATTGGAACTGGAAATGGAAATCTGAGATATTTGTGGAATCCCAATAAAGAAATAAGAAACAAAACTCACATTCGTTTCGTCTTAGGGATGTTTAGCTAAGCTAATATAATAGGGTGACTTCCGGAGTTTCTGAGGAAGATCGCAGTCATCTATGACCGCAAAGTCCTACCTAACTTAGACGATTCTGACCATAATGTAAATGAGATAAGAGATACGCATTATGCTAGGAATTGTGCAAAATTATCTCGGATCTTATTGTCTCCCTAGTATTAATGATGCTCTAGGCTACCTACCCACCTAAGGATTCGTATTCATGCTTCTCGAAGCCCCTTTTATGGTGTAATTTTTAATTGCAAAGCTAAACACAGCTGGGTACTTGACAGCGTACTATCTCAGGGAAATGGCTTTCGTTTAAGACATTGTGAGCGAGTACGAATACGCCACTATAGACTAAACTGCCATTTGACCGAAGGTTGGTGCGGGTTGTAATGAATTTAATAGCTACATTCGATGCAACTCTGGATGTAGGCAATAGAAGATTCAACAAAAGCACTCGTTAGACATCTGCCTTGAATATTACGACTGCAGGATTGGAATTTCTACTTGAATTGACGCCTATCGCACCAGGGTTTTCTCTTAAATGCCTAGAGTGGTATTATAAGCCTGTGATGCGTTGTAATTGCATCAGAAACAGCTATGCAGATAATTGCCTATCTAGAAGCCCGCAGTGGACCACAATGGCTTGAGATTAAGGCCATGAAGAATGTACATAGAGAATACCGGATGAATAGTCGTTAGCGTAGGCAAATACTCGAAGCATGCGTAGGGGGAAACTCGCTAGTCACGCTGCGTAAACAATGTGGGTGACACTACAGAATCACCATTGTCTGTACATGCATCATACATCTAGAGGCACTCTAATTAGGTACCCGGAATATTTTGATGGATTATCTGGTGGCGTTTTAGGCGTTCCTAACTAGGCAGCACACCTAATAATGTGCCGAACTCATCGACTTAGATCCCTGGGGAAAAGCATACTTCTGTCCTACTCCCCAAATTGTGGCTGCATTTTACCCATATAAAATAAAATTCTCCTACACTCGGGCTTAGGAGATAATCTACGGTATTTAGATTGATCGTAATCATTGTATAACCATAGTGTTGTGCTTAGTTGCGAAACCGGGATTTGGGAGCCCAACTCGATGACCGAAGAAGACAGTAGAGTAAAATCGCTAGGTAGGCTTGGGCTTACGTCCGGTGTTTCCGAAGCTGAAGACGAAACTTTTATCTACCTTATGGGGTATAAAAATGTTGAAATCGTGTGGATCCGGTGTTATTTAAAATAATATAAGGGCCTTGACTGTTGCATCGTGACGTGCCATTGAGAAATCACCAAATCTGGTGGACTCTTATCTCGCATGCCTAGATCCACAGGTCGGGCTTTAGAACATCCTGGACTTACTAGATCAGTCTCTTGGGTATCCAAAAGACTTGGAGATTGGTTCGGATAGCTATATGCCGTTCAGGCACAGCTTACCTATCCTAAGCTAATTCTTGACATGCGGTAGTACGGTACAACTGGATATATGAAATGAGCCTTACCGGGCATAAACTTGTATCATAACTGAGCTGACTTCATTTTGCTTATAAGAAATGGGGACTAAAGGGTGGCGTTCTTTTCCCGGGCTTATAGTTATGCATTCTTGCAAATGGCTTCGGAGACATTTTAATAATCTACTATCCCGCGCCCGAACTTCCAAAGTTGGTAGTAGTAAAACTAAGTTAGCCTTCTTTCTTGCTTCCTGCAAGAGATAATGTACAGATACAATACCCAACGGAGGCAAGGCATCCCGAAATAATGGAAATCCACACGTGGCTATTAGTCTAGAATTATTTTGAGCCTCTTGGCAGGTTACGTGGGAGTACTAGGTAACAAGGTTAGCAAGAAGTTGGACCGGGTTGAAGGAGGCCCACGATTCCTTGGTTTCCGTTGGTATTATAGCCGTATAAACAATAACTAGCACGCTCCAAACGTTTAGCGTTGGTTTACAAGACTTTCGTTGAGGTTTGAGGCAGGCCCACGAGACTTTGACATCGTTGAAGGATTATTCGACGTTGGATGTTGTGGGTAAGGCACATTGTACAATTTTGAGGCTATGTATTGCAGCGCTGACAACTTTAGTGAGTTGGAACTCTTAGAGTTGGTGACGACTTGTATTCTAACGATATGTTGAGGCTTTACGCCCCATCGCAACCTTTGCGGCATCTCCAAATGCACGGCACATCTGAAGTCTTGTCGTAAATCTTCCTATTATATTAGGCTAGCGTGTTCGGGATGCTAAAGGATCCCGAGTACGAGGTAACGAATCCGATTCGCAATCAACATGCATATTATCCTGGTTAACATACCCATGGTTATAAATTCGTGTGATAGGCTAGTATCATACGGGACTATACACCGCATTCAACGCCCATCATTAAATGTTTGCCAAGAAGTTTTCGGTAGCAACGGATCGCGTCATGATATAGTAGAATTAATTGGATCTTGGGTAACGAGCTGCACGCGGATCTACCTACATTAGTATGTACTTCATGTATATTCTTCATGTGTGTGTATATGCTTCATGTCGGTATCCATTCCTTGGTATACATGTGATAACCAGGTATAGAAACAGGTAGAAACATCATGGCATGTTAAGACCCCTGAGGCGATGCTGATCTGAACACCTAACATAGGAATGTTTCTTATAAGATGTCCATAATAAGAAGTCCGTAACGTTATCGCATATTACGACCGACTCCGGGGTCGGATTCGGCTTCGGGGAACGGATAAGTAAGGAACCCGAAACCTGGGTGGGATTTTTAAGAGACAAGAAAAAAAAGACTTCATTAAAAAAGAATAAAGATATCATCTTACACAATATCGGATGACGGGTAGATTTCGGAACATTCTTATATGAATGGCGGTACTTACATATGTAATTGGGTAGGTACTTAGAATTAATGAATAAATGTATCAGGGGCATTTGAGGATTGTCTTGAAACCATTGAGTACTATGAGAGCATTATAGGAGATACTTGAGTAAATAAGAAAATATGTAAACGAATAGATTGACTGTACTAGGATTTAATTGGCTGTCATGCAAGACTAATTACATATGTACATGCATCATTATCTCAGCAATTGAATACATGTGTATGTACGTACATGTAGGTGGTTAATAGGGGTGGGCTGTGTGGGATGTTATGATTGAGAAAGTTAATTGGAAACTCTTTTTCTTCTCTTTTTAGGATTCTGTTTCGTTGCGGATTGTCGGACAGATATAAGACCCCGAAAGTTGTATGCGGGTAGTAACCATGTGGAGATCTAAAAAGGTCTGAGGCTCCTTATTCATCTTCTTGTCCTTCTCGTGCGTTCTTCGGCTTAGTTGTACTCCGGAGTAGATACTGGATCGGGAAAGGGTGGAACCTTAGAAAATTCTTGGCTCTTTGATTGGCTGGAATGAGTTGAAGCCGATGGAAAGGTACAAGGGTACATGGTTCGGATACCTTTCGGTGACATCTCATTGCTCATCATGGCTCATCGTTGCTCATCGCGGGAAAGCAGGCTCTTTATTCTAATCCACACCGCTCGATCTTTAAGATAAGTCTATGTACTTGACGTATCTAGGCATGCTAATGGATGCACTTGACTTGACTCGTGCCCTGTCGTCTCACGTCACACGACAGCCATGTAACGGAACCCGTAGTACACAGACCTATTAGAAGTATACTTGCACTTTGACCTTTTTGCTTCTTTCGAAGGAGGAGAGTGATGTTGAAAAACCTGATCAATGTACTTGAAATGGTAGAATAATATCATGCGGGACATACATACAGTATAAGCCAATTGCCAAGCCCAAATCGGATATATACCTACAAAGGTATTACCGACCCCTAACATTGGTTGCTGAGATCATTCTGCACTGATGATGAATTATTGATTATCAATTGACTCATCCCATCCACTCAAGGTTATCTGTGCCGGTGTTGTACAGATTCCGAAGGAGAATAAACAGTTCTGTTGTGATGTGATGAGACGGCGGTCAGACTTCGCCTCTGAAACGAATTCATCATCATCGTATATTCCAAGCCTCCGAGCTGAATAAAATAAGGATAAAGCAAAGAACCAACAAAGTGTTAGATCTTACAAATTCATATTTCAGTTGATGACGACAAAAGACCTCAATAGTAATTGTTGGAATCAATATACGTGTGATAGAGTAGGTTGCGGTATTGTGAATTCCCCGTTGACCGCGCTTTTATGGATTTTCTAACGGTTGCGGGTTCGAGATAAGAGTCCGTCTGGGGACTGCGGGGCAGAAGAAAAAAAAAAAAAAACTAGTGGGGGGAACGGGTAGGTACCTATGTAGTACCTACCTACTCTTTAGTGATGGCGATTACCTACCCTGGTAGATTTTCAGGGAACCTTGGAATTCCCTCTGCGTGACATGCGGCCCAGAACCTTATTCACACTAGCGTCTATCTACCTAGGTATCGGGTTGTCCTATCTTGCGACTCTTGTACCTATATGTATGTACATTTAAATGTATAATTTTATGTATTTAATTGAAATATCTCATCAGGTATACCGATTACATAGCCGGATCACTTTATTTCTAACGTTCATAACTCCCCGAATCCTAAATCCTTGAAATATACATGTAGTAAGTAAATAGAGACAGGCAGACAGGCTAGGCAGTTTAACGGAGATTGGGTCAATGGTCATAGCTCTATTAGCTTAGCCTGCATAACTTACCTAACTCACATAGGTAGTAAAGACAGTACATAGTAGGTAATTAGGTAGACCATGTCAACGGAAACGGGATGCTCCCAAGCACGCGGACCCGTCATTACCCCGGTCCTAGTCTAGTCTACCTAGGTACCTAAACGGGTTTCTTGTATTCATCTTAAGTTGTAATTGTACATCTGAGAAGGTACTTACCTACATACGTACATAGCTAGCGTGCGTATAATTGTCAGCTCGGTAAGGTGTGGAGCCACATGGAAACTTACTACTACCTACTACCATACTAGTACAGTTAAGTCAGGTAGGCACAGGTACATCTCGCAACCCGGTAGTCAAACGAGCCCGAGTCGAGAACGACCCTGAAAAAAATAAAAAAATACGAAAACGAGGCGAATAATATTAAAACGGCCCTACTTCCTTAACTTTTCTCGATCTTGCTTTTTCTCTTTTCCGTCTCAGCCCTGTGAGTGTTAATTCACTACTTACACATATCCTACCTAGGTATAAGGATGTTTTGAGTAGTTGAAGCTCTCTCTAAGTGTTCCCACCTCTTCATTTTTAGTCACCTCTTCACTTTTTAGGAGGAACTAATCTTTTATAGCTTTATTTACATTACATTACATTACCTTACTCTCTAACCTTACCTAATAATATTTCTTAGTTATATCTTATAAAATATTCTTACCTCTTATTATACCCTTGTAATTCGGGAATCAGAGATCGTGCTGTGCCGTCTTATTAGCGACAATCGCAAAGATCGACCTCGAAGCAACTCCAATAGGCAACTTACAAGTTATAAGTCAGCTGGACTATATCGATAGCGCAAAGACGAACGCGGGGAGGAGAAGAAAAGGTACAAGGGCAGCAACATAAGAGTCGAGATTCTCGGGGTGGTAGATAATTTATTCTGCCACCCTTTTCGACAATGTCCTTCGTAGCGGCTGGTGGCGCATTTACCAACTACGATCGTACAGCGCAAAACACCGGAGTTCCACCAATGTCGGGTCGTCGCGAAGATATTGTGGAGGAGAAAGAGTCCGCAGTGGCGGCGCACAATGATATCGAGGAAAAGGGAACTATGACGGGTTCGAGTAACGGAACACAAGTCGAAGATGATTCCGAACTCGAACGCCGCGAATCCATAGTACACGATCTCGCCCGCCGATATACCACTCAATCACATGCCACTGGGGTTAATGGACAGAACCCATACTTAGATGCGGGGGAGAACTCACCATTGAACCCTCATTCTTCCCATTTTAGTGCACGCGCATGGGCTAAAGCCATTGTCAATTTGGCTGATCAAGAAGGTCATGGTTTCCGAACCGCGGGTGTCGCCTTCCAGAATTTGAATGTTCACGGTTTTGGTGCCGAGACGGATTATCAGAAAGATGTTGGTAACGTCTGGTTAGAAGGAGTTGGATTGGCGCGTAAGCTGTTGGGTACGGGTCAGAAGAAAATTGACATCTTACGCAACTTCGATGGTGTCGTTCACAAGGGTGAGATGTTAGTCGTTCTAGGACCTCCCGGTTCAGGATGTTCAACATTCTTGAAGACGATTTCTGGTGAAACCAATGGTATTTACGTGGGGGAGAACTCCTATTTCAACTACCAAGGCTTAACAGCTAAGGAAATGCACACTCAACACCGTGGTGAGGCTATCTACACGGCTGAAGTTGACGTTCACTTCCCCATGTTAACTGTCGGCGACACTCTGACATTCGCCGCTCAAGCTCGCGCTCCACGACATCTTCCCGCTGGTGTCGACAAGAAGACCTACAGCGACCATCTTAGAGATGTCACCATGGCCATGTTCGGTATCTCCCACACTGTGAACACGCGTGTTGGTAATGAATACGTCCGTGGTGTGTCTGGAGGTGAACGAAAGCGTGTGACCATCTCTGAAGCCGCATTGAGTCGTGCTCCTCTGCAATGCTGGGATAACAGTACTCGAGGTTTGGACAGTGCCAACGCTGTGGAATTTTGTAAGACGCTTCGAACCCAAACAGAGCTATTCGGTACTACCGCCTGCGTTTCCATCTACCAGGCTCCCCAAACGGCTTATGACTGCTTTGACAAAGCTCTCGTCTTGTATGAGGGTCGCCAGATCTTCTTTGGTCGTGCCGACGCGGCCAGACAATATTTCGAGAACCTTGGGTTCGAGTGCCCCGCTCGACAGACCACCCCTGATTTCTTGACTTCCATGACAAGCCCGGGTGAACGTGTCGTCAAGCCTGGATTCGAAGGCCGGGCTCCCCGTACACCTGATGAATTCGCAGCAGCATGGAAGAACAGCGCGGACTACGAAGCCCTCCAAGCCGAGATCGAGGCATACAAGTCCGACCACCCTCTTAATGGACCGGACGCTGAGGCATTCCGTGCTTCGCGAAGGGCTCAGCAAGCCGTTGGACAACGACCCAAGTCTCCTTACACCTTGTCCTACGGGCAGCAGGTCGGGCTATGTCTCTGGCGTGGTTGGCAACGACTTACTGGTGACCCTAGTTTGACTGTTGGTGTACTCTTCGGTAACTTCGCTTTGGCTCTTGTCATCGGTAGTGTATTTTACAACCTACAACCTAATACCGCCAGTTTCTTCCAGCGTGGTGCCCTACTCTTCTTCGCCTGTCTCATGAATGCCTTTTCTAGTGCTTTGGAAGTAAGTGGTTACCCCAACACCTTGCAACCCCTGGGTTGGCAAATGCTAATTAACAATCAATAGATTCTCACCCTCTATGCCCAACGTCCGATCGTCGAGAAGCACAGCCGATATGCGTTATACCATCCGTCAGCGGAAGCTATAGCGTCTATGCTGTGCGACATGCCTTACAAGGTCGTCAACTCCATCATATTCAACTTGACATTGTACTTTATAACGAACTTACGTCGTGAACCGGGTCCATTTTTCTTCTTCCTGCTCATTACGTTCTTTACGACAATGACTATGAGTATGATCTTCCGTACCATCGCATCCGCCTCTCGAACCCTGTCACAGGCTATGGTACCGGCTGCGCTTCTCATTCTCGACCTCGTCATCTTCACTGGTTTCGTTATCCCCATCGACTATATGCTCAAATGGTGCCGTTGGTTAAACTACCTGGATCCTCTTGCGTATGCATTCGAATCTCTCATGGTAAACGAATTCCACAACCGTGATTTCAAATGCACAAGTTTTGTGCCAGACACGAGAGTTCCGGGGTACACAGACGTTGGTGACAACAACCACGCCTGTGGCACAACTGGTAGCGAACCTGGAAATCCGTATGTCAATGGTGATAGGTACATCAATTCGTCCTTCCAATACTACAGCTCGCACCGCTGGCGCAACTTCGGTATTTTGATCGGATTCATGCTTTTCTTCCTGTTCACGTACATGGTTGCCGCAGAACTCGTATCCGAGAAGAAGTCCAAGGGTGAAGTCTTACTCTTCCGACGTGGCCACAAACCCGCCCAATTCAAGGAGAAGAAGGGTGATGTTGAAGATGGCGAAGGTCCTCGTGTTGGTCCCAGTGTGACGAATGCTAGTCGTGCTAGCCGCGCTCGAGCCAACGCCGGTAACGAGAAGGATGCCGGTGCCCTCATGGAGCAGTCTAGCGTTTTCCATTGGAAGGATGTCTGCTATGATATCAAGATCAAGGGCGAACCAAGACGCATTCTAGATCATGTCGACGGTTGGGTCAAACCTGGTACTTTGACTGCTTTGATGGGTGTCTCAGGTGCCGGTAAGACGACTCTTCTTGATACTTTGGCTGATCGTATCACTATGGGTGTCATCACTGGAGAAATGCTCGTCGACGGTCATCTACGTGACAACTCTTTCCAGAGGAAGACTGGTTATGTCCAACAACAGGATCTCCACCTTTCTACCACCACTGTCCGCGAAGCTCTTAACTTCTCTGCTCTCCTCCGTCAACCCGCTGATGTACCGCGTGCTGAGAAGCTTGCCTATGTCGATGAGGTGATTAAGCTATTGGAAATGGAAGAGTACGCTGACGCTGTCGTCGGTGTTCTCGGTGAGGGTCTTAACGTCGAGCAGCGCAAGCGTCTCACTATCGGTGTCGAACTTGCTGCCAAACCTCCTCTATTGCTATTCGTCGATGAGCCTACTTCCGGTCTTGACTCTCAAACTTCGTGGGCCATTTTGGATCTTCTTGAGAAACTTACCAAGAGCGGACAGGCTATTCTTTGCACCATTCACCAACCTTCAGCCATGTTGTTCCAACGCTTTGATCGCCTGCTTTTCCTAGCCAAGGGTGGACGAACTGTCTACTTCGGTGACATCGGAGAGAATTCCAAGACCATGACCGGCTACTTCGAACGCCATGGTGCTCCTGCTTGCCCTCCTGAAGCCAACCCTGCCGAATGGATGTTGGACGCTATTGGTGCTGCTCCGGGTAGTTCAACTGAGATCGACTGGTTTGACACGTGGCGTAACAGCTCTGAGTATAACGAGGTTCAAGCCGAGCTTCAAAGACTCAAGGATGAAGCATCTGATATCCCCCCTCCTACTGAGGATGAGCAGTCCTACCGTGAGCACGCTGCCAGCTTCCCTCTTCAACTATGGGAGGTTACGCATCGTGTTTTCCAGCAGTACTGGCGTACACCCTCATATATCTATTCCAAGGCCGCCCTTTGTATTCTCGTCGCGCTGTTCATCGGTTTCGTCTTCTTCAGAGCTCCCAACACCATCCAGGGCATGCAGAACCAGATGTTTGCTATCTTCAACTTGTTGACTGTCTTCGGCCAGCTTGTACAGCAGACTATGCCGCATTTCGTCATTCAAAGGTCTCTGTATGAAGTTCGTGAGCGCCCGTCTAAGGTTTATGGTTGGAAGGTCTTCATGCTTTCGCAGATTATTGTTGAGTTGCCATGGAACACCCTTATGGCCGCGTTGATGTACTTCTGTTGGTATTACCCGGTTGGCTTACATAGAAACGCCATGGAAGCCGGTCAGACCACAGAGCGTGGTGCTCTTATGTTCCTACTCCTCTGGACTTTCTTGCTATTCACCTCCACTTTCACTGATATGATCATCGCTGCTTTCGAAACGGCTGAAGCTGGTGGTAACATGGCCAATCTGTTGTTCACTCTTTGCCTGATCTTCTGTGGTGTCCTCGCTAGTCCCGACACTTTCCCTCACTTCTGGATCTTCATGTATCGCGTCAGTCCGTTCTCGTACTTGGTGTCGGCCATGTTGTCGGTCGCTGTAGCGAATACAAATATTGAATGCGCCAATAACGAATACGTCCATTTCGATCCACCGGCAGGCCAGACCTGCGGCCAGTACCTGGCTAATTACACAATGCTTGGTGGTTATATCCAAGAGGGTACAGAAATGCGTACGTCGGACTGCAGCTTTTGTACGGTCCGGGAGACGAACACATACTTGGCTCAGGCCTACTCATTTTATGGTAAGTTTTCATCCCTCCCTTGCGTTGCTCATAGCCACCCCCTAGTCACGTGGCACCAATAAAAGTACCAACAGAATAGAAACTAACATTATTTGTGTTACAGACGAACGATGGCGTAACTTCGGTATTATGTGGGCCTACATCGTGTTCAACATCTTCGCTGCCCTATTCCTATACTGGCTCACTCGTGTGCCTAAGGGCAAGAAGAACAAGGTCAAGACGGCGTAAAGTCGCAACAAAATGAAAAAAATGAAAAAAGTAAAATCTCAGAAAACAAGAGAAGGATGAAGATCCATCACAACTCTGCTGCCATATTACTATCATTTACACTTCAAACACACACTATTGCACCCTAACATCTTGACATTCATATAGTCTCATGTTTATGTTTATGCCATACCATGAGTTCTATCTGCAGCGGATGGATTTTTCTTATTTCTCTTATCATAATGTACATTTGCATAATACAGGGCGTACTAGGGAGAGCTGAACTAGAATACTACACAAAGTAGTTAGTCAGCGTATTGGTTGGTTGGTTGTGAGGATAATAGATTATATATAGATCATCTACCATGAATATAGAGGAAGAAGGGCGGTGCCCCTGATGAGATGTCTGTTTATATTCTGTGATTCCCGAGTGCCTTTACATTGGTTGTTAGTGTTGAAGAATGGCGCTTCTTAGCTGTATTTTCTTTAGCAGCCAACTCCCTAAAACGATTTAGGGGTCTGAGTACTACGCGCTAATTTTCTGTATTTTGGGGCAAAGCGTCGCGACATGCTTAAGCTCGTAGTAGTGCGCCCGAGCTAATGACGACTTGCCCGTTTCGGTTGAAGCTAAAAAACCATTGGTATATATAAGGTCGTGTAGACGCGTAGTATCCAATTCAATCAAATTGCACCATCATGTAGCTAGTAATTAGTGTGTACATACGAACTACTGCACAACCCCTTTTAGATCACAACTCGCACCCTATCCGTTTCGCCATACCGCTCTATTAAGCTCGACTCAATTGCTAGAAGCGAAGCGTTAATTATTGTCCGTCACCCGTATACTAGCGCTACAAAGAACGGCGTCACGGCATCTTTTGAAAATTTCAGCTTTGTGTCAGTTGTTACGGGTTAAGACCTCGGCGTCTTTAGTGCGTTTCTCGGCGGCTCGACCGATGTTGGTCTCGATGCTGGGCGGAGGGGTACTTGGTTTTGAGGTGTTCGCATTGGAGGGGATGCGAGGCAGGTAGGATGTATTTGTACACGAGGAATTAGGTGTGTACGAAACTGTTAGGTATTGGGGGAATGCCGGGCTTGGAGTATCTAGCCCTATGAGGTTTGTACGCCTCCTAGACAGTTGTGGCGAGGAACCTATAAAAGCGTTGTTAGTCATGACTGAAAATACGAGTTTCATGCCAAGACGCTGTGAATCAGTTCATCCGACACTTCCGATTATCACAAATAACAAGCAAAGTATACTGCAAACATGTTGAGAAGCAAACCGCTAAACGATGGATAATATTTTCCTATCTCGACGTGGTATCATCATGGCTCATTCCGGGCCGGCTTAGATAGTATGGTATGTAGTAGATATATGCGCAATGCTACCCTGAATATTTCTTTTTCTTTGGTATCTTTCCAGAAATCATTTCCATGCCGCTCCCAAATGTTGATTACAAAAAGATCGTAATTTTGATTTTGTATATTTTTTTTCTTGCTTGGCTCTGCTATGCTGTGCTGTGCTGTGCTTAGAGGAGTGGAAAAGAGAAATTTGCAAATAATCAACACAATACTTTATCGGTTCGACTGCTTCATAATTGTAGTCGGCCGTCGGAGTCGTCTTTCTCATATATATCCTGCATCGTCAATTGTACACCAATCACCTTGGCTTCGAAGAATTGAAAGAGTTGGAGGAACGCGGTAAGGAATTCGAAGGAACTGGTGATTTTATGTTAGCTTACGCCCCCAAGTCAAAGTCTGTGAGATACCAACAACCACCTTGCCGAACAAGCCGACATGAAAAGAGAATGAGAATGACTTACACAAGAGATGCGATTAATCCTATCGTCGGCGGCCACAAGCCAACATATCTAGACCCCCACCAGGGGTACATGATATGTGCCGAGTAAATCAAGAACCCAAGTGTCGGTCCCGCGAGTAAGATATCCACAGCAGTAAATTGAAGTCTCTTCGCGCGCCTCCTTCTCGCGCCATCATCCTCATCCGGGCCACCGAATGAGAACACGGTACGGCCGTTAACAGCTAGCGTCACGGGCGGTAAACCCACGATGCGCCGCGGCGACGGCCAATACGCGTAACCTAATATGCTGCAAAACGCGTGCGCCAGGTTCCAGAATAGCGTCAGCCAGCATAGTGAGAATAGCACTTTATGCTCCCATGGCCACCAGCCGGCGTCAATGGATGTGTGAACTCGTATTACTGTCGCTAGGCCTAGTATCGCGGTGAGTAATCGCGGGATTGCGATTAACGGCACGTCGAAACGCGTTACGTTGCTTTCGTTGGTATTGTGATGAAGGTTGTCGCATTTTTCGCAAGGACATCGATGTATTGTTTGTCCTTGTCGATCTGTGTATGTGTGTTCGGAGGATGAGGAAGATCGTGTGCTTGTTGCCGTTAAGGGGCTTCGGCTTCGAGAGGTTGTTGTCGAAGCCGACATGGCTGGTATGTGAATGTTGATCGATATTATTGTTTTCGCAACACGATTCGGATTTGGTATTCGATTTCGGCTTCTTCAATTATTTTCCTTCTTTTCCTTTTCCCTTCTCTTTCAATTCCTTTCGCTTCTTCGCTTCTATTTTTTCTTACTTTCTTACTCTCCTTCTAACCAACAAATTCCAAAATTAGACGTGATTATTAATGCGTTCGTCCCTCTTGTCGACCCAATTGACTACAAATGCGATATCGAAATAATAAAAAATTCGTGATGTAGCTTTGGGGAGGGACGTGTACAACTTGTATGTACGTATACAAGCTGTACGTACGCGTTGCGTTCGTTCGCTGGGAGAGAGTCTAGAACGATTCTGGTCGAGAAAGAAGAAAAAAAAATAAAATAAAATAAAAAATGCGGAGGCGAAGATACGGAGTATAATTGAATTAGGTACGCTGAGTTAGGTAAAGTAATTTTAATGGTTTTAGTTAGGGGGTTCGGGTTCCCATGCAGCCTGGCAGCGCGGACGGACTTTTTCTATTAAATGGGCTCCCCAAGCACCTTTTTTAGTGCTCGAGGGGGGGCGTTGCTGCGCCTCTTTATGAACTTATTTAGGTATTATGGACTGATGGATTAGGGGAAGGGATTGGGGGACTTGGGGGGGATGTATGTTGGTTTAGTTCTTTCTAGTCCTGGTTCCCAGTCTAAATAGGGCACTAGTCAGTCTATTAAGCGGAATAATTATTATGTACACATGTATATATTCATATAATAATGTATGTAGAGTAACATTAAGAAAATAGCATATGACGTCCCCTGTTAATCTATTTTATTTCTTTTTCCTTCTCTTTTCTTACTGCTTATGTACTTCAATTTACACTTACCATTTACCACTTACCAACTTACAATACACCATCTTCATCACAACCGCCACCACAATCATTTACATCCGCATAACACATTTACATATAATAAAGATACACACTGACACACATACACATATAATAGAGACAGTCTAAGTTTGATGGCGTTATCTTGTAGGATTCAACAAGTTCAGCACTGAGATATAGTTGGGGGCCATATGTATCGTCTTGTTTCCCCTTTCTGAAGTTCAGTCCGTCCCATAATATGCAGATTATTTAGTTCTGTCACGCCAAGCCCGATCAACCATCATCTCCTGCATTTCTTTTCTTACGATATTCATGACTTTTGCAACCTTCCACGATGGAGATTCAGTTATCAAACGCTATCATCAAGAATATCTCGGTTATAACAGACAGGTAAGACTGCGGCACAGAAGGACTCGGTCACTGTATCAATTCTACTTGTCTTACCATACCTATACAATTCGATCTATCATTTCTACCACTTCCATCGTCTGCAAGATAAGGCCGAATATGCCTCGGGCTTAGCTAGGATAACTGGTAGGATTTTTCAGCTAAACTACAAATAGGCTGGTAGGGCTTGGTGCGCGCCCGGTTCGGCGGGGATTAGGATTTTCTTCCCCATTGCGGAGTTATGAAGATCTTGAGGCTGGTGAAACTAGCCATGATTTGATCCTTGTGGTGGTTAGTTCACAATTCTGCAATGTCTTTGCTTTCCATGCTCCCACACACACTCCGGAGTTATCAGTTCAAAAGGGTAACCGACGTCCGCTATAATACCTTTACTATTATCCCCATCATCCGGTTACCATCTTGCGCTTTCGGAGCTCTATACCTAGGCGATTCAACCGATTCTAACCACCAATTACGTACATCCTATTTCTTTCCGTCATAGATTCTTACCCAAGGCAACCACTATTCAGAGTATCATTTCGTACGTCACCGACATTCAACAAGCCAGGCTGGCGTCAGGAGTTTAGTCGTCACGGATTTATGCGTCGATCATCGTCAGCTCCTACACGTGGTGGTGCATAAAAATGGTATAAGATCTTCCCTGCTCCGCCCCCAAGTCGGCCAGACTAGCTGCAGGACGAAAGAAACATTAGACCAGTCACTTGCAGTTAGGAATTTACTCATCCACACCTGGTAGGGCAACAATCGGAGCGGGACAGGAACATCCGTTTCAAATCGTAAAAGATAGCCAGTCAGTCTACACATCTATCCATCCATCGGCTCAGCTCGCTTTTAATAAGACACCGAGAAATCGGTCAAAAGAAATACCATCCATATCTAGCCTTCTGTTAGTAGATCGTTGAAGGATTCTACTCTGCAGAGCATAAGAAACACTTCATCATTCATCCACAAAACGTTTCATATGTATATGTAACCCCTACGTCAGGCTACACGACCAACAGTAGTAATTCCGACTCTTCAGCGCATCCTTTACTCGTTATCTAGATGATATCTAGGAACGTGAAAAGGCCTCGATTGGTCGATATAATCTTATAACCATTTTTGGATTTTAGGCAGCACAGCGGGACTGGCCATAATGTAGTCGAAAGCACCAGTCACCTTAAACTAATATAACATGAGTCTAGTTCAATGTACTCACAATCCTCCACTTGGACGGCTGAACATGAGTCAGTCCACATGTCAAGTAAATAAAACCTCCCGGAATATTCACGTTTGAAGATTGAGAAAAAATCGCGAGATTTCAGCAACAAGAAACGCAATCTTTAATATCCCGACAGACAGGAAACCAGGCTATTAATACCTACTTAAAATCGACAAAGATGCACGCCGCGCAAGTTCAGTCTTGGCCCGAGGGACCACGGTACGTTACAATCAACGATCCGCCTGCGCCGTTAGATAGCCAAGTCCAACTCCGTGTCTTGGCTGCAGGTGCCCACCAAGTCGTCCGTTCTCGTGCCTCAGGAGCCCATTATTCAGCTAGGGAACTTCCTCATACTGTTGGTGTCGATTGTGTCGGCAGGGATGAAACTACCGGGAAGCTTTATTATTGTTTTACCCTTCAAGGAGGTACATATGCCGAACGTATCAATGTCGAAAAGTCTGCCGTCTATCCGGTGCCGGATCATGTTGACCCCGCGTCCTTTGCTGCCAGTGTCAATCCAGCTATGAGCAGTTGGATGGCTATTACGCACCGTACCAGCAATCTCCCTAAGAATTTTACGGCTGTTGTTGTCGGTGCGACGAGTGCTAGTGGCCGTTTGGCTGTGCGCTCTGCCAAAGCATTGGGTGCAGGCAAAGTCATCGGCATAGCCCGAAACGCCACAGCACTAGAGCAAGTCAAAGGTCTAGATGACTATATTATACTCCGAGACCCTATCGCCGAGACCGATTTCTCAAAGCTACGCGATTGTGATCTTATCCTAGATTACGTGTACGGTGACGCGACTGTACAGCTACTCTCATCATTGAGCAGGTCAAAGAAGCCCGTCCAATACGTCGAAATTGGTAGTCTTGCGCAACGCACCGTCGAAATTCCAAGTTCCCTACTTCGGTCTTTCGATCTAACGGTACGCGGAGCCGGAGCCGGGTCTTGGAGCATACCGGCACTTCATAAGGAGCTACACACGTTGGTTCCGACTATGGCTGAGTGGGAGCTATTACCCGCTCGCTCTATTCCACTGAAGGATATTGAGACGGCTTGGAATGACACGACACTAGCTACTGAAGGGAGGGTAGTATACACACTCTAACTACCCCCAATTGTTGTTGCCAAATTCGGATGAGTGCGACACATGATCGCGATATCGCGATTTCGATCCATGTATCCTCTATATCAATATAAACGAATTATGTCAAAACTGACACCTACTCATCAAATTGAATATCAATTCCGATAACAATATAGTCTTTCTAGCAATATTCCGAAGTCGTTGCATTCTGTCAGCTAACAAGTTTCAAGATCCCATAAATAGACATCCAATAGCGAATAGCTCTTTAATAGCCAATTCTTCCGCGCCCCAAAGGAACACAACTATGTGACCAATGATACAATTAATTGCTGACTTCCTAGGAGAGGCAATGCGGAACTTGACCCGGTACGTAAGCCCTGCGCATCAGCAGATCCCGATCCACATGTCCCGTCCGCGCCGCATTGGCAACGGCGATGCAAATAAAATGACGTTTCTGTTGGTAGTATTGCGCTTGATGCCAAGAAAGGTGATGTGAGAGGTGTTATGATCTCAATATACTCTCTTTCCATCACTTTTTCGCGATCGCATATAGATAATACAAGAACCTAGAACTTGTTGGTTCTAAGCCTACCTAGAGATGCAGCGCCTCGTAGGGCGTCAGCTTCGCAACTCCCATTGATGAAGCCTTCGTTTGACTAACAAAACACTATTAAATTCACCTCCCTGTCGCTACACGACAAGAATCGCAAATACCATATGGTGCATCCATAACCCAACCAAGTCCTAGCTTCAAACAGCATTCAATAGATACCGCAGCGGTAGCCGGCAACAGAACCCATTACACACCAGTAATAACAAACAATTCTCCCGATTCATCAGCCGTCATGAACAAACGACCTTTCTTATCAAACGCAAGACCAACAGGACGGAAACATGAACCGGGACATTTGGTATTATCCTGATTCTCCACAATGTACTCAACAGCAGTGGTATCGGAAACATTAGCCACAGGTTGACCATCGGCGAATTTAATCTTGCCCAGACGGAATCCATCCGGCGGAGTGCGATCCCTACAAAAATCCTCAAGTCAGCAATATCCACATCGAACATTCGGAGAATAATACTCACCAACTCCCGTGAAAAGCGACAATAGCAGCACTTCCATCCTCCTTAAATTTGACATCCAACGGAGCCGTGTGCGCGGGGAATACCAGACTCGGGCCCTGCCGCTCGGTGCGACAGAAGTCATCCACATCCTCCATTGATTGACGCGCCGTCACATTTTCAAACGGCGTTCCAGCTATTCCACCAAATTGCGATCCTATGGTGATACCCGTGTTTTCCGGGATATTCGTGGTCTGCCAAGCGGAAAAGCAAGCTGGGTAGCCGTAATTCTTACCCTTGAGAGGGTTATTCGCATCTTTGATGAGACCGTGGTAATTGAGCTCCTCGGCTGGGTTGTCATTGTGTAAATCCACACCACTGCGATGAATATCGTCTGCTGAGTTCTCAACAGACCACTAATTGAGACGGTTAGCCGCGGGCGTATGGGATTGGCGGGAGTGAGGCGCATACAATACCACCGGTTGACGGGTCCTCACCAAGTCCGACGGAGTTTCTTAAACCCCATCCAAGGACTTCGCCACCTGTCGCAAAGTTCGCGGCCGCTGTTGATGCCAGTAATTCGGTAATGCTAAATGTTTTGATGATACTCTTGCCAGCTTCTACGTCGGTGGTAGTATTATCGATATTCCCATCTGAACCTCGCGATACCACGAGGATATCCGGTGCGCTAGCAGGCGTGAGCAATGTCCTAGTGATATGACCACCGCTCCTCATTCCCTCAATCAGGGTTTTCTTCGTACCAACTGTACCAGCTTCGGCGTCATATGGGTATGCAAACACGCTCGCCATGTTGGAGACGAAAAGCGTTTTGCCATCTTGACTGAATGCTATGCCGTGGTTTAGCTTGGTATAGATGTATTAGCAATCCCCTTTCGTGTATTTGTTCCACCAATTCCACTCACTGTATTATCATCGATTAGCTGTGCACTTGAAGCTACACAGACTTTGCCGTCTGTCTCGGTCAACACAACCCTTCTAATCCCGGCCCCGCCCTGTTCGGACACGAGTAAATTCCCTGCTGTATCGAAAACTATGTCGCGTGGAATGTTCAATCCGTTTAAAATGAGTTCCGCGGTGTAGCCTTCAGCTAATTTAAGCGGCGCTTTCGGGGTCAGAGCTGTGCAGTTTTGCGCAACTACTGATGATAGGAAAAGCGCCATGGCGCCAAAAATTGTGAGTATCGCCATTGCTATATTTCAATTAGATTATGGGTTCATACGCTGATGATCAATTCATTGCGGTCGGAATGCAATATTTTTGAGTTACGAGGCCAAGAAGCCCCTCATAAGAAGCAAGATCACAACTTCGCAGACCGACAGACAGCACCAATTGCCCGTATATAACCTATTGAGCTTATCGGTCACGGCATAAACCCTGGTATCATCGTAGGATTGCAATCCCGTAGAAGCACCGGCATCGTCGCCGTTTTTCGCCAAGTTTGGGGAATGCGGTGAGACAACGGTCCTATCGTGGGGGAGCAGACCGGATATTGACATTTAACCAGTGCCCAGAATTGATCGCCTACCCCGGAGCATACCTTGACCCCAGCATTCGTCGTCGATCAAACTCCATTCAGCCAATACCAAGGAAGGTGTATACCTAAGTATGTCTTAATAAGGGGTCGTAATCTACGTGACGCAATTCGGATCAAGACTTGGCGTTCATGAAGAGGGGATAGATGGCGAACATGATGACGTACATTATAGAATAATGTGTAAATTAGGTTGACTCGCATTGATGTTTACTAGAAGGTCGATCATAAAAGAGATGGTAATGTTGTTAAATATACCCAGGTTGAACATCGATAGCTCCTTTATCCTGACCTTGGTGTGTGCCTTTTGGCCTTTGGTTAGCGTTTCTCCAACTGCAACCACATTTCTCGTGGTCGTTTGTCCGTTCTAGCGCTTTTTATGGTATTGTGTGCTTTTCTGATCATGGCCGCTCGACTTCCAATATGCTAGGTCTTTCTCGATAGCTGTTGTGTTGCGTTATCGGTGAGTGTTCTTAGGAACATACTCGTTTCGGCGGAGATCATGGCGCGACGGATAGAAGTAGTGTAGAAAAAACTGGGAATGACATCGCCATAGGTCACCACGAAATTAATTACCTACACAATAACATCTATTTCTTACGCTTGGGGTTAAACCAAGTCCTCACATAATATTAAGGGTTTCTTCCCACAATAAGTAGTCTTAGAACATTTCTCTTAAGGATAAAAACTGAAACAACTTTCGCATGTCAATAGGTTCTCCTTGTACTATCTTGTAGTCGATTTCCCTGATCATAAATGTAGGTTGAATTGGTCACTTAACTCCCATTTCACTGTATACCCCATCAGCCGGAGTGGTATTATCTACACTTAACAGCTAAGATAGCAACCCCCGGGGAGACCATAGCACCTACCTTGAGGTAGTTGTCACGTTAGAACAGGTAGGCGGAGCCATCCGCGCACGCAATAGCTTATATGTCGGTAGGCTACCTAGGTACGCAGGTATGAAAAACATCACGACGCTTATTGAAAACCCCAAGCTAACTACGATCCTATTCATAGCGTCCCCTGTCTACGTGACCTATTTCAGTCTCATGGCTCCAGGTTAATGAGAAGTTATCCTCCTTCCTTCGGGTCTAGCTTTGGCACGTACCTCGCCGTCGATAATGCTCTGTACCTAACTTCCTCATTACCTAAGTACTTTCTTACAAAGAAGAGGGAACAACCTCGTTGCGTCGCGAGTACCCACGCAAGTACCCAAATACATACATATATATATATATAGGTACATGTAGTTCCTGCCACAGTGAAACTCTTGTTCCTACCTAGGTAGTGGAGGTATGAGGGTAGGTATGAGGGTAAGGATGGCCAAAAGGGTCCTTTACAATGATAGGGAAGGTTCCTGATATTTTTAATGTAGCTCTTTCCTAAGCCTTGACCGCCGAGATACTAACGGGGTTGGTTAGAGTAATCGCATTGGTGAACCGGGGGTCTAGTGTACCTTTTTTTGTAGTTTCCTTCTAACTTGTATCGTGAACCTCGCCGGCGCGGTCCTTGCACACTTACGTTAGTGTAGTCCCTGCCCACCAATTTAGATAGGCATCCACCTTCTCCTACCATCTGAATGGGAAGCTACTTTGAGTATCCGCAGGTAGTAATTCCTTCCTGCTTCTCCCCAGATCTATCGAGTTCCTGTCTTTCTTCACGATCCCACACATCCCATCTTGTTCTTTCGTCGTCTTGCCGCACACCTCGCATTATTTCTTTCATCCGTTTCGACATCACCATGGCTCCCGCCGCACGTAAGCGTCGCGGCCGCGCCTCCGAGAAAGAGAAGAAAAGACATCACAATCTTGTCTCCCAGCGATCGAGAGCCGGAGAGCTCGTTAACAAGAAGCTGGCGATGCATGAGTTTTTCACCAGTGCCTCCCAAGAGGTGAAAGACGCGCTGGAGGAGGAGACCTCCGCTGAGGTGGACCGAGTTATGTACGTATTTAATAGGATAAATAAGATCTCTCGTCTTGCTAATTAAACACTCGATATCTACAGGGCCTACCATATCTCGGCCAAATCGAAGAGCGTCTCCGCTGCACAGGTGGTGACGGACGCCGCCACGGACGTCGTGGAACGACACGAAGCTGCGTATACCCTGCTCGCCCTTCGCGCCTCTATTCCCGCTGATGGCGCCCCTCCTACCGACCCTACCGACCCTGCCGACCCCGAAGTTCCTGCCGTTCGCGCTCCTCTCTCCATGCTGGAGGACCTCCGATCCACCACACTGGCTGCTTACGAGCAGGCGCAGGAGGTCCTGAGCTCAATCCCCGCCAATGCTGCCAATGATGGCTTCGTGGAGAAGATTCAGACCATTGCGTCTGACTTGGCCAAGATCCAGGCCAAGATGGACGAAGTCGATAAGTAAGCTTGTTGCTGGTCGTTGGTAAGCTACCTAACCCTAACCTTCACATCTAAGTCTAACAGCTAATCTGGGTTCATTAGTAGTGTTCTTTTTGCGTCTGCTCTCCCTCTTTTTCCTTCTGTCCGATCCTTTTTTTCGGCCGTCAGGTAGACTACATAGATAAATCGATGTTTAACACCGTACTGGATTGATTTAGGCGAATAAATTCGGGCTTTTGTTGCCGCCTTTCTGAAATATCTTCTTCATCTTCCTCGACGCCAAATGTGATTGAAATAGGGGCGAATAGGGGTAAATGCGCATACCACGTGACTTGACAAGGTGCATAAAGACGCCGACATGCGCAAAGGCGACGAAAGACTCGTAAATGTAAAAAGGCGTGAAAGGGCGGCTGTCGGAAACCTGCCCAAGTGGCTTGAACCCCTTAAAGTATCGTACACTAAAATATGACCATGCCAATCTCGATATTCTAACATCCGCTAACACCTATCCTACGTATATTATACGTACGAGTCTTTGTAACAATTATTATTTTGGGCCCTCGAGGCAAGTGAGTTATTCACGATCTAGGTACCTAAGACACTAACTTTTATCTTATTTTGGCAGTATCGCCCTGACTAAGATCTAACGCCTTAAAACCCTCCTGTACGGAATATGCCTGGGATATATGTATGTGATGCCTTGAGAGGAAATCTCGAAGCCCTCAATCGCGTCTTGCTCGCGTTGTTGGGCTTCCCTTTTTCTGCCTATGTATTAGATAGTAGAGCTGATCCCACCTCCCACTTCAACTCCGAGGCCAGCCCGATGGTCAAGCGGCATGCGTTTCCATGTATCACGAAAATAATGAAATATGTTACACCGAAAACAACAGATCGAGAATTTACAGAATATACAACATCCATCCCACACGAACCTTGCAAAATAATTTGAAATTGGTATCTCATTACGTCTCGTGAATGTTGAAGGGGCAACCACTTTGGTTTGGAACTAAAACAAACATTGGAAAAAGAAGGACCGTAGCCGTTGGTTTTCGAGTATGACAAATTAAATCATACCACCGGGTAGTCCCATACCAGGACGCTTTGGTCCTTGGGTCACCACCTGTCTAGACGCAGGAGGGCCAACACTAACGGGAGGAGCATTGTTAGGCAATCTGGGCGGTAAACCTGAACCGTCCGGTGCCACCGAACGCAATCGTCTAGGTGGGGGCCTTGTCTCCTCATTTCGACTATCGGGTTCATCACCGTTACGTCGGCTTAGGTTATCGAAGACGGCTCGCTTGCTAGAAAAGTCCTGTCGACGTCTTGGGTTGATAGGAGGTAGAGGTGGAGCGGATCGGCTGTTGCTACGAGATCGACTTCGCGATGCGTCAGGTAGAGGTACCGTTGGAACTCGAGACGTCGAAGTAACGAATGTGGGTTCAGAAATGTCCTTCGTCCTAATCTTACGCCTTGTGGTTTCGTTCAAGCCGGGGGCTACGCTTTCGCGGCCGCGGTTCGGAGAAGCTGATGGGCGGGGCGAAGATGGAAGAGTATTAGGTGTGGTTGGACTATGCGAATACGGAGAAGGCATAGGAGACATAGGAGATGCCTGGTTTGAGCCGTAACCTTGTGCTGTCTGAACACGAAGATTGCCACTAGACCCGAAAGCTGACTGCTTGGCTCTTACGGAACCTGGGTAAGGTTGGGGCGGCATGATTGGTGACTGCTTAATGTTTGTTCCAGGGAGACCAGGAGAGCGCATTGGAGGTCGTTGTGTAGTTCCATTCGGGCTAACTTGCAAATTCGAGGAACCATTCGTCGGTCGTGGAGGTCGGCTCCTCACTCGTTCATCGTTGCTAGAATCCGAACCACTTCGGTTTCGGTCGGAACGTGATTGTTCTCGATACCGGTTTTCTCTTGATTCCTCGCTTGGGGGCTGTCGCTGATAGGTCACGGGAAGGAGTCTTTGTTCCTGTTCAGGCGATTGTTGTCTGGATTGTCCTCCTGTCGGTGTCGACCTTACGGAATCATTCTCTTGTACTGAATCTTGGGGTTGATGATGCCTGGCTTGTGTCTCTAGTTCCTTCACCTTTTGCAATTCCCGTCTCGCTTTTGTGAATGCTCGGAGTCCCAGATTCCCTTCCTCGGGTTCGCCGGACTTGTCGTCTGGTTCGATGTACTCCCTAGTATTTTCTTCTTTCTTTGGCTCGCGCACTGGACTTGATGCTTGAGAATTATTTGAACCTCCTAACCCAAGCATCTTCATAGCCTTAGATTGGGGTGGTTCTCGACCTCTATCAATTAATGACCCTCGACTTTCCTTTTGTCGTAAAAGGCCCCTGGATGAGTCTGCAGGCTCGCCTTGTCGGTGAGGGGAAGTAGAGCGGCTATCAGTTTCGACATAGGTGGTTAATCGTTCACGAACTCGGCGAGCTCCATCAGCCAGTTGACTCGCAAATTCGTCTCGTTCATCACTAGGCGTTGTGCTAAGACCAATGTTGATAAAGTCTTCCGTGTCGGGGACGTTGGAAGATCGAGATTGAACATCCGGCATAGGCTCGTTGACATCTAGGTCCAAACTCCAGTCTCGACTCGCATCCCATGGGTTTACACCGGCACCTAAGTCATTGAAAGATTCCGCTGTATCTGGATCCGCCGGGAATCGCGATTCTAAACCTGACGTAGGAGGGATTGCACCATAAATTGATGAAGCATTGCTATCACCTCGCAGATGTTGTCGCACCATACCACTCAAGCCAGCACCCGTGACTGGACCTAATGTGGGAGAATCCGCGGGAGAGGCCCCTTTCGGATTGGGGGATAGGGTTGGGTTTTCACGAATTGGAGAGGGCTCATCACCGCACGTTAACCCTGCTGATGATGGTGTTGGCTCGCCGGAGCTACGGAGTGCTGGGTGTTGACGGTCGGAGGGGCGTCGTACCAAGACTTGCGGAGATGGAGCATGTTTCGGCGATGGAACAGGTGAACAATCCGAGTCGTTAGGGTCGGCTAGAAAAGACGTTGCGGATTGTTCGCTTGAAGGTGTCACCTCCTTAGGAGTTGGTGTAGCACTTAGTTTAGACTCCGATCCCTTCCTTTGAATGGACAATGATGAGCTGGATCTGGTATTTATCGAACCCACTGATGGATCGTCCCGAGATTTCAGTGTCGGCGTTTCTCGTCCTTGTTGTCTTTGTAGTTGTCGTTGAGCATATCGAGACTCGTCATATGGTTGCGAAGGCTTTTGGAAGACACCGAGAGCTGTAGCTTTACCTCGATCGTTCGGATGAATTGAAAGGAGTGAATTTTCTCCAGTCTCACTAATCGGCGGACTTAGTGGTGGCGTCCCTCCGAAATTCGATCTCATCTCTGTTGCACTAGGCACACGAACACCTAGATCAGGAGTACCAGCAGAAGAGGCGGTTGCAGGAGGGCTCATTGATCGCAGGTTAGGCGCACTAGACTTCGCTAGGATCTTTCGCTCTCCTCCAAACCGTTCCGCAAATCCTAGTGTTGTAGGAGATGGTGAGTTTTGTGCCAGATCAGGTGTTCGAGTACCAAAAGTGCGTTGTCGTGCTAGAGTATCAATGCGCGATAATGCGGACGATTGCTGCTCTTGGAGGTCATTACTCAGACCGGATTCGTACAGTCGCCTAGTTCGTGTGACATTCCTTTCAGGGACAGGCGCAGTACCTGTTGAAGGTTGCCAGTCTTTCAGCGACGGAGCGCGTTGTGAAGATGTTATTGAGGTTGCCGCAGTAGAGTTTCTAGCAAGAGATGGGATGGAAGATGTTGTCGAAGATGTTTCTCGCTTTTGGTTGTAATTGCTGAGAATAGGTGAATCTGCACGAAGGGCATCTCTTTCCACCTCATCGGAATCTCTATTTTCGTTTTCATCTCGGTCACCTTCGAATGATCTGCGTTCCTTCTCGGCTTGCCTCCATTTCTGGAAAGCCGACAACGCCACATCGTCATCGTACAACGCTCGACCACCCATTCCCCCACCGACAGTTTTTGATGAGTCGGCTCCAACTGGAATTTTATAAATCTTTTGTCTACCGCCAAATAGGTTATTACCCTCGGTCGGTTTTGATCGTCCCATGATGCTACTACCCGTCATTGAATCTGCATCATCCGAATAGTAAGAGTTTCCTCGAGCGAAAGGAGCTGCGGCCTTGATCGATTCGACTTCGGCAATGTCACCTAAGCCGCGGAATCCACCATAGTCCAACCTTGATTGTCGTCTAGGGAATAAGACACTATCATCACTCGCCTTGCCGACTTTGGTATTAGGATCATCTTGCTCCCGAAGCATCGAGAACCTTGCCGAAAGGCCTGTCATCAACAAACTTGTACGGAAGTCATCGCTAGACGGTAAGGCCGAAGACAAGTCGATTTCAACTTTTTCGGGTTCCTGATTCTTCTTTCCTTTCCTGAATGGTCGGAAAGGCATAGATGACTCTGAATCTTGCGATGGTCGAGGAGCCGAAGCCTCTTCCTTAGCCTTCTTCTTTGTCCTAAAACGATTCATTGTGGATTTCGCCGGCGTCGGTCCTTGGTAAAGTAAACGATGAACTCAATTCTGGCTTGAAGATTGGTTCAATATGTAATGAATGAATTGGAATTGTCGTAAGTAGATAATTAAGATATCATCACGCTCTGCATGCCTTAATCACGGTAAGGGAAGTTTGGCGAAAATGATCGACTCCGAAATGATCGACTATAGTTAGATTCGAAAGAAGTGTTTACGCAACCCCGTAAAATAGATCTGGGGAATGTCGCAAGACTCGAAAATTAGTTTAAGGAGTGTAGATTGAGTACTTGTCTGTAATCGGAGCGGAATATGGTCAGCCAAGTCAAGTCAACTGGGGTATTATTAGATATCGTGTGGGGGGTAAAATGTTTAAGGGGCTCGCAACCAGCAGCGCGGACCTGAACGAAGAGATCAGGGGTATATCACATTCACGCTATGATGTTGAACCAACCAAGAGATGATTGGTGGATATCCCAATTCGTCCCGTGTTCTGGAATCAAAGAAACACTTTCCGAAGAAAAAGAAAAGTTGCTGGCTTTCAAGAAAATCATTGGACGAGCCTACCTGAAAACGGGATGACCATTCGTATCGGAGGCGTTTCACAGATTGATGGGGGAACCTGGAACGTTCAAGGGAATAAGAAAACCAAGCATGAATTTGTAGATGAGCCGGCGGACGATCATACACCCGAATTGAATTGACCCTGTCTCTTTTTCGAAAAGAGCCAATTGAGTCACAATTACTCAAGTCACAAAGGGACGAGAGAAACGGAAATGGATTCAAAAGAGATGCTCTCGAAGCGGTATATGCGTAATATCACGATTCGTAGTCAATCGATGATGCCGAGGAATGAGAATTGTCGACGTCGCACAAGACACCCAATGGCTTGTTCGTTGGTTGTTGGTGCAGAATAGGCTGGTGACAGGCGTAATGCTGTATTCCGACGCTGTGACGGATGAATCTGCGAGATCCGAACTGTTGGAATTGGAATGGGAAATGATTGCAGGGTCTCCTGTGCGATGTAATGAATGGTTTGTCGCTTTTTGTCGAATGCCAATGGATCACAACAATAATAAGGACCGTCCTTTTCTTTCTTCCGTCCAAGTCAATCTTCCTTGTATTTTCACTTGACAATATCTTCGATCACTGGGATAAAAATATCAGGCGTTGAACTGGATTGTAATTACTCGAATCGATCGCTATCGTAGTCGGTTCGAGTAAAGCCGCCTTGGTATTTGAGGATCAAAAAAGAATGACTGTGGGTGAGAGATGATTCCGCAATGAAGAATGAACAATTCGACGAAGAGCGAATGCTAAAGAAAGAGAGGAGGGAGAAAAAAGAGAGGTATTGATTTGATTGCTACCTAAACGAGATGATAGTAAACTGGAACTTGTTCAAACACACAGACCAGACATTACTACCTAATCCCACAAGACAAAAAAACAAGTGAGCAAAGTGAGCGAGCGTACAAGTGAATGACTTGATTGAACTGACGAGTCGAGGCAAAAATGGGAAAAACCGAGTGGGTGGAAAACGGGGACGATGAACAAGGTACGAACAGGGTACGAACAAGGTATAGACAAGGGTATCCTTGCTGCCAAGGCCGTTGAAAATGAAGCTTATCCTGGAAGAGAAACCCCTCCTCCCCTGCATAAACCTACAGGGTCTTGCATGTACCGCCGTATAGATGAGGTACAGTTCCACTTAACTCTGCTAAGCCAGTGTTATCCGTTGGAAATTACACTGTCTCCCCTATGTCACTTTTGCGTTTTCTCTCGTCTATTGGACAATTGCTAACTCCACATTCTAGCGATCTAACCACCTGTAGCTTAGATGTCTAGGCTTAATTACCAAGTATAAGCACTCCACCATTTTCAATATTGCGTTGTTCATCATGTAAAGAACACATCGTTTTCCAAGAACAGAAAATAATCAACTGTGGATATACTTTACTCAGTATTACGTTTGCTATTCTCTTCAACCCCGTAATGAAACCTTCATTGCTGTATAATTAGGTAAGGAGTAAAAGGTCAGATACAATTACTACATACAATAATGACATGAGCAAATCATCGGGACAGTTCCCGAGTTGTCAAATGAGCATTAGTTCTTTCTAGAACCCGACGATCATAATGCTTCGTTATCCCTGTTATCACTAGTGGAGGTTCCCTCTTCCGGTTTAAAAGCGAATAAAATGGTATGTATATCAGGCTTCAATATCCATAATACCACGGCTAACCCGATGGTCAAGGCGTTTTTCAAATATTGACATTCAAGCAGTCATTCAGGTTCAAGCTAGAGAGAGGTATGTGCATATGCACGTATCTATAGATCCTATTTCTATCGAGATTAATTGTAATTGGCGTAGTCACACGACATAATGGGGAGAGTAACATTCAGCTGCCATGCGACGCCTCGGTCTTCTCGTTGATCTATGCTGACTGATAGACCATAGCTATCGATAGATATTATTCGAGGTTGATTTGCTTCTCTCCAGCCTATGACGGTATGGGGGAAAACCGGTCGTTTCATTCTTACACTACTGCTTATGGCGCCCGCCGAGCTGAACCGTTCTAAGGAGGTAGTACGCAAGCGAGGGACAACTAATTATACCTGTCAAGCTTAGGAAGCAAAAAAGAAGCAATAAGAATGAATCTTACCCCCTAGCAGCCCAAGCCATGCAGCCACGGCACATCACCCGTCCGTAAAGTACCCGAGTACTCAGATAAGTATTATTTCATATCACAAACACATATGTAGAGTGAACCAGATTAGATGATCAGATTTACATTTTAAAAGACGCCACGGCTCTTCTTGTCTTATCACGTTTTATTTTGATGAGAGACATGCATACTGTCAAGAGTCCTAAATCAAACCCCCCCTTTTCAATTGATCACCCCGATTATCTTGATGATCAACCCATTGTTTTACATATCGAGTGATATGGTCTCGTCAGTTTACAATCATCCCACCCCAATAACTTAGACGATACCGTTACCATTTGAAGTTAGAGTGAATCCGTTTTATGAAGGCCAACGGCGTGGTAAGGCGTGCTTGCTTGAGGTTGATTGAACAAACGGAAATTCAGGGGTAAGAAATTAGTACTTGGGTACATACGTATGTGCCTACAATTAGTATCTACAAGCGGTACCTATCAACTCGAAATCAGCCTCTTCGCCTATGAATTTTTACTAGTACAACCAATTAGCTACTAATATGAATAGGAATAAAAGGTACATGGTTCATACAGTATTTCAAAAGATCTCATACTATTTAGATATACTAACCTAACATTTTAAAGTGACATCCAAGGTAACATTGAACATTCAAAGCAAGGTGATTGATGCGCCGGTGCGCGCTAAGTCCCTATTAATGCGGGTTGAATAAGTTATCCGCGGTCCAATCAAGTTGTTGTTCCTGACGCTTGACTTCGTTGAGTTCTAGCCCCTGAATGCACGCTAGGATATTCTAGGATGTACCCCTGAGATAGTGGATAATGCCCTAATATTCCTTGTCTTGCGGATTTGTAAATTCAGGATTTATCTTTCTTTTTTTTTTTTTCTCCCATTCTCCTCTCCTATCCAATCCTTCTCACATCAGACTACTGTACTTGAATTGGACTATCATATGTGGTGTTACGAAAGTTAACGAAAGGATGAATCCAACCCAATGAATCATAGATTTCGGATAATTCGAATCATTAAAGGGAGACTAAAACAAGATGTGAACACAGATTTATGCAAAGAAGAGTGCCATTCGCATTTGTATGTCAGATAAATTAACCATTGAAACGTCGCGCGGGGTATTGTGAGATATCTACAAGCATCTTTTACATTGGTTATGTATTGGGTTAGTGCCCGTCACATTTCATTTTGATCATTTCGACTATTTCCGCTAGGAAGTACTATGGACCAACATTATAATAAATGGAGAGATGGGGCTTGTCACGGTCCAGGCCAAAAGACAAACTAAGGGCTACCATGGTAAGAAAAACGGCGATACCCGTGGTTGCCTCATTCTCATGGTACAGGTGTATTTGATTTCGGATATAGCCATGACAGCACGGATTTAGATTATCAACGACCAAATAACCCAAGTATGGAGTGACAATCCCATCTCTTTCCCCAGCTCTAGGTTCGCTTAACCCTCCCGAATATTTAACATCTAAATTACATCCAGAGGATACCGACACGTGTATTCTAAAAAATCAGATCTCGATACCTTATATCCTTGGGTTTTCAAGTTCCAGCTAGGTGGATAAACATTATGACCTGCCGCGTGGTGTCCCGGCATGCCATCAACGCTCCACTTCATTTAGATATGACGGTTCGGTATATTCCTATCCTGGACACCGTACCGTAGGTTCGGATGAAGAAATACAAACATAAGGCCGTCATAGATGCCTGATCTACAAACATTCTTAGAATTAGGATCCAGATAGCTACAGTAGGTACCTATTCAAAACAAACATTTTATGTCGACTAAGTCCAACTACAGTATCCTAAGCGCTATAATTCTACCTAGGTACTCAATCAGCCAATCGTGATAATATCCGAACCAAGTTGCCGCCTATACCCAGGGACTCCATGCCCTGTAGTCAACTGGTCAACTCACAAACACAAGAGTGGTATTACAATCAAGTAATACCAACACTTCATTCCAAAAGCCATCCACCTTGGGATATTGGATTACCGACGCTGGTAAACACGATTACACATACCTGGCTACTTACATACGTACCTCCAGAACACATTACCGGCATACGGTGCGGCTTTATGCATGAACTACGTACGCACACCTTGAATCTTAGGTATGCTGAGCGAGGTTTAACAACATCTCGACTTACACTGAATTGCGAAGGTGAATGTGCTACCACATCTAAATGACATACGGACCCAACATAACTTGGTTTGCTTGCTTCATCTAGCATTTAGCACGTACATGACATATTGCCGGCAGGAGATCTTTCCCGTTGAAGAATCCTTTATCTTTTTTTATTCAACAGAACATATTTTCCTTCCCCTGTTAAATTCCCGGACGGAACGCGACGCGCATACGCATATTATCAACGATCGTATGTGTTACCAACAGAGTAATATCTTATGGGGGGATCAAAGGATTAATGAGCTCTGACCCCGCCTAGACTTATTCTACAACCTAGGCAGCCTTTGAAGTGAACTCATCGTGCATGTATCATTATCGTGATACAGTACCGTAATATGAAATCATTTGGTTGGTCGTACGTTAGTGAGACGCAAACATTTCGGATTTATTAGAATCAGACTTCTTACAACTTTGTAGAACTTGGGGGACGGGCTGACGGGTCATGGTAACATATTAGGTGAGATGCCAATCAGATTTTAGGCGAGACAGCTGTCCCAAGGTATCTAGGTAGGTATTACAAGATGGATTTCCAGTAAGCTTCCCGACTTCTAGGACCTAGGTTGGTAGGTACCACGTGGAAAAGGAGGTCCGCACTGAGTTTTTATTCGGCTTGGAAATCTTTTTTCTAGGGTCTTTTTCTAGGATGCGATACCCTGTAAGCCCCTGACGTTTCTTACCAAGCTTCCTACCAACACTCCAAAGCCGAACAGACGATCAACCTGGAGGGGAAAGGAGCTCTCCCTTCAAGCCGATGCTTCGGATGCCATCATTCCAATCCTCTATCTACTCGCATGTCGCGATATTGCCACTATGATGTTGATTTGTAGGTATATAAGCCCGCATGTGAATCCAAGATTGCCACTCTAGGGATGCATCATTCAATAAGAAAGGGAACACACCATCAACCAATCCATCTCCAAGGCACGTCGCGTCGTACATATAAAGTGCCGATAGAGACCCATTATGATGTTACCCTATTCCGATTGGCATGTTAATCTACCAAGATATGGGCACTTATGTAATGCCCTGTAACGGCCAAAAAGATCAACCATCCTAAAGCGATGTACACAGCTTCAGGCTTTTCCACGTAGACCAAAACGTCATCTCGACTTTTTCCAGTCGTAAATGAATATCATCACCAAGTTCATGATCGAGCGATCAAAACAATCGAGATCGAGACAATCCATCAATATCTTACCCCATGAACGAATTTAATTCCTTTTCTAAAGCGCATACCTGCTTCGGGTTTAAAACATAGCTGAAAAAAATGACTTCAAACTCCGCCTATCACATCTAAACCATTTGACAAAACAATAAGTCATACCCCACGATGCACAACTTCCAAACAATAATGGAGGGTAATTTGATGAAGTCAGATTTCATTTCATAGACGGCCTGCTTCGGTATTAGGACGTTTTCAAGTCGAAGTCGTAAAGGTGGTATGTTCTGCCGTACGTTTTTTTCCTCTCGAGTCATACAACAGATCACCATCCGGTCGAGATGTATTTCTTTTTCTGTTGCCTAGTAAATGAATCATGGTCTTTTTCAACTCCCGACTTTTCCCGGCATTGAACAGGAGCCAATAAAGTAAGGTGAAGCTCTCATCGGTCGTCACCACCGGTTTGCCACCAAGGGCGCGGCGCATTCTAGGCAATTACGGGATGGGGTTTCTATTTTACCCCTCGCGATTATGTGTTACGATGGTATAAGGAAATGGAACGCACCAGTTAGAAGGTCCAGCGCCTAGCTAAGAGGGTAAGAAAGGGCAGAACGTGGGGTGGAACATGGCTGCGAAATCGCCGGTCACGCACCCAAGTTGATCCTTTCACGATCAACCCCCAACCCCCAGCTTTTCCTCTTAAGTCCTACTGCATCTTACTCGCAAGTTATGATTCGTTTCCACGAATTGAAATCCCATGCGGGGTAGCTATCTGTGGTGCGACTCTCGCGCAGAGGACATATTCTGGACCCTGCGGGCGAAGATGATGCCTGTAATTTATTGCCTACCTAGCGTACAGGTCACTGGTAAAACTAAAAGTAAGAAAATAGAAGGTAATTTGCGATATTTTTTTCTTTTTGGGACATACAGAGTTCGCCCTTACGGCATCTATATCAAGCCGGTCTCCCGTAAGGGGGACCCCTTAAAGAACACACACTCCCTCTCTCACACTCATCTATCTATTCATCTTCAAATCAACCTCAGTCATTGAAACAATCAGTCAAACTCCCTTGTCAGAAATCCAAAACACCAAAAGATATCAAGAGATACAACAGCCACGATATATCCCTTCGTCAACAACCAATAAACACATTAACTCCACGAATTAGCTACGTACCTACATACTTATATCCATTCATCATGTACGCGGCCCACTGTTGCAAATGCGGCGGGATCTTCGTCATCAACACCAACTGCACTTGGTGCAAGCATAAGGAATGCTCGGAATGCCGCTGAAGTGTCTGTCTTCGATGAGCTGTGCTCAAGCCCGCTTCTCTTGGCGGTGACGATGGGGTTAGACTTATCCGCCCGCTAGTTTCGAGACTGGAACGTCATACTAAAACAGGGCACAGACGGTTAACTCTCTCCTCTCTTGCCTATCGAATTCATGGCGGGGCTTGATCTTCATTCATAGCTCAACCCGAAGGAGCCAAGCGGGCATCAGCGCAGGTCGAAACGGTCAGGTGTTCGTTTTTATGGTGGGACTTTACGGAAACTTGTCCTGCTTTTTTTTCTACTTTATCCAAGATGGCGATTTAGTTGGTTTGGCTTGGCGTCTTTGGTCCTATGGCGACGACGATAGCGATGGCATTGGTAATGGTATAATTATGGATGTGGGAGAAAAAGCAATAGGCGCTCGTGGGTTTATTTTCTCTCCTCTCTACGGTTCGTCGAGGTTGGTTTGGACATATTCTATCTATACCCTTCCTTTCCTATTCATCTGAGATACCTCTTTTACTTACCTATGATTCCCGTCGTCGCAGGAGGGCGTTTGATAGTCTGCTAGTTATATATCAATATGTTTTTTATTACTTTGATTTGAGCCGCCGTATTGAGCTGTGTAGGGTTCTGTGATCGTGGGGATGCCTTGAGAGACCTAGAAAGATGGCTTTTACAGCGGATCACGGACGTTCCGTGCTAAAGCCCTAGCGCACTTAGGCCTCTGCTAGCCCTAAAAGAACGGCAGTACGGAGGACTAAAGGCAAACCGACGATACCTTGGTACTAACGCTACCTATTCATTGTTCCAGATTCGCATCAATGCCGCCTTGAAAAAAAAAAAATAGAAATATGCCTTGAGTGGAAGGGAGGCGAGAGGTGAGAGGTATCGGTATCCCTTTTTTCGTGACAAATGTTCATGAGCAAAAGAGTGACGATGTTGCGATGTCAGAGTTGTAGGGAATGTAAGGGAACCCATACTAGGTACCTCGCAATGGCAATGCCTCAACTAGGATTATAGTGACATCGTTATATATTGACCAATCAAAACGACGGACTCTGAGCTTGAATAGCTATCAGCCTCACTAATTAATGGGGGTCGTCGGCTAATTAAGCAGTAGCATAGAGTAACTCGGATAGACCGAGTTTGATCTTCATGTCAACTTTTTCTACTTTACAACAAGAAGTTTGCTTCTCTTCAAGGGCATGCTGGAATCATCAACTTAATTCGTATACTAAATATTTTGTACTCAGCCTCATTAAGAAGACCGATTGCTTAGAGCTATCCACAATTCAGCTGCTAGGGCTCCTCGTAAATATCGTACTCTCCGAGATCTACGATAGTCATGGATGAACACCAGATTCGGGAAGCCTCCACAGAATCCTACGTCCCTAATATTCACAGTCAACATAGAAACAAAACATGCGTCACGGCATCTTATTCAGTTCAATTCCAAAAAGAATCATCGTTTTCGCATGTACTTTCATTGATAGATTCGAAACGTGCTACTCAAGATAGCAATCGTTTTGAATCCTTGTTTGTTGGTTCTAGATACCTGGTTTACTACCAAGTATGTGGGTAGAATACCTAGGTAGCGCAGTCACAGCCCCAAAAATAGGGGACAATCAGATCTAAGAATCGGCGCTATTCTATAGTGAATACACCTAGATCCTAGAAAAGAAGGTCAAACATTCATCCAGTATGATCCCAGAAAGTTGTTAGAACCGGCATCGCCACCTCTAGGTAGAGCAATCAAATAGGAGAAGGTATTTCAATGATTTTGATTCACGATTCCCAGATCAAGAGGCCCATGAATTGGATGTGTCTCTGAGTTGGGAATTTCACCCAGTCCTTTCGTAGAACAGCATCAGGCATAACATCCCAGGGACATAAAATCAAAGCAGCGGATTACGCTCAATCTTACCAAAAATCCTTCGCTAATTCCAGATCATCCTTATCATCGTCGTCGTCGTCGCCGCCGCCAATATGGTAAGTAATAGCACCAGAGAAGCACCTACATATTCTAACAACTTTCCTAGGTTTTCAAAGAAATGGCAGGGCCCTCTGAGGCCACCCCTGAGTTGGCTTCTTCTTCCTCGTCTACCATCACCAACTCCTCCTCAACAGGTGATCTTGACAATGCCGGGCTGAGTATACATACCGTACTGACCCCCGATAACGTACATGCCGGTGTAATTGTTCGAGTGCAACCGCCGGTAGAGCCCGGACCTTCTCACTCGCGTAGTCATATCCCTTCCGACATTGTTTTGGTCATAGATGTCTCTGGGAGTATGCAAGTACCAGCCCCTGCAAAAATGAATGATGAATTCGGTAGGTTGAGCAAGGAGAATTTCGGATTATCAATCCTCGATATGGTCAAACACGCTGCTCGTACCATTCTTAAGAGCTTGGATGAAAGGGATAGGCTTGGAATAGTGACATTCAGCGCAGAAGCGAGGGTAAGTTCATAGTACCCCTACCTACAGAGCCGATAATGGAGAGCTAATCGAGACCTAACTGATATGCAGGTTCTCCAAAAGCTGTTGCCTATGACACCCGACAACAAGAAGTTAGCTAACGATAATATTGAAAAAATGGAACCGGAGTATTCAACAAACCTTTGGCATGGTATACAAAAAGGGGTCGGCTTATTTGAGGGAGAAGAAAATACGGGGCGCGTACCGGCAGTTATGATATTGACAGATGGTCAACCCAACCACATGTACTGCTTACTCCTAAAATGAAGAACTCCCTAGACGCTAACATCATCTGCAGGTGTCCAGCTCAAGGCTACATCTCAAAGATGCGTAGCATTTGGGAGAAATTACCGGCAGCTATTCACACTTTCGGTTTTGGCTACGAGATTCGATCAGGACTTTTAAAGTCAATTGCTGAGTACGGGGGTGGTAATTATGCTTTTATTCCTGATGCTGGCATGATTGTAAATCAAACATATCCATTTGCCTATACCTAGGTAGTTTACATGGTAGCTAACCTTTTTAGGGGACGGTATTCGTTCACGCCGTTGCACACCTTCAAACAACGTACGCAACAAAAGCCACAATGCAAATAACTACTTCAAAAAACATGCGCCTGAAAACAACATTGGGGAATACCATTTTTCAACAAGAACAAGAAAGCGTGGACGGGTGGCACCTCACCATTAATCTAGGCAACCTACAATATGGTCAATCTCGAGATATATACCTAAAGAATGTCGACGATTATCGATTGACAACCGAATTACCCGTTGTCTTTGGACTTCCTATATCCGCGAAAGTTACCTTCTCGCGCATGAAGGGTACAGAATATTGCTGGGCTGCTCAAGAAGGGCTAGGCGAAGGGGCCGATCTCCCCAATTACCTAGTGGCGTATCACCAAAGTCGTTCGATGATATGTGATTTCTTATCCTCCTTCTTCCCATTACGGAGTGATAGGGAATACGAGACTAGCCAACAAGTTAATCCAGAGCGATACAAATACGCATTCCAACAATTGCTAGATAAAATACCAGCTAGGTTGTACACCGACGAGTACAACAAATCCCTAATGGAAGACCTTGTGGGTAACCTACCCTCCGGTCAGGTACAATTGGCTTTGTCCAAGAAGGAATACTTTAGTCAATGGGGTTGTCATTATCTGCTAAGCTTGTGGAATGCGCACGCGAAGCAAATGTAAGTATTGCCTCAATTCTTAACCCTTGCCCAAATGATTATCTGGTAGATAAAATTAGAAAGCTAACTGTCGATATCTAGGTGCAACAGCTTCAAAGACCCTGGCCCATTGATGTACAACAGGAATCCTTTCTTTATCAGATTCAGGGACTTCCTTGATACGTCGTTCGACACGATCCCACCTCCCAAACCATCTTGCCCCCAAGTAGCCACTACAACAAGGGTTATGATGCGTTCACTAAACTCATCAATTGGTCCATGTTTCACGGGTTCGAGCAAGGTTTTACTCGCTTGTGGCCGAAAGATCCCCATCCGTCAACTGCAGCAAGGCTCATACGTGTGGACACCGATGGGAAGTAGGCGCGTTGAAGCTTTATTGAAGACTATCGTTCAAGAAGCTGTGATGTGTAAGATCGGGGACCTTGTCGTTACACCATGGCACCCGATCAAAGTCGCCGACGAGTGGGGTTTCCCACAGGACCTTACACTTAATTCAGAGCATCCTCAGGTGGTGGTCTACTCTGGACACATTTACTCTGTGCTTTTACAACCAGGCCAGGACCCTGAAGCCCATGCTATTGAAGTTGGTGGCACCTTGGCTGTTACGTTAGGCCATGGCATCGTTCGGGGGGATGATGTGCGCGCGCATCAATTCTTGGGCGATTATGAGCGGGTGTTGAGTGCTATCGCGAAGTTTAGGCCAGGCAAGGATGGTGTTGCGCTGTCTAGCGGAGTAGAGAGATGTAATGGAGATGGCTTGGTCTGCGGATTCAAGGAATACCTACCGTCACAGCATACGGGCATGGAAAAGATGGAAGAAAGGGTAGTGACTAATCCCTGGGATTATGCTACTCATACTTTGAGCTTGTCTGGAGGTGTCAAATAGGTCTGACTCAGGTCTGCTATCTACTTGGTAGGAAACAGGGCGACATATTTTGTCAACTTATGAATTCATGGAAGGCACTCTAGATAGCCTACTAGTATTGCGAATACCTAGGTAATGAGTTAATAGCAATCATTTACCTAATCAGATTACTCAGGTGCCAATCTAGTACCTACAGTTGTAGCTACTTGAATGTGACTTCTATTGCTTGTTATCAGTTGTAGTCAATTGAGAAGAACAGTAATCCCCACGTTTACAACATTTTTACTGAGTAAACTAGGCAACAAACAGATAAAAAGGTGAAAATTTGTAAACAATCCCTGTATGCTGGGATAATGTATTTATATATAATGTCCTGCCTTCCACATGTAATGGTATTGAAAGTCCCGTAGGTAACAAATTTTTTTTGTTGTTGTACTAGTTAAGTAGTACTATTAGCGAGTATAGAAGGAGCCCCCTATTTCTCAGTTACTACCTAAGGGTTTAGGTAGCTACAGCGCTACAGTTTGCGGGTTAAACTTCTGTTTGGGCAGGGGGTTAAGCATGTTAAGTTGTTTAAATCACCACTTGATTATTCTACTTCAACACAATGGAATAATCAATACCTCATAATCTTTGCAAACTACTGCGAAAAACATAGTATAGAGCTGCCCAATGCACACCAGGGGCATTACTATAAAAAATCGACTTTTTGTACCTCTACCTTTTTCCTTTCTCCCTCTCACATACACACACATCAATACTCCCACCTTACAACAAGCTCACCACAAGCTCAACATCCCTTTTCCAGCTTTGGGTCTCTTGTGCTTCTTCAACTTCTGTTTTTCTTTACCTCTTAATTCTAATTATTCAATTGATCGCCTTCTCTCAACCTCTTCAACAACAAGAGATTAATAATGGCAACCCAATTGAATGCGGATGGTGCTCGAACACTAATGGTCACGCTGAGATATCAGCCTGGCCTTGGGTTCGAGAGTGTCGCCGATCTTAACGACTTCGCCGACGTCGACATCACCAATCGTTCAGAAAGCTCCATTCTTTCTGACGCGGGTACCAACAATGACAGCGATGTGGAGGAGATCGGTCGCGGGTACGTCTATAATACCATTGAGTCGAATATACTCACGCTAACTTATATCAAGTTCCGGTCGAAACATATTCCATCCATTCACTCGTCTCCCCGCGGAACTTCAGCGAGTGATCTGGGAAGATGTTGCGGCCAGTACAAGACGTATCGTAACCGTCGACGTCTCCAATGGTCGCGCAACTATTATCGCGGCCGATGTGTTTAGCCTGCTAGCTGTAAACAGGCAGGCTACAGCACTCCTGGCACGATCCTACCACCAGATCCCCAATGGCTGTCTATACCCGTACAGCCAGCGAGGAAATAGGATGGTGATGGCTCCGCGGGTGTCCTTTGAACACGACGTCTTCCTAATTGAGGGTGGAGACGTCGACATGATCGTTAACGGCGTGGTAGCGGATGGTAAGTGTATTTCTATTGTCTTTGTCTTAGTTCATGCACCTTGTCGCGGAGGAGCTTGTTCGATAACCTCCAAGTTTTGAAATCAATTGTTAATAATGGTGACTAACTTAACTACTATAGCTGCGGAACTCATCAACCTCCGAGGTACCACTAACTCCGGGATAATCAGGCCATTCCGACCGCTACCAATCGTTTACTCGATCAGACGATTCGCATTTAATGATATCGACCTGCTCTTCCCGGGAGGAATCGGCGGCACCGCAGGGCTCCAATTACTGCTTTGGACCCTGGAAGCCGACGAAGTGTACACACGGGATGTCCATGGACAGTTGTGGAACCGCATCGGATCGGAGGAGATCGAAGACTTTGACGAGAGACATCGCCGATATTACAGGAGGCGTGATTGGTGGCTGGACCTCACGTACGATACGATTGAGCCTTTTCGAATAGTAGGCAGAGACGACGATGCGGATCTCGTGGAGGCTTGGGTTGACTCAGTCATCGCCTACAGCATCTCCATGGATACTTGATTGGGTCTATTGTCGAAAGGAATATATTCATACTTGTTTGTCCGTTGCTAGTTGCTTTCTTATGTTTGCGCGAAAGGATTTTGGGTGTACAACCGGTCATTGGATCAAGGTTGGATACCTAGGTACCTCTTGGGTGATGTCTCTTAGGAATATTAGGTAGTTCGATAACCCAAATACCATTGCCAAAGTTACTCAAAACATTACTCCTCGTGCAGTAGATTGATATAATGATGACGACGTCATGTATATCCTATAAAGGCATAGATATTGACTTCCCCACAATGCGTGCGTTATATAGGTACCCTGCAAGAATCCCAAAAATGTTGCAAACTCTTTGTTAGGATGAATACTACTTATTGATTCGGACGGTGACGATGATAAGCATCATAGGGGACTCGAGTGTCAAACTTTCCGGTCTTTTCTATATAAAATGTTTGTGTTCCTCGTCGAGCGGAACAGTTTTATTCTATCGATCACCCAGAAATCAATTAGCCATTGAATCATCGAATAACTATATCTTATGACAATGATTTCACTGCATCTATTCGGTTTCGTGATGGCAGCCATTCTATGGCTTGCTAACTTGAGCGCTGCTGCCCCTAGCGGTTCGATGTCTGCCACCAAGCGGGACCTAAAATTCCCTTTTGGGAGTGAGAAGGTTAGAGGTGTTAACTTAGGCGGTTGGCTTGTGTTGGAGGTCAGCAGAATTTCGTGGATTGTAGTAACTTGCGAATGAACAGCTAACAAATGGTCAGCCATGGATTACCCCTTCAATCTTCGCAGCTACACCGGACACCGTCGTCGATGAATTTACGCTTACGCAGACTCTGGGCGCCAACGAAGCAGCAAAACGACTCAACCAACATTGGAATACATGGATTACGGCGAATGACTTCAGCGACATTGCGTCGAAAGGTCTTAACTTTGTTAGGATTCCTGTGGGCTACTGGTCAGTGACGCCGTTACCTGGAGATCCGTACGTTGATGGCGCTTATACCTATCTGCGAAATTCTCTTGATTGGGCTACACGTAATAATCTAAAGGTAAACACTCCGGTTCCTAACTCCGTACCTATCTAGGTGTCTACTAAGAGTATATATCCGGGTGACGATAAGGGTTAACACTTGTTATAGGTTATGATTGATCTCCATGGAGCCCCCGGATCGCAGAATGGCCTAGATAACTCCGGACGTCGTGGTGCTGTTACCTGGACTCAAGGTGACACTGTAAAGCAGACCTTGACCGCGTTAAATAAACTACGCGATGACTTTGCCTCTCATCCTGCGGTAGCTTCCATTGAACTTCTTAACGAACCCATGAGTCCTGACCTGAATATGGATACGGTACGACAATTCATGACAGATGGGGCGAGTAACTTACAAGGTCACAACCTCGCCATTGCTTTTCACGATGCGTTTCTTGACGTAACGAGCTGGAATGGCTGGGGTGGGCCTTCAAGTTCATCGTCATTACTCCTGGACACTCATCATTATGAGGTATTTGATAGTAATCAGTTGGCGATGAATATCGACGGGCACGTTAGCAGCGCATGTGCCTTTGGAACTCAAATGGCAACCAACAATAAATGGACGATTTCGGGAGAATTTACCGGAGCTATGACCGATTGTGCTCAATGGCTCAACGGTCGCGGTGTAGGTGCGCGTTATGATGGTTCGTTCAACTATAACGGGAAGTCATCTTCCTACATTGGGTCCTGTAGCGGGAAGACGTCCGGTACCGTCGCTCAGTTTACCGAAACCGAGCGTAGTGATATCACTAGGTTTATTAACGCCCAAATGGTCGCATATGAGAAAGCTGCGGGATGGATTTTTTGGGCCTGGAAAACTGAAACTGCGCCGGAATGGAGCTTTAAGGATTTGGCCAATGGAAGGATCATCCCTCAACCTTTGACATCGATGAGTAAGTCTCATGACACCTTTCAGTACGCTATCGTGATGTCGCTGATATTTTCTAGGTACTGCTGTCTGTGGTTAGCAAGTTGTATGATGTCCGTCTAGTATGGCAAGCACCTACCTTGAGGTAGCTTAGTGCACTATTTACCCCGCAGACATCGCTGTTCATGGTAGAGTTCTATTAAGTAAAATCAATTGAGCAATTGAACCCAAATATTTTGGTTAAGGTTCCATTGAGGGATCTATGCGTTGATTTTTGCGTTGATTTTGTATGTTTCTCAAAATTAAGTTCTCGTATCAAGGCGTTTGTCGTTGAAGCTTGTTTTCTGAACGGGAACGGACCGATCCTGACATATTTTATGGAGTCTGAAGGTTTTAAGGTGTAATTGCACTGCTAGAGTGTACTGACTGTGCGCTGTCTCATAGCGTTTGCGGACGCGTACCTAGGTAGTGTATCAGAAATATAGCGCTACGTTCTAACGAGGTTAGCAAGTATCTCATTATTAAAGGTCCTTGCTCCTTAACTTTCCCCCCTATTTCAATCATGCACGCCTGGATATTTTTTCTGGAAAAGAATTTCCTCGCCATAAGATTCCACTGCGCCTTGGTTGTAATTGCTCTCAAGCTATCCCGCCCGTTTTGATATCTTCGAGCGCACTTCCCATCATTGAGGTAGTGTCAAGAGAATATTGCACTCACCATGTGTCTATTGAGTCACCTACAGCTTGGTCCGTAGTAGCATTTAGACTAAATTGTGCTGAACGGACATGAACAGTCCGAATTCTGGCGTATTTCCGACGTTGACCACGAGATGCGTCTCTTGCGAGGACTTGATCGATTGAGCTCATTCACCAAGCTCTCAACCTGGCTAGGGTTACCCAGGTACTTGGTAGAAAGTAGAATATGTTGCCTCCCCAAATAGGTCCTCGGGGAAAGGTTCTAAAATCGTGGCGTGTAACGATTAGGTATCGAAATTGTCCCCGCCGTCCCTTCGTTTTTCTACTGATGATTTTCAGGCGGTTCTAGCACTACGACCCGACCCGAACAGACGTTACACGATAACTGAATGCACGGTTAATGATAATCGATTACCATTTACGGATAAGGTTTTGTCATTCAACCAATGAGACTAACTAGTTGTTCAAGGGCTAAAATAAATAGACTTCCCTTAATGCATACCATTTAACTTTGGATCTCAGTTCTCTCAACTTGGGTATTTTTCTATTGGCATCTACCATTCATTTTGAATAGATTTAGATGGAAAGTGGCATAATAACTGGCTATTCCGTGAGAAGAGTAGTGTAACGTATGTCAGCATCTTGAAGCTTACCAATGATACCGCATTGTCTAGGAAATTCTTCGCTTATTTAAGCCACACCCTGGTAAAGAAAAAGATCGGCCACAGTCCGTGCCTTAACGTAAGAAATTGATAGGTACATAACTCTACATGGATCAGCCTACTACGCCCCTTAAGTCCTTGCAAAATACGCCGTAAATGTTGCGATAGTATTCCCTGTTAGGGGTTATATGCCCCACGTAAGGGAGCAATACCAAGTTGACCAACTCATTGTCACACCAAATAAATAGGGCTGAACCAACAGCTCGAATCGTAGTTATAAAGTAATAAATCCATGTTTTCGATGTTATTCTTGTATGATTCTCGAAGTTCTCTTTTAATTGGTTTACTACTGAAAATAGTTTCATAATGGAGAGAATAATTAAAGCAATCTATGGTGGTCCTCTACCTCAACAGAAGCGCACAGAACCCATGCAGGTCTTGTTAGTTTCAACCACTTCAATTGACGTTCGATACAACTATATTAATTCATATTCTAGATGCGTTGGGATCTCTCGTTCTGGTACTGAGAGTTTACGTGAAGCCCTGTTGAGGTTAGGCTACGTACACACATACCATGGTTGGGATACCTTATTACCCCCGCGCTTTCAACTCGAAGCATGGTACTATCTTGTCAAGCGGAAAGCGGAACAACCGGATACCAAATTCACGGCAGCGGATTTCGATCCCATAATCGGTCATTGCGTCGCTCTTACAGACTTGCAAGGGGCCGTTTTTGCGCCAGAGCTTATAGAAGCTTATCCAGATGCGAAGGTTATTTTAAACGTGCGCAAAGACGTTGATGCTTGGTATCGCAGCTTTAACTCAACTATGGGGATGTTTGACAAGGACACAATAAACTTAGATTGGTTACTTGGTTGGTTTTGCTCGGATTTATTCTGGATTCGACAGTGCATGACTCGTATGGAGATACCATTCTTTTTCTGGGGTTCTTTTGCGAAAAATGGCAAACAAGTTTACAGAGATCATAGCGAATCAGTGAAGAAGATGGGGTTACCTGCGGATCGATTTCTCGAATGGTCTGTTGAGGACGGTTGGGAGCCGTTGTGCAAGTTCTTGGGAAAACCTGTGCCTCAAGAGCCGTTCCCGGCAGGAAATACACCTAAAGATTATCATAAGAGACTAACCAATCTTATGATAAGGTATTATGCTACGGCGGCTGCGAATTTACTTCTAACAATTGGTGCTGGAGTTGGAATGGTGGCATATGGAATAAAGTGGTATGGCTCAAACTAAGTTGCACGGGATGAACCTTGCTTATTAAGGGACCAAACCTCCAGTTAAGGCGCCTACCAATACAAATTCCTGTCAATTTAAAAATTAACACTCGATGGCTTCTCACTTGATCGAAACAAGTTAATAAAATGTTTGCTCTTATTTCGGAGAATCAACATGTTGAAGAGTCCGAGTTCCGAGATAATCTAAGGCACAGCTGCTAAAGTGGAACATAAACTCCAAGATGTGCCTTGTCACACTATCATAACTCCATGGTAACTCCACGAATAAAAACCAAAAATGCAGGGTTGACTGTACGGTATGGGATTGGTTTGAATAGTATTCCGTGAGTTGCGTTCATGAGATCACGGGTTAGTTGAATTGGTTATTGTATCCTGGCTGAGTTTTGGTGTAACAGGAGGGCCAATCAACTCTTGCCTCAAGAATGGTAGTATTAATTCTCGGCGTAGCTACTTAGGTACATATGTAGTCTTCTAAATTCATGATCTTATGTACCTACGATTTCTGCTTTTTCGCGTAAGTCCTACCCAGCAATTAGTCGATATTGTGTATCATTTGCTCTTGCGTTTGTGGGTGTCTTCGTACTGAAGTCAAATTACAGACCGAGATTCGAGTCATTCCAACCCAATTATAAAGTATGCATGTGGCCGAGCGCGTCGATTGAAACTTTAACTATTACCGCCTGGTAGGTTCAGTGCGTCGCTTATCGTTGGTGTTAATGGCGTTCCTGACTAGAAAAGTTACTTATTGGACACTGACCGCGCGGATAACTTTATTGCACAAACACTATCCTACTGTTGAAAGCATTTTCTGATTTGATTTAGCTGAACTTTGAGCTCATGACTGGTCTCCGTATTCAGTCCTGGGGTATAAATATCCGCCTCTCTCCGTGAAGACGATTCTTTCCATTCTATTCTACAAAAAACCACTACTCAAAAAAACCACCCAAAAAAACCACTGAAAAACCACACTCACTACACTACTGCTCTTTCTTACTTGCTATCATACTTGTCTACTCCTCACACACACACGCATTACCGACTGCGCGACCCCAAGTATCATTACAATGCAAGCCAACATGCGTCTCTTCTCGCTGTTACTCGTCGTCTTCGTCCTCCTGGTGGGGAGCACCTTTGGTGTTCCTGTGGCACCACCTCTCTCTCCATACAACACCTCGATCATAGAGCAGTATGATCTATTCGGAGATTACTATAAGGACGAAACGATACATACCAATATATCGATCAGGTCAAGCAAATACCACCCTGATGATATACTCCCTATACAAGACCTTCCGAAGTGCTATGTAAGTCACACAATGCTCAACGGCTGCGGCTCAACAGTAACTAACTACTCGGTTTAGCAAACGTGCATGGAATCCAACTGTTGCAACGGATGGCCCAGCCTCGGGGACGTTAGGAAGTTGACGGTCCACGAGTGGTGCCACTCCAAATGGATACCCGTTCAGAACTGGATTTACGACCACTATCAGTTCTGTGTCAAAGATGCATGTCAAAATTGCAAGATAGAATCTCGCGACGAGTCAATTCGATGGCAGAAGGAAGTATGCTCAAACAGTTGAGTTGGGGAGTAGGAGACTATCGCATTCGGGGAATGAGGAGTTCTATGGCGAAGCGATGGAATTAAGCGATGGCTACATGACAGCCTATGCTAGCGTTTTTATTCTTTTTTTTGCTTTTTTTTCTTTTGACTAGGATAGCTATCAATCAATGAAGAATTGGTCGATTAGCGACTTCCCTCATCACTTGCTCTTGAATTTATTATGATACGTGTTGATGCATTAAGTGAACATAATTATACTGTAGTAGTACACATACATAATATGTAGGTAGTATTGTAGTCTGTTAGCTATCACGGAAAGAGATACGTCTTATCTGTAGCCTCCTGTCGATCTTCGAAACTCTATGCACTCACAAATGCGCTCACAAGATAAGCGGCAGTAGTAGAGATGGTTGGTTGGGGTTGGCGTCAACTTAGAAGGCGAGAAAGGGAAAGTGGCTGTTGTAAATATAGCTACATGTATGCCTAGATCTACGTACCTGAGTGATTTCCTCTTTAGGTACGTCATTGCCTCTAATAAACTTCAATAGAAGATATCCTCTAAGACAGTCGCCCTTTCCCTATATGAGCTCCTAGGAAACAGCTCGAGCGTTTCGTTTATTATTTAAACGTCTTCCCCCCATTTCAATTCTCTCCTCTCTTCTCTCTTCTTCTTCTCCACCAATTCCAACTATCACGCACTTCACACACGCTTTTCAAACACACACAAACTGATAAACACACTGCGCTATTCACACTCTACTCGTATACTCTCGACATACAGTCTACCTAGGTAGACTTCACATACCCTCAACTTCCTACATCTCAACCACCTCCGGCTCTTCAAGCCTCTCTCTCCTCTCCTCTCTCTACTTCCCGCCTATTCGAAATGGCAAGGCACTGGGAAGACACATTCTGGGCCGCCTTCCGCGTGTTCCTCTCCTTCGGGCCAATATGGCTCGCCCTCTTCCTGACCCTGACCATCTACGCCAATGAGTACAAATTCTGCTGGTCATTCCTTATGGCGCCCCAGGACACTGGTATTGGGTTCATCGATCCCCCCGACCCGTCAAACTGGTACATTGGGCTCTCTCTGATCATCGTTTCGGCAATTCTCAAGGTGAATTGGGTCATTCCCTGGTTACAGATCGTTGTCACCAGCTGGGTTTGCGATCGTCACTGGAAGCCTCCCAACGTAAGTGACTTTGACATGTTCCATCCATCCATCTCTAGCAGACTAACTCGATTATTAGAACTCTTCCAAGAGAATCATGCAAGCGGGCTCCAACTTCTGGGACTTGTCCATGCCTAGTGGTCGCCTCCCCTATCGACAAGGTCTACGACCTAGAACGTGTCCTTATGGATGCTTATTTGAACCGTCGGATAGGGCGTACCACTGCAGCATGATGAACCGATGCCTACCCGTCTACGACCACTATTGCAAGTACCTCCAAGCAACGGTCTACCTTCGAACGATGAAGCCATACTTCTTCGTACTGCTCTTCTTGCCTTTGGACGCCGTGTACAGTTTCGCTGTATCACTCGCCGCGTTATGTCATCCTTCCACAAGATGGGCAGCTCCATTCGTCGGTTCGATTGTACTCTGTTCGATAGCGGTCTTCCTAGAAGTTGAAGCCAATTCCTTCGCCAACTTCAATCGGATAGTTCGGTACAATGTTCTGGCACCGGAAAGAACTGTACGTCTTCATGTTCGTTAGGTTAACATCTTTTACTAACCCATTTCCTCTAGGGGCGTCGATGGGTCATCGCCTACAAGTACGAGGACCAATCTGGGTGGTGCCTTCAGCTACGCAGGTACGACAGGAACCCCTGGGATGTAAGTTATATCTGTACCCCAATCTTCGGTAACCCGCTAATTCGTTGTAGCTCGGCTCAAGAGAGAACTTCCTCCAAATCTTCGGGCAACGCTGGTGGAAGTGGCCTTTCTTCTGGTGGACCTCAGAACAAGTATCCCGCTATGGCAACTACGTCGATGAAGATCTCCCATTCGCACCTTTCATCGTCAGGGAGTTTTCGGATCTGATGGCATCTGAATTGATCCGGGTTATCATTGATGAGGAAGCTCCTTCTTCAATCCACTTAGAGGAGCTGAATCGCCGTAAACAAACTCGATCAAATGCCGAACGTCGCAGTCAAGCTCAATCGGACAATGCTTCTGTAGTCCATGTGGAAGCATTCGCTCGACATCAACGCGACGCTCGTCGGCGGACCGAACATTCAGATAGCCACGATCAAAATCTGTAATCGGCTTGCGGTACTTGGTTCTCGGTTCCCTGTCCTCTGTCCTCTGTCCTTGGCTCTTGGCTCTTGGCTCTTGGTATTTGGTACTTGGTCGGATGGTGTATATGGGTTAGGGGAGGCATTGGAGTTATATGGCTACACGGGATATTGGTCGCTTGGTCGCTTGGTGTTTTGATTGTATTGGTTTCTGATTTTTTCTTTCTTTATTTTTTGTTGTTTTTGTTCTGTTCTGTTTCGGGTTTTCCTATTCTGTTTTTCTGTCCTGTTTTTTTTCTTTCCGTCTTTTTTTCGGGTGCTTTTTCGGTGATTTTGGTCTTTTTGGGGGCTTCTTGGCGTTTTGGTTTCTTGGTCTTTTCTGGTGCTTTTGGGGGGGTTTTTTGGTTTTTTTGGTCTCTTGGTGTTTCTTGGTATCTTGGTGTTTGGTCTCTTCTTGGGTTTTTTGATCTTCTTGGTCTGTTCTGGCGTTTTGCGTTTTGCGTTTTTTGTTGTTTCCTATTATTCTCTATTGTTTCTATTACTTCTTATTGTTGCCTTATGGGTGGGTGGTGGGAGTCTCATTCTAGTGAGCGGGTTCAACACCTTTAGGGCTTGTCTTTCTGTTATCGTATTGCAATGTCATCAGTTTTTGCTTTTACATGTACTCCTTATTCATATCATAGATGGTGGATCCTAATGCCTCCCCTAAATACATTGCATTGACCTACATTATGATGTGCTTACTGAACTTGGTTATATCTTCTCGGTTTGAAATACAGAAGCTAGATAATACCTTATGTTACCCAAAGAAATGATGTAGACAGTAAGTACTCCTGTAAAAATACTATGTATCTTGGCTGAGACATGAGGCGCTTGTTGTGTCAGCATCGGCGAAGTGGCTGATTGATCGTGGTGTAGCTGTACCCCCTTCATAACCGCATATGTAGTATCGCTATCGGATAGCTGTAATCAACCTATGAGTCTTGCATCCGCTTTGATAACTTCATGCCGAGATCTTACTCTTCACTCCCTATTGGTGGTGGCTTTTCAGTAATCTGGTAGCGCGCGCCACGTTGTAAAGCGACCCTATGGCGCATGAAAACATACCAAATAGTTCATGCTGCCCCGTGAGAATCAATTCAGATCTTTTTCAATTTGTAGTCGCGTTTTTCGTGATGGTGGTCACAATTGAAATTACTGAAGAATACCAGCAACATGCCCCTTTTTGCGACGTTGAAGAAACATAAAGTCGCCTTCGCTGTATCATCAACAGTGAATATCGGATCTATGCTTTTTGGCTTCGACACAGGCATAGTTGGTGGTGTGGTCGCTCTAGGAAGTTTCAAAAAGGAATTTAATCTAGCTGCGTCGGCGACCGAATACGCCAATGCGTCATCGAACGTCGTCGCTTTATTAAATGCTGGCGCATTCTTCGGAGCACTTACTCCGCCTATTTTAGCGAGATTTATTGGCCGTAGATCGTTGCTTTCAATTGCTGGCCTTCTTTTCTTGTTGGGAGGTATACTGCAGGTCGCTGCTTCGGGACCAACGTTAGGTATGATTTATGGCGGACGGATTGTTGCTGGATTGGGTGTCGGAATTATTTCGAATGTTGCACCTGTTTTTGTGGCTGAATGTGCCCCGAAGGAGTTCCGTGGTGTTATGGTGAGTTGATCAAGTACCTTATAATTACACGAATCAATTCGAATTTGATTTAACATGATTTTAATTAGATGTCGTTATTCGAGATGTTCCTCGTCAGTGGTGGAATGCTCGGTTAGTTTTTATCGCTTCAAACCCCTTTTTTGGTTGACACTATCTATTCCAATGTCACCTACTTATGTGCCTGGGTGCTTAAAGTACCTGGTGTTAATGATTCAGCGACTAATAAATCCATTAAGCGTACTGGACTACTTACGGCTGCAGTCTACACTTAACACCTGCATCAATTCAATGGCGCACTCCTCTTTCGCTTCAAATCATCCTCGCCGCTATCGTAACGATATCCTCTGTACTGATACCCGAATCACCCCGCTGGTTAGCAAAACAAGGCCGATACGATGAGGCAATACGAAACCTTTGTCATCTACGATCAGCGTCGGCGGATTCGACTGAAATCGTAGAGGAAATGTCTCAGATCCGCGCCCAGATTCAAGAAGAGATTGACACCGCAAGAGGTCGCACAGTTCGCGAAATCTTCGAACGTCGGAACTTCTTACGTATACTCTGGTCGCTTGCTGTTGGGATTATCGCGATTTGGTGCGGACATAATGCCATTTTATATTACGCACCGGTTGTATTCGCTCAGATAGGATATACGGGTCAGAATCCAGCTCTTTTGGCTTCTGGTATCTTTACCTGCATCAAATTTGTATCGACTATCGTATTCATACTCGGCGGAGTTCATTTCTTCGGTCGGAAGACTTTGTTGATTGGAGGTGCTTTCTTTATGGGAGCGTTGCTGTTCGGATTAGGTGCTATCTTAGCCACACGACCACCTAATGTTCCGGGCAATGGAGTCGGATCGCCGTCAGCACAGGCTATGATGGCTCTGATATACCTATATGTTGTCGCATATTCGCTATCGTGGGGACCCTTGGAATGGGTCTATATCGGTGAGATCTTCCCGTTGCGTATTAGGGACTATGGTATGGCGATTGGTGCAGCGAACATATGGCTATGGAACTTTGTCGCTTCAAAGATTGCACCAATTGCTATACTTAACATCGGCTGGAAAACGTGGATGGTAAGTTAATTGTCATCCTAAGATTGTCTGGGGTTATTTTTGATACTTCGACTTACTTGCTTCAGATTTTCGCGTCATGCAATATCGCTGGTGTTCTTTTGGCATGTGTACTCCCTGAAACGAAAGATATATCGCTTGAGCAAATGGATGTGCTCTTTGGTGTTGTTGATGAGAATACGCGCCGTCGCCATATCGAGACAAACTTGCAAGGGATGATAGAGAACGAGTCGTCTATTGCACAACTAGTGGTGCGTAAGAGTCGGGATCATGAACCTCTACCTCAAGCACATCCTATCTAGATGATTCCCCATTTTCAAATGGTAGGTAGTCCGCAGGCCGCATGTTTAGAACGCCATATTAGCATAGAAATACGATGATGTACTTGGGGTTGCGTTAGAGGCTATCCTGACGCACAGGTCGCGCAGAGACCATACTCGCTCGGTGTAACATACGAAGATACCGGGGGGATCTGGTCATTGTGCTATGGCTACGTGATTATAGTATAGCTCAAAGGCCCTACAGGTATACGTTGGTTGGTACCTATGGCTGAGATGGCTGGAGGTGCTGGTAACAGCCCAAGAGCTACACTTGCACTTGGTGGAATTTAACCCTCTGAGGCAACTCTTCATTATACCACGATATATGCGGGAATATTTTAGACCAATAGGTACCTAGGTAGGCTTTGTGGAAAATTCGTCCTATCGCGGATAACCATGATAATCTTATGATCCTCGGCTACTATAGTCGAATTGATGTCGTTACAGTATTGGCATAACAGTTAAACCATAGAGAAGTGAGGGAAATTACCTGGTGGACTAGAAGGGAAGCGGGATGATAGAGGTAGAACAAATTATGCAGTGTCAAATATCGGGAAGAAAGCTTTCCTGGCGAAACTGGTATGTGCGAGTGCCTTGGGTAGGCTCTAGTATTTAGGTAAGCAACCATGTGTCAAGTCTTGTGGAAAGTTGTGTAGAGTCGGGTATCCGGTGGCCTTCACTGGAATTAATTACAAGCAATAAATTAATTGTTTCGGTAATGATTTACGAGGTTGCTTCTACATAGCCTCAGAATAATTGTTTTATGATTTTATGAACAATGCGAGTCCTAGAAGTGACTATTTGGGTAACCTCCTTCGGAATTTGTATGCGCGTTAGCAACTCACACTCGGAGAAGCCGGTGAGCAACATATCGTAAATCCCGCCGATTAGTGTCTCTAATAAACTTGTTTTCCTTTGATCATCAGTTTGTACATATTTACAAGGGTTATTTTCTACCTAGTGTTGACTGTCTATGTCTGGTGACTGCTTTGCTACGTTTTCAGGGGTTATAATCCCCTATGTATGTACTATGACCACTATGGACAATACGTGGGGGTTTTTCAAAGGGATTGGGTAATGATATGTCTTAGATATTATGAAATATAAGTTTCTATGGGATTAAAATCATGTATGTTAGCTCAAGTTCTTGATATCATGATAGCTGACCCGAATTTGGTCGTCATTAATAGCTCAGTTGCATCTATACCTTTTTACAAGTGCTTTTTACACGTATCATTGCCTACACATAGATGAAGAGCCTAAATGCAACCTTATGGATTCATAAAATATGTAGTAGGAATGCGTTGATTTCTTACCGACTAAATTTCCAGGGGGTAGGTAAGAAGAAGAACCTTGAGGGCCACCAGCGCGACATCTTAAACCCCAACAATCCTAACAACTTCCCCATCTGTCATCTGCCTTATTATCCTCGTAAACAAGAAACAAGGCCATACAATTATTCAAAGTGAAGCAACAAAATATTTTCGTAACATTGAACCGACATATTTCCACCCACGGAGTCGTCTATGGCTCGGCATCCACTATATCATCAAAGCATCCCATCCTCGGCAGTTCTACTACGAAAATGACTAAGAAAACGAAATACGACATAAATGCAATGTTACATAGGGTTATTCCATAGGGTCAAAACAAGTGGCAAGGACTTGGGGTTCTAGATTCTGACTCAGTTGATATCATGTCGAAATTCCTAAAGCCGACCTTTTCCAGCCACCCACACAAGTATTCTGAAGATAGCCTTGCTACCAACGGATTTTGCATCAGCAGATCATTCCGGAGCTTATACGTAATGCGATAGAACCCCCACTCGCCGCTATTCCACGCAGAGATAGTCAAGATACCTTTAGGAGTCAGACCTCAAGCCTCAACAATCCTAGGAAGCCGAGAGTATCAGAAAATCACACAGTATGGCCGAGAACAAGTTTTCGAATGTGACTGATGGTCACTAATGCTTGTTTTGATGACTCCTACATGGAGCTAGGAAGTACCTATTATCTCAGTTGATTTCTCTTTACAGCCTTAGTGGGTTACTATCAACACTCGTTACCTTGAGCACCCACGTATATGCTAGGGAAACTTACAAATCATATTTGAAGATAGAAACGACAAATCAGCCGATATCATACCCTATTCGTCGAGATTCGTTGCCTTAAAAAGGATTGCCGCTTACACCCCCTCGTCGACCATAATGGATACTAAGTCGATATCGAACCTAGCGTACGACGGCTTCGTTAACGAGAGCGAGCGTATATCATCTTCTATCGTCAGCGGTCTACCATGTATTGTCGATTATTGAGCGGCTATTGCGGTGTCCGAATAAAAAAAATAGAAAGTTGAATATGCAGACTTCTGTCTAGCTGAAGGGCAACAACACAAGGTTAAACTCCCGTGATGGCAACATGCTGAGGGATATCGAAGTCGACAATGAAGATTTAATCGCTCAACGACGAGGACATGGGAGAACTAAGTCTTTCAATACATCGGAGTAGCTTGGGCTTCCCTATTCAAGATCGACGGCCAACAAAAACAGCTAACACGGTCTCTAAAACATAACCCTACGCGATGAATCACGACGATACGCAAATATAGAACTACCTAGGTGCCTACTAACAACAGCTGTGCCTCCATTTCTCTATCTCTTGTTACAAAGTCGTCAATGCCCGGTATTTACGTGTTGAAACTGACAATTCGTTAAACTTGACATATTTATTTGGTCAAAAATAGCTAGGTAACAGTTGAGCCTCCGAGCACAGCAATTGACTACCTAGGTAGCCATCCGGCACGTCTTGGAATACACTGCTTGGTAGTTGCCTCCAAAAATGTAGTTTAATTACCGAGTTCAATTCAAACACGAATTTCCTATATAAATTTAATACCTTAATATTTCAACATCGCGCACTTTGCCGGTTGGCGATGTGTATTCTAATACAACCACAAGGTTATACAGGATAAAGCCATTTTCGCGTGGCCATCTCCTACCAATGCCACCTAAATTCAATTCCTATGCGTTCAATAGCTCCCGTAGATAATCACTTATCAAAAGCTATCCGGTATTTTCTGCCGCTTCCGCTGGCAATGAAACACATGTAAATGGGGCAATCGTAACGCACGCAGGATTTCTTGCCGATATTGATGTTACATGCAGTCCCTTGCAGGTCTCCAGCGATTGAACAAAAATCTCCGGGCTGTCCTGCAGCTAAGCAATTGACTGGATACAAATATATCTAGATTCTCCCGTGTTGCCAAGACCATTTACAAAACTGTCGTCATGTAGTTATTATTCGTTCGTTGTCGAATTGGTAATATAGAGCAAACGAATGGGCAATTGTCTAACTACCTAAGTATGCATAAACATCTATTATCCACCACGTATTCATGCAGGGTAGGTATGTTGCAATCTGCAGCTGGAATGTTGCTATTGTATATCTACACCCACTCACTTGCCGTCCACTATGTTTAGCCTTGCTATTGTTGGAGTTGGCATTAGCTAAATATTAGACAACGATGCTTCTATGCAAGGGATTGATATTACCCTATGACATTAGTCACTTAAAGTTGTTTGCCTTAGCTTTTGGATCTGTTGTGAGACTATGCTTTATGTGGGAAGCCGCTGAATGTCGGATTGTCTAGTTTGATGCTTGACATCTCATGGTGGATTCATCGAACAAGCTAATAGCTCTCTACTCGCGTGACATTAGCATCAACAATGCTATCTAGGGTGCCAACTAAGCCAAATCCCTTGAAATAAGTTGTCACTGATAGAGATAGCAGTGATCGTCGAATACCATCCGACGCAAGAGTACACAGTAGAAAACCGAAACCTCGGAGCACCGTCCGTTGATGTAAAAACCAACCGGTGCAGCCTCGCAAGACATACTGATATGGGGTACTACCTAGAAGTTGCTGGTTCGGAGGTAATAACTAAATTGGTGCATCTAAATGTCAAGATAAAATGACAACAGCCCTGTTCATTGGATCTACTTGCTAGTTGCGATACCGACCACTGGATTCCATTAGTCAAGCGAAGCTTTCAAGGTAGATCAAAAGAGTATGCATATCCACCCATTAGACAATCCTTGATAAAACACAAGCCGTGGGTGTACCACTACGTATGTATGGATATGTGACCGGACCCGAGAAGTCGTATATCATCGCCCTGCAGGCCAAGTATGTGGGTCACTCCAGAAGGAGCCAGAACTCGGAGAAGACCGACCAAACAGCATCTATCGGCTACCGCACCTGACCCTGACCATAGCTTCGATCAGCAAAAAGCTCCCACGCTTCCTATGAAAGTAGTGTGACGAATCCCGTCCGACAACTTGGGCGCGACCTGGTCTAGCGTATAAGCCGGTTAGCCTAGGGATGATAGGGGAATGAGATAGTGGTGTGTAGCAAAGAGGCAAAAAGCAAAGATAATTGCCTGTTGACTACCTACTACTACATGTGAGGCTTAACAGATGATTAAACGTATAGAGCTTTTATCTTTGATGGTGACGTCGATATTAAATGTAGTAAAGAAGGGTTAGCTTCTACATCTGGTGGGTATTATGGGGAGCTTCCTATTGTATTATTTCTTTAGAAAAATCGGGTGTAATACTAAGTGGAAGCTCGAAAAGTGTTAGTGAAGCTATGTAGGCACCCTTAATATCCAAGGAATATCAGCTGGGGTTGCACAGCTTCAACTATTCCCCCCCCCGCACCAATCTGCATCCTGTTCGGTATCACGATCTAAATGGACAGTCAGCATGTGATAGGAATCCGCGCGGGCCGCGTAAAGCGCCAGCTCATACCTATCCTACCCCAGGTACTGTATTATACTGTACTGTACATCCAATGCATCCAATGTTCCCCCACGAACAATCAATACGCCGAAGATAGCTACCTACCTAAGGATCCTTGAAAGGAGGGTGAAGGTGACCCCAAGGGATTTTGTCATAGCTATTACTTGCATCACATACAGCTAAAAATGAATATTTAAGGCCATCAAGCTCCTCGTTTTGACAGATCGAAAAGACTAGCTCGATAGCAATACAATTCGATCTTCAAACACCCAGAACAATTTTACTATATATACCAACTCAAGCTTCAAGCTTCCAACAATCCCCAAACTACTTCAAAATGGAACCCGCCAGCTGTGGATGCGCTACCTGCTCTTGCGCTGACTGGTAAGCTCCCTTTTAATACCATGGCATAGCCGTCTGCGTCTCTTGTGAAGCTCTAGCTAACCTTGATTCTTTCATAGCAACTCTTGCTCTTGCTGCGTAAGTCATCATTGACTACCAAGATAGCTCCCAATTGCCTCGACATCAACTTACATATACCTACAGAGCCACTAAATGTACCATTACCCCCACATGACAATTATGGTTACTCGAACTCGAGAATAACCAAAGGGGATGAGAACGACGATACGAGAGGAAGAGATGAAATGATGTTTGGAATATAGGTGGAGGATATATACATTACTGGGTTGTGTTTGATTGTACGAGACTTGTCGGTTCTATTAGTAGATTGACCTGTTTGCGTCGAGGAAATATACACCCTTTGAAAATCCATTGCTCTATCCCTGATGCTGTTGCTTGCTAGTTTGCTCGCTCGCTCGCTTGCTTGCTTGCATTGATATTGGGTATCATTATGCCAACCATCTACCAACGCCATCTATTTCCCATGATGTTTAATGCCAATGCTCTCATTACTTCATTCTTTAGAAGGAGCCCAGTTAATTAACCACCCTCTTGCCATGTCTAAATCAGCACTCTCTGCTTCACATGCAGCAATACACCACTCCAGATCCCAATCATCTTCAGCAGCCAACATCTCCGCAAGTTTCCTTCTACGTTGGTTGGTTTCGTCGACACAGAAGTACATAAACGCTTGCTTGTCTTGAACAGAGTCCATTAAAGGTCTTATCTGTGGAAGTACAAGCTGTGCAGTGGATGGTTTAGGATCTAGCTTCAGGTTGGAGCGTCCTGTTTTACACCATTCGTTGGCACACCATCGTTTCTTGCAACCTTGCATCATTTGTGTTAGGTAGCGACGTTCAATTCGTCGCTTAAGAGCTTTGCCCTCGGGATCATATAAGCTCACGTAAAGAGGCGAAAAGCACATGGAACATAATCCAATACTATTACCAGCGCTTTGTGGTGTAGTATTAACTGTACCATTTCTACCAACACCATATAGGGTTCTTCCACAGTTGGCATTTCGGCAGATCGGAGGTTTCGGTCGGTGAGCCTTTTCTAGCTCGTGATATTTTAGATGAGTCGACATGTCCCGAAGTCGAATGATCTTCGAGCACAAGTGACAATCCGTAGTTCTCGCTCCATCGACAAGTTCGTGTTCCGTAAGTCCTGTATGAAGCATTTCGGCGGAGGGGTTAAATGGGTCGCCTTCTTGGCTAACTTCAAGGTGGCAGAATCGACATAGAATAATCTTGCCAGGGCACAGGGTGGTACGGTGACGTGCTAAATCGGGTATCGAATTGGTCGTAAATGGACAAGATGGACATTGACGTTCGGTATGGTATATGGTATCGTGTTTTGCCTTTGCGATTTCCGACGATCCGTATGCATCATCATGAGGGCAATGCCAATGATTCTTCCATTCGTCTGATGACTTTTGGAATACATTTTGACATTGCGGACAGGCCACATTGTTGCGAAGACAGAAGTTCTCGTGTAATATTATAGTGCGCTTCGGTACCCATTGAAAACAATTTTTGCATTGCTCTTCTTCTGGTGAATGTTCTTGTGTATCTGAGGCCGTCGAATCGGATGTTGTCGGGGTATCTACCGTCATAGCATTGTTCTTGACCCTTAATCTGAATGGGCGAGGGGAGGCATCGGTCGATGAGGCGTTCGATTCGTCAGGGGAATAACCATGGATGGAGATAAGTAGGCTCTCGGCATCTTCGAGTTCGACGTTCGTAGGTTGGATAATTATTCGCTTGCTTCCATTTTGAGAAGACGTGAAGGCGCCGAAGACATATTCCGTTTCGCGTGGTGGAACTCTTTGCCGAGAGGATTTGGGGCTCACGAATAAGTCTACACCATATTCGTCTTGTAGTTCACTAATTTCAATCTCAAGGACCCTAGATCGAGCCCACGAGGGTAACTCGTAATCTACATAATCCCCGGGTAAAACTTGACCATCGACTGCCTTCCAAATATTTAGTTCTTGTCCGACCGAACTTCCAGCAGCAGTTCCAGGTGCTCTTTGTTGTTTCGATATGATCTGTCTCATGGTTTCTCTCGCTTGTGCTTCGTCTAGGGCCTCGATATCAACTTCGAGATCAGTATCGACCACACAAATGCCATCTCCTTCAGGTTGAAACCCGTCAATGAGAAGTCTAAATGTTTCGCCTTTAACTCCAGTAACTGATAATATGGCTCCGTTCGTTAGGGTTGTAAAGCTTTCGCGTAATTTTCTTTCTAGTAAAGATTTCCAATCATCGGGATCGTAACCAGCCTCTAGTGGCCGTAACCGTACGTAGGTGCCTTTAGGTAGATATTTCGCGTGTACTGTTATTCGAGAAATCGTAGCATCGCCGTTAGAAGCGCCATTTGTCCCGTTTGAACTCGCGCGCTTGCTTGGTTCGATCCCCAAGGCTTCTATTAGATAAGGACTTATTAAGACTTCGCCTTCTTCCGCCGAAAATTCTCGTATACCGGCATAAACAGAGTTTCCATTTGTTGGGTTAACTAGACGAAACATGAGAGGACTCGGAAGACGTTGGTATGTATCGTGATCGGAGAATGGGGCTCGAGCGGATGTAGAATAAGAGTTGTATAAGGGGTTCGCGGGTGAAGCCAAGGACGATGTAGATGATGTCGCGGCGGATAGTAGTTGTTCAAGAGCAGATTGTGGTAATATAATTTTGTCGCCAGATAAATCCTTTGAGGGATATTTATCTGCTGAAGCAACCTCTAAAGTGGTTGACCACTTAAGAACTGGTTGTTCAGCCATATTGAATTCGTGATCGTGTGACGATCTCGTAGGAAAGGACGCGTGCACAGTATTGTCAGGCTTTCAAAGTATAGGTCGCCTTTTGTATTGTACAGGTATCGATATCGGAGGATGATAGTTTAAGGACCGAGAAAGGCATCCCTAAGAAAATAAAAAAAAAAGAGTAGTAACGGGGATGAAGAATGATGGGGCTACGGATCGGATCAAATATTAAAATAGAAAATAATAAAATAATGTTGAGGAGAAATGAAGAGGAGAAATTAGAAGTTGTGGAAGTTGTGGGGATTCAAAGTAAAAATCGTCGTTACCTATCTATGGTTTGTAAGGCCGTCGCAGTTGCCCATCCTGCCAATTCTGCCCATCGTAGTTACCATACGGTGGATGGTGGATGAAGAAAAGATGACAATGATGAAAATCAGTCAGCTACTTCCGTTGAGTTCCATGACGCAGTTCCTTACCCTAAAATTAATAGGTACCTAGACGATACTTGACCCACCCCGGTATTTACCAGGAACATTTCGAATTTTACAAGTAGACCGGGTGTTCCTTCGTAGATTGCCGATACGATCCTGGGGCTACTAAAAAAAATTACATGTACCGTTATCTCCGCTGTTTACCGCATTCAGCCATCTTCACCGTACATATCCGCTAAGTCGGGTAGTTAAATTCCTGAATAGGAAATACTCTAAGTACTTTAATAAGAATTAGAATTAGAATTATTCTACCTACATGCGCATTACCTAGGTATGTATGTGCATATGTATCTAGGTAGGTAAATGTACCTATTTCTATGTACTTACTTGTTGGCTAACCCTATTAAAATAAAAGAATGTAATAGTGTGTGGCGTAAGTAACCACTATTAATTGAAAAGTTCTTTAGTTAGTTACCATTACTAGTACTTATTTGGTGAATAATCTCAGTTTATCCCACCCACATAATCGTATCGCGTGCCAGACCCCTCTCATCAATTTTATGTACCCATCTTGCCATCGTGGTGACAGGCATTGTGAAGACGGGGTGGTTGGGTTAATACATCTCTCTGTCAGCACACGCAATTCTATTTCGAAACTTATCATCGCATCTATAGTTTCGCCACATATAGATTTCCAAGACGATGGTGTCAAACAACGGCTAAAACAAAGATATTGCGTATTTACCATTAGCCAAGAAATCCCCAAGGAACCCCAAGAACCCCCAAGACGGATACCTACTTAGGTAGATACTATGATTGAATCTAAAGGAGGCCAAGAAAGGAGCCAAGCATGATGGTGAGATGGTTAAGACGACGATCCCATTCAAGGAACTCGAGTTATTTTAAAAACACCGAAGCTAAACTGACTATGACCTGTCATGACCTGCTATGGTCTATATGTGGTCTGCTACCAGACGACGCAATTTGATATACTACGCATATACCACTTACACACCCAAAAGCCTTTCTCTCTTATCCCCGCATTCGACAAGGAGGCAAATGACCCTTCTCCGTTAAGGGGGGTTGAATAAGAACTGCAGTGCAACGTTGGTGAGTCTAGATTCGATATGAATACTTATACTACGATATAAATGGTCGTGTATGGTCATGTACCCAAGTATGTAGGGGTCCATCCAGACCCTCAACAACCATACACATCTCTCATAACTCTAGACTATCAAACTACCTAGACATTCATAAATACCCCAAGCAAATCCCAAGCATTCCCCAAGCAACCTAAGCAATCTGAGCAACCAAGTGGAATCCGAATGGTCCAGTGGTCCAGTTACAGTTTATTACCTTGCATAACATGCGAATGCGATACTACGCTGTCGGATCAACCTGCCAAGGAAAGCAAAAAACTAGGAAGACCATTGCCATCTGTTTAGCTAGGAGATACGCAATAGTGCAGCGATCTTAATGAACGACGAGCCTCTATGCCAACGCTTGGGATTATGCTTGTCAACCCAACATTACTATGGGTTATTATCTAGTAGTCTAGGTAGTTTAGGTAGTATGTAGGATGAAGGAATAGAGGCGAGAAAGGGAAAAAACACCTCATTCGTACTGTCACCACCTATTCCCCCTCTTTCTTACACACATCTTAGATCCTCCGCATTTGTATTCCTAAGCATCCGTATGTTTTAATTTGATAGGTGCTAAGGTAGGTAGGTACGGAATAGATATATTAAATAGATGTGTTTCTCTAGTCACGTAGTTGTTTCTTGAAGTCATCTCACACAGACATGTAAAAACGAAACAACGAAACATCATAGCAAACAGAAACAAACCTCATTTATGAAACATTTATCGTCAGTCCATTGTCTTACCTTGCTTCGGAGTTAAGACTATACTCCAGGTTTACTACATACTATTCCCATTGTACTATACCTACACAGGGATACTATACATAGGGGTCTTAAGAACAAAGAAGGGTCCTATTATACCTCCACCCCCGGACTTCACCATTCTACTATTATTTTAATACATTACCTCGCCTCGTCTTACCTTAGGTATTCGACCTAGGATTGTTACTTTTAACTTACACCACTTTCTTCTAAACCTATTTGTCTCACTACATCCTTTTTTCTAACTGGCAGCCGGTTCTGTCTATTCAAGTTTTATCTACTTGTTTACGTGTAATGGCATCAGGAATAGTCGTTCAACAACACGCGCGCGACTTAATATCATTACCTAGCTCCAAATTTCAAATTCCCGACATCGCCGAAACCGAAACCATTACTACAACACCAACAACTACGACTACAACTACAACTACAACAACAGCCATTAATCCCCTCTTAAACCTTCTAACCAATTCTCTCGTCCTCCACCAAACAATCCCTTACCTTCCAATCTCGAGCCTTTTAAACCTCGCCGCAACATCCCCCGCCTTTCGCGACTTATTACTGTGTCGCACTCCAGGCGTTTTCCGACACCTCGACTTAACACGAGTTAAAAACGCCCAATTCGATGGGGGCGATGGTGGTATCGACCACGGCGGCGAAATCTGGCGTAATGTCCAAGTTGACGAGAATTTGACCGAAGACGATTTTTACTCAGGTCCTCTTCGTGGTATTTTCCAAGGTCTACGACGTCGCGACATTTTGCGACATGTCCAAACCCTTATTCTAGACGGTCTTTCCGTCACGGCCGAGTTCTGCAACGATGTCCTTGTCGACCCCGCCTTGCGCGTACGAATCCTATCTATCCGCGACGTTAAGAATCTAAACGAGCGCAAACTCATGCAATCTTTGCGTTATGCCTGTCGGCCGAGCCGTCCCGATGATACACCTCGGTTAAAAGGGCTATACGTATTTGGTGTAAAAGACGCACCTACGGCTGTGACCGCATCGACTACGCATACGAGACTAAACGGAGCGGCTCGAGGTACCAATATTAGTATTGATTGGAATCACAAGTCACAAAACGCACTAAAGGAATCGATTCGAAGCGAAGGCGACGATTGGTATCATAAGAAAGGCCGAATAATCAACAAACACATTGCTGACGGCTGGGCTGAGACACTCTTGGACTGTCGTGAGGTGATTAAATTCGACGCGGTGCTCTGTACTGGACCCCGCCATCAAAATTCACCTGTGTTTGGAAAGATCCCAGCCACACCAAGTAAAACAGCAACTGGCAACGAGAGTCGCTGGGCTGTAGCTACGTTCGCACTCGGCGGGTGTGCGTCTTGCGGCTCCTCACCAGAAGGCTATACGGTATACGGCGATTCTCCAGCAGAAGATTTACCACTATTAGCTCCTGTACCGCTTCATTCATCCACCATCAAAGCAGCAACATGTCCTAAACCCACCCTCGGGTCTGAGGCAGGTACAGAATCGCATAAGTTCGTTCCAAGATGTCTAGAATGCATCCGTGAGCGATACTGCTTCAGCTGTGATCAATGGTGGTGTGAATCCTGCTATCAAGTGCCCAGTCGGCACGAAATAAACGCACAACACGTCCACGTCGTCGACCAGACGAACGGCATGGTGGTTCACGAAATGGCTGCTCTCGAGCAACCTCACCTCAAGGTACGGATGGGTTACTGTCTTAATTGCAACCTGAGATCCATGGAAAGGAGACCGGGGAACAATCGGAACCCTTTTCCACTTTCACCGTCCTAAGTGGTTTCCGAAGCCGCATAGGATGAACTACTACCACCCCTCTAGATGATACGATGTGGTTCATGTAGGGATGGCGAAGGTGGATAGTAAACTAACTGCTTTCGATCATCCTGGGAAATTGTATGCGGCGAGATCCCCCTGGCATAGACAGGTTTTCATTAATGGTCATGAAATCTATTGGAAATATTTCGCTAATTTATGATTACAGAAACCCAAGATCAGCCGAAGTTGTTGGGAATGTGAACATAACGTATGTTGATCGAATACTCTATAAAAGGATTCATGCTAATTCGTGGACCAGTGCCTTGATTGTATTGCCAATACCCAGAAGCTCTGTAAAGCCTGTGGTGGCGGATACTGCATTATTCATTATGAGGGATCTACTCTCACATTGTGCGACTGTATGACACCATTCTTTTCTATTGTACCATGCTTCAAATTTCACGATAATTAATTGGCTATCTAGGGTGTTCAAGGCGCCGTGGTCGTCGATCTCGAGAGATGTATTGATGAAGTAAATATTGTCTACAAACACTAGTACTTTACTAGGAGCTTTTACGCCGTTCTATTATGGTCTACTTGCTGTCAGCGAATGGAGCCAAGGAACATTTGAGGCATTGGATTCAAGGTCGGTTTAAGGCGTTCGGGTTACTCTACTCTGGTGCTACTTAGGTACTCGCGGGCTTATTCTGGATGGCTGGTGGTGAACTGGTATTACTGATGGTAGGAAACGGGACGAAGCTACGTCGGAAATTTGTAATGGTTGTCCTTGAGTGCCCAAATTCAAGGGCCAAGCAGATGATACCCAACTCAGCTATGACGAGCAAATTGAATTGCTATTTCTATCAATTAATATGCGTAGCGAATGAACTTGTACGACCATTGGTATTGCGTAGACGGTTCTGCTCTTGGCCCTACCCCGCGATACAAGCCAACTCAGGCTTCAATTCCTAGGTACCCTTTAATACTCGCAAAGTAATCGAATTCATTTGATTGGGCCCTGGATCCATTGCAATGACTACGCAGTAAACTACCAAGCCTAGGGTATTAACGGATCCAGGATCAGTAACTACAGTTCGTATGGGACGAAATCGTTAGAGCCAAGGACTGCCATTCTTCACTTCAACGGAATGAATATTCTTATTCTCCTAATATTGCAGGGCACTGTCCATGACAATCAGCCCGCGGGTATCAAATATACTAAAATCAACGTCTACATCTAAATCATGATTCTAAGCTAGCTGCGAACTTACGCGCAACCCAAGCTGCGCCAAACTCCTCATACTCTTGCTTCGTAACGGCCAGCGAGTTAATATGTTCATGCTGGGCCAGATTGGTGCCACCACGCCAGGTACTTGTTATTGGATCCACAGGACGAGCAACCCGAACGAAACATTCGTCAGGAGCAAGCTGTACGATTTCCTTCTGTAACCGCTCAACAAATCCATCGAATAGTGAGTTTCCACCCACAACGATGATATTCGAAAGAAGGCTAGGCCATAATCCAATCGGTAAAACTCGGAGTGATTGCATAACAAGATCTGCTATACCTGGCTGACGTATACCGATATCAGATGGATGAAATAGGAGTTCTGGAACTGTAAAGCGTTCATTTCGAAGTGTCAATACATCTTCATTAGTCTCGCCCGCAGCTAGTTTCCTCGCTTTTGAATTTTGTAGAGGATCGAAATCGCGAACAATGCCTTTCGTTCTTGTGTGAAAATCGGGAAGGACGTAATCTTTTGCTATTCCTCCGCCGTTGAGATAATCTTCTCGACGTTCACCTCTTGTACTTTTCCAAGTACGTTCTAAATCTGCCTTGAAGTCTAGTGAGACATAACAAGCGGCTTCCTTCATTTCGTTCACGATATATGTTTCGTTACGCATATCATAGTGACGAAGCGAAATCAGTCGAGTAAGATAATTGGTCAAGAGCTTTCCCCCCACGTCAAGCCTTCGTATCGCGGGGTGTATTGGCCTTCCTTGAAGAATTGGAGTAATGGTGGTATGGGAATATCCGGAATCGATGAGTAGGAGAATTTCGGCTGGAAGTTGAGCAACGGTTCCGGGATCTCGCGGCGTACGTAGGATACCTTGGACGTCATGATAAGCATTAAATGATGGACCTATAGGACATGACTCTGGTAAGCTACATGTCATAGTCTAAGCTCTACTATATGCGACAGAAACATACCAATGCCTCGATAATAGCTAGCGAAACCAAACTCTTCAAACACCATTTGATCGCAGTTCGCTTGTAGTACGGGTAGAGAATTTGATTGTTCGGCAAGGATTAATCGGGTTTCGGAAGGATCGCATGGTTGTGGTGCCTTGTCATCGAAGAATTCATGATCCCAAATCTCTTTCTCGGCTTCCCAATTCACGATGAATCCTTTTTCGACAGGACGTCTAAAGGCGACTTCGCTGAAATCGGTACATTTTTCGAGGTTGGATGCGACATAAACCTTCTTATTACGATCTCGAGCGATACAATTCGGTATTATGCGAGGTTCGTCTACGGTATCACCCGATACATATCCAGCCTTGATCGTGTGTGCGCCGTTGTCGAGAACCAGAGTTCGGGTGGGTTCCGGTGGTGGTTGGGGTTTGGATTTTCTTGCTGGAGCCATGCCGGCAGTTGCGGGTTCGAACCAACGTACGAGGTAGCACTGCCTATCTTATTCTGACCGTAAAGCGCATGATATAATTCAAGTTTAAGAATTGAAGCGTTAGATGCTCTCAAATAAAAATGATGTGAAGCGCAAAGCTTCGAAGCTTTGGCGGGGCACGCGATAAGATAAATGCCCCTTTACAATACAATATGGTATATATACATATATTAATACCTTCTACCACGATATCCATTTTTGCTTTACGTAATATCCTCCAAAACCTTTCCCCTATTCTTTCTTTTCTACAAAACAACAACTACACGTAAGACTGTCCAAATGGTATCTCGATATCAATTTGATGAGTATTCGCTTTCACTGGTTATACAATCATACGAATTATTTCTGAACAATTCGTCGTTTCATTTTCTCTATATTTCATTTCCCCCTCTACTAAATAAGCCCGTCGGCATATATCCAAAGTACGCCACATTAACGAATGCCTCGAATATTATAGTTCCGTACTGCTTCGATTATAAGTCCAAATTCACCTCACATATGTACTAATCGAACTGTCATAACCTACGCGGGGGTGTTAGTCGTCACCCACTCCTTGAACTTGTCCGATCTCGCGCCCGCTAGGTCGTGGATCCATCGTCCAACGTTGTCGTGGATGCTGAAGCCCGAGTCGGGGTTCGCTGGCTCTTCCACCGCCGTCTTCGAGAACGCGTACGCGAAGTTGGTGTCACCCGCGCCGTTCAGGATGAATGGGTTACCATCGAAGTCGGTCCAGCTAGCACAACCCGTGCAAAGAGCTGTGAACTTGAAGTGTGTCTCATTGACGCTAGTACCCTTAAGAACGGTGTACTTGGCATCAGCGTACGTGGCGGGCACGTAGTATCCGCTATTTTCAATCAGCTCAACCGTCCTCAATCCCCACGAGAAAGAAATGGACGTCATTAGGATTATAACTCACGTAGCCTGGCGCGAAGAGAGCTGAACCGTGTTGCCATCATGCCATACGACGGTCAAGGGATTGTAGGTCATAGCACCACCCCAAGCCCATCCAGCCCAACCCAATGCAATTGGCACGACGATTTGAAGGATCACATCATAACCAGCATCGCCGGTAGCTTCAGCCGGAAGAGCTAATCGATAGGTGATTCCGTCGGTACTCGTGTAAGATTGGAAAGTGATTCCAGTGTCGGCATCGACAAACGGAGTAGAATCCGTCTGGGCCAGAACTACCGTGTTGTAAGTATATGACACTCATTTTACCCGTTTATATCCTCAATTGAAACCCATTAGTATTATTTAGGACTACTTACCAGACCCAGCAAGGCCGATAACACCGGTAGTGACCGTGGACAACTTCATGATTACTTCAAAGCCGAAAAGTTGAAAAAATCAAAAATTGCGAACGAACCGACACGAGTGTCCAGAAGAGGACACAGGGCTTTATATCAATGTCTATCAAATGCCATCGTCACATTAAAAAAAGGTCATGGCTTCAACCGAGGAAATTAATTTGGAGAGCTCTTTCCGGAACAGCCAATACGGGAAGACCAATATAATACTTTTGCATATCAAGGTACCATCTACCTTGCCATGCCGGGTACTCCTCATGATGTAAGATCAGGGGGAACCATCGTAACCCCCTTGCTATTGTTCGCTTGAAAGGGTACACACCTTTCTAGCGCGGCTGAAGCCAACGTGGCATAAATGGCTGACTGATTTGGTTGCCGGAATAAAGCACCATTGCCAAGCAAAAATAAAATCCTCTAAACGTATCTAGTAAATTATAAACATTACTGACTTACCTATCTAGATACGATATACGAATGCTATATGAAATTTTTGGGAATGGAGTTCGTCACTCCGCGTGGGGACTTGCATGTTATAATAGAACCGAGTAAGGAAAAGGCGCAACCTATAATCTTATAATAGAACGCGCCCAGGTAGTAACAAGACAAGGCCAAGAGTGAACAGTCCATGCAGATCTATGTCATGGGTAGACTGAATTAGTTTTACCCTTGATATGATTGGATCTTTCGGGGCCCTGGCGAGGATTCCCGGAGTTGACATTAGCCTGAATCTTTCAAGTCGTTCTAGTTTACGTCTACGTTCCGTATAGATTTTCTGGCAATAGATAAATTCATAGTAGAACTCAAGCGATCTGTTTTCCCAATGTCAAATCGGGATAAGCATTTTTTTCATTATGCCCCTCGATCTTTGCATGGGAGTTTACTCGTCAACACTGGAACCTAGGATACTCCAATCCGCAATTTAGCCTAGAGCCATACCCAAAAGATATGATAGATCGAAATAAAACGAAGGCGATTGAATTAATCGCTTACACCAACTTGCGATGTTGCGATGCTGTAGTGACGTCGGGGGCGGTCGTGATGTCGGGGATCATCAACATGGCGGAGTTCTTCCGGACCACGATTTCAACACTACTCTCCTAACGCGAAGTATTATGATTATTGAATTATATGGGATCCGATTACATCAAGAGGAGTGAAGCTACCTAGATCATATGTAGGGGCGGCTCACTTTAGAGCTGGTTATCTGGTATGTCCAAGACATCACCCCCTATTATTAGATTGAAAATATCAATTTTCGATATTGCAATACCCAGGCACCAGGAGCGAACTCGTTGACAGCAAGTGCCATGACATCACTGTAATCTACAAGATCTATTATGCTAAGGCTAGATCCGCCCCTCGTAATCTTCTCACCAGTATCAATTCTCAGGACACTATCAGCAATTCATAGCAATTGCGTAACGTACAATAACATGTCTGACGAGGGCTCCTATAGCAATCCCGCAATCTTCCTTTAGCAATGGTTTCGAGCCAAATACTAGCTTCGCGCAATATGCGAAGGGCTGAAGACATAGTAAACCGAGCATAGACGACTTCAATTTCGGTCTAGCTAAGGAGAAGGTTTGTTGATGATCATATTCTTATCTTATGCATGTGGCAGATAAGCATCTTAAACTCCCCTGACGATGCAGTTATGTCGAGCATTCGGTCAAAACGGTTAAACGATCATGGCGCATATGCATTATGTTAATCAGCCGAGATGAGTCCTCTACCCAAGCGTTTTTGGCCGAGAAGAAAATATTTTTCCTGAAGATCCGCCGTTTCGCCAGATATATTCCCGAGATACCTAGTCATGAAACTTAGATGTGAGAAGTCGGAGTTGAGTATGCATAAATGCCCATCCAACTAATTGAGTAGTTCTCCCACATCGTCAGAGCTTGACAACATGATAAACGATCTCCCCGGAGACCCGGAGGGCTAGTTCAAATCGTGAGACAATTTAATAAGGTGATAACTGTGGGATCTACTTAGGTCCACGTAGATAAGCCCAGTGGGCGGAGTCTATAGCTTGTCATTAGCAGATTCGCTTTCATGATCGCGGTGGGTGACGATATCAAACATGATTTAATGGTTGATCGCGACTTTTATCTCGGAGAATCGCCACGAACCAGATTCTCTAGTCACCACACGTGTATCAAGGCTTTACTAGATATCATATTCAAAAACTGACTCGGGTGACTGTAACCATACGTTTGATGAATCATCAGCATCGTAGAGACGGATCGCAGTCGGCGACGAGCCCATTCAAGGGCGAAATATAGTACAAACAATTTTCATGGGAGGTATCATGTCGCGCAAGCTATTATCTTCCTCCTAGATACGAAAAGGTGACACAAAATTATCGTATCCCAGAGGTGCTAGAGAACACCTAGGTAGGTTCATCATATAGTATAAATGAGGGCCCTGCGGTGTTGAGACTTCGCTACCATGCTCTCTCAAGAGGCGTCAGCAGGATGACTATTTCGAAGGAGTCATGTTGAAGCATGAAATATGAGAATACTGCTGGGTGTTACTCTCCTACTGGTGTTGTACGGGGTAAGAAGTAAAGAATCACATGATTATCGAATTCCCGCGATAAGAAAAACAAAAAGTGGCTTCGATCTGTTTTCGTCCTGCAGGCGCCACATGGCTAACCGGGTGCGGGATAGAGCAAGGAAGATCGTTGATAGGATAAGATTTAGGTTGAATGACGTGCTTCCCTTCTTATCTTGCATACATAACATCAGTACATATGTACATCGGTATGTATTGGGATTTAGTATTCGAGTCTAAAATTCCCGATGTTTTCCTTTTTCTTTTTTCTTCTTCATCCTATCAAATCGTCTCATCTGAGACAGGATGCTTGAAAATGTCTACACCAAGCACTAAACTGACCCCCCCCTTTTGCTTTTTCTATCCCCTCTTCGATCATATACATACCTTTTACTAGTCTACCTGTCTACGTACTTGTATGGCATAAGCAGAATTAAAAAAGCAGAATTACAACTCCTCTTTTTTCGATTGTATCTCGCCGGTCTCGTAAATGACTCACCGCCATTCCCCTCCTTTTCTATTTTCAAACTGTTCGATAATGTCTTTGTCGGAGTTAAGATATGAAGCTAAAGCTATGAACGGTGATGATCCGTTCATAGTTGGTGATGATGACAACGATTTTGATGTGTTGGTTACAAACACACATCACTAAACTCTCTAGTATGGTATGGTATAATACATAGTTAACTAATCATCTTATCCCTCCCCTTAGTCTTTGCCTCTTTTCTTCTAGATTCATGTTAGATCGTACTAGATGTTTGGGTCTAGGCTATTTTTGTCCCCACTTTCAACTTATGAGACCCTGAAAATCCCTCGAAATATATTTGCGAACTTGGCATCGCTTCCGGCTTTCCCTCCGGTATCTTATATTGTATTCTATCTTTCCCTTTCGAATTTCACAGCCTGCCTGGATCTTACGGAGACGTAGTTTTTGTGTTCCCCTTGAGTTACCATTTGGTGTAACTTGTGTTAGAAGCGAAGAGATATCCTGGTTATTGACGATGGGTTCCTTAACTCCGGATCCAAACTTGCCCCTCCACCGGCCCCTCCGCGATGCTATCCCGCCTTTAATCCTCGGTACTGCGACCTTCAACACACAATACGTTCCTAATCCTTTCGAACTACCTGCTCTCTCTATCGTATCGCGCGCTCTCGATCTAGGTGTTTGCGCCTTCGATACCTCGCCGTATTATGGCCCCTCGGAAATTATTCTCGGCAATGCCCTAGCTCACCCCTCCATAACCCAGAAACATGCACGCTCCTCCTATTTCCTCGTCACTAAAGCCGGTCGCATCTCTGGCGATGTCTTCGACTACAGCCCGGCTTGGGTTCGATATTCAGTGCTTCGTAGCCTCGAGCGCCTGTACACTTCCTATTTAGATTTGGTTTATATGCACGACGTTGAGTTTGTATCCCCGGCTGAGGTCCTAGCGGCTGTGACCGAGTTGCGCCGATTACGCGACGAAGGTATCATTCGCTATGTTGGCATCAGCGGGTACCCGGTTGAGAAGCTATGCTCGTTGGCTGAGATGATATTACGTGAGACGGGTGAACCGCTTGACGGTGTGCTCAGTTATGGCCACTACACAATACAAAACACGCCGCTTGGAAGCAGTGCTATAACGCGATTTGAAGGCGCCGGTGTCGATGTCGTCCTTAATGCTAGCATGCTAGGTATGGGCTTGCTAACTACGAGGGGCATCGACGCCGGTCCTATGGCTTCATGGCATCCGAGTCCGGAGGGACTAAGGAAGGCGTGTTTGGACCTAGTACCTATCGCTGTAGGCGCCGACGAGAAATTAGAAGTTGTCGCCATCCGATGGGCCCTCGATAACTGGTCTCGAGTTGGTGCGTCTAGAGGTGCTCGTTCTCCAAAGTTACCACCCGGTGATAGAGTCGGCGTTAGCGTTATGGGCGTTTCAAGTGTCGCCGAGCTAGAAGAAACGTGTCGTGTCTTCCAAAGCGTGATCGAAGGTCTCGAACCAGAGACGTCGGATGTCGAACAAACGAAGCGAAGACGATGGAGCTTAGATCGACGGCAAAAGATCCAAGGATTAGTTGAGAAAATGTGGACCGTCCTAGGAGACTGGAAGGATTACAGCTGGAGTAGTCCCGATCCGGGATTCGTCAACGCAAGGAAACCTACCGAGGTTGGTGTTACGCCTGATGATGGCATATTGATTAAACATGCCGCCAAATCCCCTGTAAACATTGAGGTTAGCGAGTTGCCGGAGTTGGCTGTTTAAGCTTGTTATTTGATCTTGCATAATTGTAATCCATGAAGATATCTCCGCGGGGAGTTGCGCGGGGCTATTAGACCTTTGGAGTAATAGGAGTTCGCAGCGTCTAGAACTCATGATCTCCTAGTTGTTTGTTTCGCGTATTACACGCTGTGGGAGCGAGGCCGATGTAGAGCCACAATAATACTTGGAATAGAACTTGATCACATTCCTTCACTGGGACAGCTGTGATAATCTTGTATTGCTATTGGCATCCTCGAGACTAATATGATGTCCCCAATTGGCATTAAACGCTGTGGTTTTAGAAAGTTGGCTGCGTACGAGTTCTTTAAAAGATGTGAGTTGTAGTAGTAAAGATAGAAGTGTGGCATTGGTTGGTATGCTACCTACGACCTAGGCATTCGAACGCGAATGTAACAAATTGATATCAATCACTACATAATAATATCACTATCTCCACCGGGCCTTTTCCCATAGGCAAGAAAATTGGCCATATGGCGACTATGATTCCGTACTTGACGATTAGACCTGTCGCAAGCCATCCACCTAGATACATTGGCGCAAATGCTGCCCGGGTGTACATTGAAGTTTACCTAGGTGGATAAGCCGTAACACTCTTCAGCCAAACATATCCTAGGTACACTTGAACACATCTAGCTACAAACAACATAAACCCAAGCACATTTAATTCTTCATCAACTTGCCCTGGGAATCTTTTAGCTAATAGGGTCATTGATTCCACTCAATGTGCAATATGCTAGGTGGAACTACCTATTACTCACAACGCTGAATATAAGGAAAAACAGCAAGCTTATTTAGGAGATCTCGATTTCCATCAAGGGGACTTTTTAATCCCCTCTATTTCGCAATACAACTTCATCGCTCACTAACCTCTCTTTCGCTCACAGGGATTAATTCTTATATCGCCGTTGAATGCCAAGCATCTATGTATACAATCCTTAACTCCGAACTAAAGAAAGACAACTGTGCCTGCCTCCCTCCCCCCCCCTTTAATGCAAATATCCATGATCCCTAGAACCTGTTATCGCCTATCCACCAGACAAACATCCATGGCGAGGAAATAAGAAACCGTATGAATTTATTGGGTAATCTCGTGTGGTCGTTCGGCCGTGTCGACGTGACCTAGTTGCTTAGACTCTTCGTTGTCATTGTCAGCTGGTGCCGGAGTTTCGGGGGTAATCATGAGTTGTGGCGGTGATGTATTTTCTTCTTTCTTTTCTTCGGCACTTTGGCTAGTTCCTTGCGTGTCCAACTTTGGTAGGTTATCCTTCTTATCCTCCTTTTCGGCGATTGGCTCCGCAACATTTTCTATATGTTCGCCTTGAGCTTCCTCGGCTTCCGCAGGTTTACTTCCGGGACTTATGTCACCATCAGGCGATTGGGCTTCTCCATCAATAGGGACTCCTACCATCTCCGCCAAACTCCGAAAATTGAACATGGGTTCTGAATTCGCATTTTCGCCGTCCTCACTACGTCCAGCTAAGCTCAATCCACTAGATCGTGGATCCTCTGCTTCGGCACCGGAGTGTTTCCCAGTATAGCTTGCCGGCATACTGTCAATCCCACTAGAACTGACAGAGCTGGCATTGCTCATTTGTCGGAGATGTGAAGATCCTCGCGATTGTTGTGTCGGCATAGGAATTGGTAGGGATGAAGTACCGGTACTAGCCTCTTGACTTTCCTCGGTCTCACTACGATCGATTGCCTTTCCCTTGTCGTTTGATGCTGATGTCGGCGCTGGCCCAGAACCCAAACCAGTATGAGGGTCTGCAGATCCGCTACTAGAAGGACCAGAAGGACCAGCTGAACCAGTCGGGTTAACGCTCGTTGTGGCAGCGCTAGATTCCATGCGTAGGTTGCTGGCAGCACTATTACCTCTCCTTCGCCCGAACCCCAAACTAAGAGAACTCGCGCTTGCACTACTTCCGCTTGCTCCGTATACGTCTCCCTTCTTTTTCGCAGCCTTTCGTTCTTCCTTTTCCTTCTTCTTGGCCTCTTTACGGGCTTCTTTCTCTGCTTTCTTTCGTCGTTCTTCCTCGTCTGCTAGACTCAATCGTATTGCTTCTGCCATCATAAGGTTCTCGAGGTGTGCGGCATCTATCCGCTCTCGACCAGGACCGGTTCGACTTGAGGCAGAACGAGGACCAGGTTCAGGAACGGAAGAACCATCACCTGTTCCCTCATTTGGTTGAAGATTAGAAGTACTGCCAGGGCTCTCATTGCCTCGGTTATTCCCCTGGTTTCTACGACCAAACCGAGATGGTCGACCGAATATTGTGCGGGATTCCTGATTGCCCATAACAAAAGCGGCATGGTGTAAAGCGTCAGCAGCTGCTGCTCTGCGACGTTGTTGTGCGCGAGCCGCGGCTAGTTTAGTAGACCAGTCGGGACGAATGCGATCGGTGGTAATAACTCCGGGTGCGTTAGCAGATACGCTTTGCGTCCGTTGGCGGTTAGCATTAGCAGACGGCGTGGCTAACGTTGGAGAGAGAGCTGAGTTGAGAGAACTTGAAGAGGACATAGCTGTGTTCATAGCACCCAACGCAGAAGGACTAAACGCGTACGTCAAACCACGGCGGAAAGGAGGTGGCTCATACGTTACGCCGAATTCGGTCTGAGTACAGTAAGGACATTTAGCTGGTTCCATGATGAGTTCGCCCTCACGTTCCTCTGGATTAACCGGTGCCGATGATTGTGCTCCACCTTCTTCGTCTACGTGATGCTCGGGAAGATGTGGGTCGGGTCGCTTTATCTGTACAAAGCATTCGCTGCAAATGATTTGGCAGCAGCATCGTGTGCGGTTTAAATACGGCGGATAATACATAAGGCAAAGTGGACATTCGAGCCCCTCCTTATATAAAAACACCTCTAGAGGCTGGCCGTTGACGAATGGATCATTGGGAAGATTAATCTCGCGTGGAGTAATTATTTCCGTATGCGAACCATTTCGAGATAAGTTCAGAGCAGCAACTAAAGACTTCTTCTGGGGCTTGAAAGGTGATGTGGTTCTCGGGCCGGAGGGTGAGGTGGGAGAAGGTAATGTCGAGCCTGGGTTGGATTCAGGAAGGTTTGACGAAGCCGAAAGAGTTCGAGGACCGATTGGGACGGTGAGGTTAGGTGTCGAAGTGCCCGAAGATTCAGTTGGTTTGGGTTGTGGTATTAGATGTTCGGGAACTTCATCGGCAGCAGGAATTTCGATACCACGCGCTGCAGCAATGATTTGATGTTCGGCCCAATTATCTTTGAAGTCGTCCAGCCCACGCCAAAAGGGTGCTATTTTCCTTTCGATCTATTTCGCCACAAATTAGATTAGCCACAAGACTGAACGTCGATCGCGAGTAGATCGCTTAGATTGCTATAATAGCAATCACTCACCTGTAATTGGCGGACCACTGCTTTATTAAAATCTTCAGACGCAGTATATATGCCCATCGTTACGAGATATCCACCATCCACATGTTCTTCTTTCATACTGCGTTCTCGTTCCTTAACCCGTGCTACGCGTTCTTTCTCGAGTCTTCGTGCTTCCTTTTCTTGTTTCGTTTCTCGATGTTCGAATGGTGCATCTTGATTGCGGGAGTTTGATGAGCTACCAAATGGTAGAACTAAACCACTAATCTCAGGTCTACTAGCCCGTCTCGATCGATCTGGTAGTTCTCCATGATAACCGGCACCGGTTGAACTTCCACCGGGATCAACATGGGAACCAGGAGCTCCCATACGAGAGCCACCTCTCGCGTCTTTGGTATGTGTATTGCCCATTTTGGGAGGTTTCGGTAAGGATTTGGAGTCTCGATGGATAGGGTACCAATCCGATTGAGGCTGAGAATCCTGGTAATCTATGGGTCTGTGGGTGATGGAAGGTCGTCAGACGGATTTAGAAACTGTGCCGCGAAAATCGATCGGCGAGAGCGTTGGTTTTATGCATGTAAGATATTGGATATTGGACTAATGAGGAATTCGGCGGGTATAGGTTTGTCGTTTTGAGTCAAGCCAAGTTAACTCAACGGGATAGTAGGATTTATTCGTCTTTAGGATGTTGGTGTCGCTGTCGGGAGGAATAGCCAGGTAGGCTCGGGTTGCGTTGTAGCGAATATTATCCTATCCTAGCAAATTATTAGTATGCGGCTCCAAAGACGTAGTCGGTGAATAAGAAAAAGATACAGCTATGATTGATTTGTTCGTCAACGATATAAGTACATCCACATAAAACAGACGTCAATCAAGTTTCAAATAGAAAAAGGATGTTGTTATTGGTGATACTAGAAGCGCATGCGCATACTGTTGATATTATCCAGTAACGTGGGTCCAGAGTCCATCTGGGGAAGATGGATGATGTTGAGCTGTTGAATCAGGACCTAAGAATTGATAGGTACCTGAAAAATGAATACTTTGGCGCAACAATGATGTCGGGGTGTGTATGATAGAATAGGTCCTTGGGAATGAAAGTAGGGATAAAAGCATAGGAAAGAATTCCGAGCACAGTGACAATAGTGACAGTAATGACAAAATAACTGACTAGATACCTTTAGCTTGGATCGATGCTTGTCAACCAACGAATCCCTAATTCCTAACCAGTTGTCTCGTTACTGTTAGGCTACTTCGCTATGTTCCCATCAGGTCGGTATCGCCGGGATCGAAAATTTGAGTATGCTCGACGTTGTTTCACAGGTGTAAAGCTTGGAACTTCTAGGCTTTAGGAAGGTATGCGAGATTCTAAGACAATGTGGGTTGTTCTGGAGCCGGAAGTGAAGCGAATAGTGAATAGTGAACGACGAGAAGCTCCTCCTTCTTTGCCCCACCACTTGTTCCGTCTAGAACAAACAAAATAAAAATAAAAAAAGAATGATGACGGTGGAAATAAATGTATTATGTATTATTTGAGTAGAAAGAGTAAAATGATGCGACTCGGAAGTAGAGTAGTGAAGTGTAATGAAGTGCAGTGTAGTGTAGCGTATCGTGGAGTGTGGTTGTATCAAAATGTATGTATCTGGGCAGAAGAAAGGTGGGAATACTTTACGATGAAGTAATGTTTGGTTTAGTTGGAGGTGGAGGTGGGGGAATTGGTGCCGCACCAACGCACTGCACTGCACTGCACTTTCCTCTGTTATTCAAGTAAGGTACCCATAATTTAGTGCTACCAATGCCATCCATGGATACAGGTAGTGCTAGCAATTGACCCACATGCCTAGATACCTTGGGGATACATTCAGACATTCACTTCGCTAACCCGATCCGTATTGATAAGAATCTCAACTTAGCGACCTGTAAATCTTTTGACAGTCAAGAAACAAGAAAACAAGAATGAAACCTCTAAAATGATGATTGAATTTTTACTTGATACATCCAATTATATTATAAGCTTCGTCCCGAATCATTATATTGTTCATTGAAACTAAGGTGGGAAGAAGGGACAAGAGCTTAGAACCAATCGGTTGTATGTACCGAGGTGCTTACGTTTAATTCGCCCTAAAGGAATCAATCATTAAATCTCTACGGTCGCAAAAGCCTGTCCATCTCTACTTTCTCCCTTTCAACGTCACTATCATGTCACCATGACCTCTGTATCCTATACGAAACTAGCTATAACACAATTGGAATATTCATTTTATCCCTAATTTTATAGCTAATTTCGTCTTAACACAATGCACATACCATCAGGACCCTTAAACAATACGTCTCAGCTCCTAGTCGACGATTTCCTTCCCCTGGTTGTGTTAGACAACGATCTTCACGGGTCTCGACGGTCGCAACAAGATGTAGTCTTTTAAGTATGGCTAACTCACTTGAATTGCGAAGTTGTCGAGGAAGAGGTATGTTGAATTATCTCAAACAGAGTAAGACGCCTTGCTTCATCGAAAATCATAGCGAGTCGAGCTTTTTTTCTTCGATATCAACGATATTTTCAGATTCGAATCAAGATTAGACTTGGCTAGGCCAGGGCAATCGGGTGTCAGCCCAATGAGGATCCTTGGTATCGAGCACGTTTACCTCACGCGACACAATATCATCTATTTTCTTTATAAGGTTCCCTCCCACCATCTTAATCACTGTTGATGCCGTGTGACCTAATGAGGTGCTCCCCTATTATCGAAATACATTATATCGTGTCCATGAACCAAGATGGTTTTATGGTTGCTCCTTTAGTTCCGCCTGACGAGCCTCCTTATCACCAACCAATAAGAGGTCTACGGTCCCGACATCATGTGGTACCTATACCTGAACCCATTTTACGTCCAGATAGGAAGAAAGACGACTACTCAATCGAATTGATATTCTGTCACGAGACGTTCTATCAGTTTCAGTTCATCATATTAAGCATGTTAGCAATGAATTGTGTTGATTATCGCAATCCCGTTTCGTGGGAATACATCTCGAAAGCTCTCAGCTCTGTTCACCTCCCACACCTAGTATCTAGGTGGTATATATTGCCTATTGCAATTTCATAAAGATCAGGTCAGCCTCATTTTCGGCCATCTAGCATTGGTCGTGTCCCACAACAACACTAAAACCTTCGGTATCAAATTGTTGACCCCGAACATACGTTACAACTCCTTCGGTATGACAGTTACTACGAATATCCTCGGCATAGGTTGCCAAGTCTGGGCAATCGTGGTGAATCTCTTTCGGGGTGTCGTTGCAAAGAAAGATCCCAGCTCCGTAAGAACAGCTAATGCGACTGCATTTGTTCGGGCCAGGTGGAGCGCCGCAAGGTCCATTCTTGATTGATTTAAGATAATCAATTCCTTGCTGCACGAAAACGTTGTCGGCACCACCATCTCCGCCGGAGTTACAGACGATATTCTTCTACAAGAAATGTTAATTATAGACTCGGACAGGTAGAGAATTGGTGACTCACCTTGCTTCGAGGCTTGATCGATTGTTGAGTTGAAGACATTTTCCATACGATCGAATCGTTCATGGATTGAACCTGGCTTTGGATCTCCTGCCGGGTGGTTGAGCGTTAGAGTACATCGTTTATATCATTTGATACGAGTTGTCATACCTGAATAGTGCCGCTAACCGCAATCTCTAAGCCATCGGTGGTATTGATACCAAGCCAAGTCATAGGTACGATAGTGTAACCCTTCAGCGGTGTGAGTAGAGGACTAGCCCAAGTTACACCAACCAGAACACCGAAAATGGCAAAGATAGCCTTCATCTTTATTAGTTGCGGGAATTAGATATGATACAAGGTAGAATAGTCGGATGGTTGGATAGGATATGGGTAAGTTATTGAAGTTGTCGACAGTTCAAATCGCTATAATTTATGTTGCTCTTATACTAATTGCGTGTGGAACTAGTAATTGAGTAAGGTGATGGTATTTGCTCATTCAACATTAATATCCTATCCGAAAGTCAAAGTGCGCCTGCTCAATTATTTGAGGTAGTTACGTCTATACTTATCGCGAGAGATTTTAACAAGTGGCGACTACCATCGAACTGAAGAGGTTTTTTGAGCACATATAAATACTCAAGTCGAGTAATCAAATACCCACCTAAATACTGTGGCAGACTGCACCCTTCAGGTATTTGTTACGAATGAATCATGAGAGAGCAAATTGACTACATAAGTTGAAACATGCTAAATGCTCTGACAACGCACCACGAAGTCATCAAAACTTCAAATACCTTCTGACATTACAGTTTGATTATCAACCCCGAAAAGATTGGCCTCGTCATTACCAAATACACGTCCGTATTGCATGAACAATCTGCAAACAGCTTCTTGACGTTGAAATAACACACTCCCAAAACCACGAGATCCACTATCATCATTTATCCACGTCTCTCGGTCCATTCTTTTTGAAATATTCATCATACTCTTCCCAAGTCATATAAGGGAATTCTGTCGGTCGTGTGATAGGTACGAACGGCATACCTCGTTTTTCAAACTCTTCCAACCTCGCTCTCGTCAACTCCTTTGCCTTATTCACACTATACACTCTAATCCGATGTGCGCTGCTCGTAACATGTAAACCCCAGTTCCACGCATTTCTAACCTCGATCGGTTGCGTGTTGAGGCTATTATCCCAACATCTAACGACGATTTCGATCCAACCTTCCACATCGCAAGGCAACCACATATGCCATGTACGCCAGGCAAATTTGTGCTTCGAGCTTAGATTCTCTATTGGTACGGCATACCATGAGAAACCCCCATCAGCACTAACCTCGACACGTTCAGGCCAACGACCACCTCCTGAATAAGCCCAACCTTGGACTTCAATCTTGCCTTCGTGCATCACAACTTGCTTATTCCATGGCGACATGATGGCGCTATAAAATCAATATTTAGCCATTTCTCCTCAACTCAAGGCCTTGTAAGATCTCAATCGCACTTTGGAGCCATAATTTCAATGAAGAATTGACGGAAGAAAATAATAAGGATGAACATACCTGCTCACGGGCATTTCCTGGATTTGAATGCCATCAATCCAACGTTGATTATGTTTACCCACTTGCTGATTGAAGTACAAATACTCCCTGCTTTGCACTGGCGCTCGAGTTGGTTCCGGTATGGCTGTTATGCGATACAACCATTTGACACTCCTAGCACCGATATAACCCATAACTACCGCTCTGACGGGCGCTCCATGAATCTTAGGAAGAGGTTCACCATTCATTTCCCAGACAAGCATAACTTCATTAGCCTTGATCTTTGAATATGGTACGCTGATGACGTAATTCATCACCTCGTTCATTTTGAAGTATGTATCGGCGCCCACAAGTTCCAAGTGTTTCGCGTCGTCTTCCAGACCACCACAGTACTTGATTACCTTCTTTAGCGATACGCCCACATATTTCGCAGTGCCAATAGCACCTTCGGCCCATGGTGCATTGATCATTTCGTCTCCCTCACCAGCGTACAAGCTGATTTGCTCAATTCGCCGTGTACCGCTACACTGGATAGTGACCAACCTCTCCATACGTGGGAATCGACTTTCGTCTTGGAGATCCGACAACGTCAACTTCTTAGGTTCCTTTACTAGACCATCTAGTCGTAAAAACCAAGCAGATGGGTCGATTGAGGGGATCCCACCATGGTTTCGTATAAAGTGTAGGGGATTTGGAGTAATGGGTTGAGCTGTGACAAGCCTCTTAGGCGGTTCGCCATTGTAGGGGAATTGAAGTAGATGTAGCATATCCGGAGACTTTTCTTTGAGTACGATAGCCCAAGATTCTTCAGGTACCACTGCCAGACGACCACCAATCGCACGATGCCATAATTTCCATCGGATCCCTATGTAGATAATGAATACCAATTCAATAGTGGTATATCATTTAGGTCTATGGATAGGTAGAAGAGTACTTACCTTCAAGAACTGGATTGGTACCAGGGATAGGACCTAATTGAAATTCAGGAGGGGGTGGAAATTCCTGTGAAATAAGAATCTCATGTGCTTTCCTCTTCTTTTCTGGGTAGTCTTCCCATTCGACATAACTGAGACCTTAGAATGAGATCAATTCCGTTACATGAACATCTCAACTTACCCATTCCAGCCCGGAAGCTCATCACTGGCTAGCTTATAATTAATTTTCTTAGTATCTGATAGATCTTCCCCATTCCATCTTGGAATGTCACCATCTACTTCTTTACTCCTCGTTTGGTCAAGTAGATGTAGTTCTACTCCTGCTAAGCCCTGTTCGAGTTTCCATTCGTCGCTAGGCTGATGAATATCAAGTTAGTCAATTAACCACCCTCGATCGATGATGCACTGACCTGAAAATTGTGAACTGCTTCTCGTAATGGGATATCTGTTTGCATTTTGAGGATAGTGAAGTGCCGTGATAAGTACGTGGGACGTAGGGGTATAATCTGGTAAGGGAAAGATGGTGTAGGGGTATTTCTAGGTGGAAAATGCGGTACGATGGATATTTAATTCGTAGATAGACTTAAATCGCTCATTGAAGTACTGTTAGAATCACCTACGTATGCTATACTATATGAGATGCAGGGTTAAGAAATACGTCAATAACTCATCATAAAATGATGGCTTGCTAATTCCTTATCATTTCCTGTATCATTTTCCACCAGCATCTGTTAAAGTTCAATCATGCAAGACTCCTGCCGGTGAGAATTCAAGTCAATGACAACGATCAGGTAATCTACCCAGGTACTTGCGCCTATCTATGAAGATTAATAGACTTATACCGTAATTGGTCAGGTTTGATTTCTCCATGGACACCCGCAGAACGAGGAGACTGAGAAGTCTTATAATAGGTCTTTAAGTATCACCGGTCGGCATGGTGATGACAGAGACCCATGCAGTACAACCCCAATCGATGTTATGAATGGCCCTGGACGTAAAATAGATAGGATGAAACCCGGATCATACCGCGCAGTATTTGCTCAGCAAAGGGAAGACCTCAATACGAATATAATAGGGGGAATATGACGGCACTGAGTTTATGTAAGTCGAATATACATGACTATCGGAGGCCCAGTGTATACGAAGGATCTTTTTATGCCCATTTTTCAGCCCGAGGCTCCATTCTGTCCTCCATGATGCAACTCTGCTTTGAGGCTAGACCATTAACTAGATGATCAACGAGACATAACCCCAATAGTGCCTTAATATGTAGTATCTGCCCCCTTCCTTCTCGAGAAATCAACGCATTCGTGCTTGGCGCTCTACGCGTTCGACAACCCTGTCTTCCTTGCCTGTGCTTCGAGATGTTCTAACATTGATTTACTCAATGAAGGGTAGAACACCCCGACCCCAGTTACATGACCTAACTCTTGTAGAGCATCGCAGTCATGATTGAATAGAGGACTTGCCGAATCCAGGCCCGCGAGAGTATCTGCCAAAGTCACTAAGCTAGTACAAACTGCTCCGGGCTTGGGAATAGGCCAAAGATCCATTTCTGAGAGTGATCGGATGATAACTCCAAGCATCGCGGCCTCGCAAGCATCATCACGGTCTTCACAGAGGGTCTCAGTTGGCCTGGTTTCATTCGCAGAAGGTTAATCACCTCCTCATAAGGCTCTAACAGATCCCGAATAGCCGCTAGCCGATCCATTCGAATAATATCTATCTTGCGTTAGACATAACCCACCGCCCGGCAGAAGAACTTCAAAAGCGATATACTCACTATACAAATCTCCTGGCTCGAGAATATCGGAAAATAATCGCGGTCCTGATCCCTGTCGTAATATACCTGCAGGGGTGGTGGTAGAGTTCTTGATTAGGTATTTGGCGACAATTTGGAACTTAAGCTTATACCCCAGTTCCCAGGAGACCCAAGCTAGACGCTCCACGTCTGCATTGTTTAGGGATCCGAGGTGACCATTTTTGAATAGGTCATCTTCCCATTTCTCGACCCAAGGCCGGAGGAGGTGAGCCAGGTTATATTTATCGGTCAACACACAGTGAGTTTGTACAAGTTAGAGAAGGTGATAGTTTTTCCGGAGGTTTCGTTTTCATCTTCAAAACCAACCCGGCCGGGGACGCGATCGAAATGATAATGTATGATATCTAGAATCACTCGCAATATCTTCGGGTCATCATCGGGAAGGGCGACGGTCCATTTCTCACCACCAGCTTTGTCTGGCTGTACGGACTCTGCGAAACCGCCGTAGAGAAGCTTCTTCCAGACCGGAGAAGCTCGGGCAAGAGCTTTGGGGCACACAATAAAGGTAATGGCGTTTCGGCGCCCAACCGTAAGGCAAAGATCGCCATCAGGATCGATAACGACCGTAGAGGAGTTGGGATTTTTCTCAGGCTGGCCCGAAGTTTCAAGGCGCGGTGAATCTGAATTGTTGGACATCGCGGCGAATGTATTACTGATGTAGACGATTGGCGACTGGTTGCTCAGTGACTTTGTATTGGAAGTGGAATTAAATACCTTAGGAGGAGCGCAAAAAGAGAAAATAATTATCTACGACCTGGAAGATAAGATCATACAGGTAAAGATAGGTACCTACAAAGTGTGCAACTGTAGAATCTTGAAAACCTCGATTTATTTACACCAGGGAATGGGCAAGCACATACTCAAGATAATTAGGCAGGTACCTACCCACACATCCATGGAAGTAAAGTACCTAGGTAATTAAATATCTAAGTGCATCTGTGCCTACCTGCAACTGTGCAAGCCTACACATTGGCCTGTGCGTATATAAATGCATATGTAGTGTATCAACTAGTAAGTCGTCGATTGTTGGGTTGTGGTTATTTTGGGAGTCAAGTTGAATATTGTACAGCAAATACTGTAAATACTGGAAAGTACCAGCTGCAGGACGCTAAGACCACCTGGCCCCAGCTGAAGAGGGGTAACAAGCACAGTTTACTATTATATAAGCAACAGAATCCCACCTAAAACATACCTAGGTAGACAGCCCGAACATCAATATTTTCACCATCAACACACAACAAACGGCCCTGGGTAGGCGACTCCAACTAGACAATCAATTATCATGGTGCCATCTCAGTATTCATTTTCTTCTTACCGCCTCCTCTCAGAATCCTGATAGCATCCTCACTTAAAACCCGATACTGATTTGTTTAGCTCATGAATTTGACAGCCCAACCTTTTTCGCCTGCGCTTGAATGTGTTCCAAATGGGGTAGTTCGATCGGAGACCAATTTTGGGCAATCTTGATTATATCTGCCATATTGGGGATGGCAAGGCAGTTGTGACTGAGTGCACAGCTCTGTGAGTTGAACCCTTTGAGCTTCTCTATTAATTGTGACACAGAAATTTGAACTTTTTCGGGTTCGGGAACAGGCCAGAGGTCCATCTTCGTGAGCGAGCGAATGATAACTCCAAGCATGAATGTCTCGCATTGAGATTTCTCGTTCTCGTAACGGGAACCTTTACAGAGAGACTTGTCGCCGACATTACTCATTCGGAGATTGTCTACTGCATCCGCAATGGGCTTCAACAAACCGTCGATGATAGTTAATCGAGCCCCCGCAACGAAGCCTATATGGTGTTAGAAAAATAGTCATGTCTTAACAGGGGAACCCATCCGAGATATGCTACTGACTTCGAAGATCTCCCGGCTCGATACTCTGATAAAATAAAGCCTTGTGCGTATCGGAGCGTACTAATCCTCCTTCATCATCCGTCATACTGTTTTGGACCAGGTATTTGGTCGTGCTTATGAAATCAGTCTCCAAAGCCTAATTCCCATGTAATCCAGGACAGACACTCTATACCAAACACAGTCAATGTTTCAGTTTTGACACACTCTGCCAGACCATCTCTCCACCCTCTGACCCAGGGTCGAAGGAGCCGAGTAAGGTCGTATTTGTCGCTCAAAATAGTAAGTTTGTTGAATCACCGAAGTAAATGGACGTAGTAGTTGATGGATTGTTTGATGTGTGGGCTGATATAGGGATTTCGTCAAAACGATAATGCAGAATATTGAGAATTATCTGCACCGCAGCTGCGTCATCATCTGGGAGGTTGACAATCCATTCCTTACCGGTGGACCTATCGGGCTGTATGGACTCTGCGAACCCGCCGTAGAGTAACGTTTTCCAAACCGGAGATGCTCGGGCGAGTGCTTTGGAACAGACAACAAAGGTACGAGAGTCCCGACTCCCAACGACTAAGTTGAGATCGCCATCCGGATCAATGACGACTTTGGATTCTCCTGGAGACCGGATAGCAACGTTCGTTTTGGGGGGCTGGTTGGGATCTGTGGGAGGCGGCAGTTCAACATTGTCGGACATCCTGTTAAAGGGCGTATAACAGTATAACTAATGTTGGCCTAGTACAGTAACACAAAGAATAAATCCTTAGTTTATCAATGCGTAGTGGACATTGATACAAATATATACATATCACATCCCTAGATTATATACATACGTCGGTATTGAACATACACATTAGGTGTCTATCTACGATTGTTGCGAAGTTGGGTACCTACAATACCTAGGTACCTAGGTAGGTAGGGATTGATAACAGCGTAGAAAGTGTCAGTTGTAGTAAATTTGTGTCAATTGGTAGCAGCTGGGGAGGGGTAGCAGATCTGAATTGTTAAGTACCCCACCAGGAAATTTAAAACTTAACCCCGAACAACATTATTTTTTACCATCGACATTGACCATCGACAGACGATTTGATGCAATCATGGCAACAAATAACAAACCTGAAGATGCTCTGAAGACTCTAAAAATACTAGTAAAATCCACGACAGATCTTATATCCCAATTCGAAGCCTTACTCCATTCCATAGCAGTTAATAACGCCTCCGAAGCCACTTCTACGACCCCGCCATCATCATCATCTTCACCCTCGAATACCGAATCGATCGATCCTCTATCCTTAGCCCACGACTCTGCCACCCTAGTCAAAGCGCATACCACCAAATTATCCCTTCTCATTATAAATGAGCCCTTTACTCCTTCTGCTATTAGCAAGGTTCTTCGTGAACTAGTAGCCGGTCCGATTCCAGCACTTGCTTCCTCCGTTCAGCTTTGCGATGCCAACAAATACACTATTGTGGCCCGACAAGATCTAGCATGGCGATGTTATCGTGTTTTGAAAGAGCTAAAAGGACTCGTCGAAATCATACCTCTAAACGGGAAGATTTTACCCAATGCGCAAAAGAATGGTAGTAAAGGAGATAAGGGTAGTATGGTCGCTACCGGTGTTGTATGGGCTGCTTGTGATGATGTAATTCTCCTCAAGAAGTTGGGAATCGCTGGATTGCTCGTCAAAAAGGTTGAAGAATATAGAGACACCTTGAAGGACATCCTAGAAGAATTAAAGGAATATAGCGAAGAAGTAGACGATGATGATGACGATGACGACGAAGATGGTACCGATAATACCAACCAAGAAGAAAACCAAGCCAATCATATTACGGACCAAATACAAAATACCCACATTTCAACGCAAGAAATGCTCGACGACCTCATGAACCCACGACATATACCCAGAGGTGACCCAGATAAAATCCGAGAACGTTTAGAATCATGTCTCAAACGATTACGATTAACAACTTTACTCTATACTGCTATCATCAAGAGGCGATTAAAAGCGATGCCATCCCTACCTAGTACAACACAATCCACGGTAACGCAACGTCTTGATGAAGTACTCCCGTTGCTCAAGAGACTACCCCATCGATTTGGCGAGGTTGCATGCGCATTTTACGAACTCGATCGTGATACTATAGACCGTGCTATGGATTCTTGCTTTTTCGATGCATTCGCGGCATCAGAAATGTTGATGAAACCATGGGAAGGTCAAAGGGATGAGTTTACAGACTGGGCAGAGAAATTTCAAGTCGGCATCAAGAAACCGGATTAGTTATATATACTGGTCAATAAAAGGAACAAAATATATACATCAAATTGTCTCTTCGACTTCGTATGCGACGTATTTATCCTAAGCTGACGAATCGGGAATAAGGTGACATTCTATCCAGATACCTAGTCATTAGCCGTATCAGTAAGCTGACACGACATCATCTTTTCACAATTGGATCGCAACCGCGTTGAAGTTGACCTATTTAACCATTAGCTTTAGTTCAAACGTCCTCATATTGATAAGGGAGTCTTACATGTCCTGAAGATGGGCAAGCGTTAGAGATCTCAGGACCGGTTGTTGATTTTCCATTCACCGTCACAGTTACAGCACCAGTCTTTCCGGTAAAATCGACTTGATAGAATGAGGCCTTTCCGACCGAACTTGTCGCGCTCACAGGTTGGCTAGCACCTCCAATAGCAACGGTAATATCTCCGGGAGAGTTCGATAGGGCGATAATCGAGATTACGTCTTTGGTGCCACCGGTTGCTGAAGCACTTCCTCCTTGACCCCAGACGGTACCTACGATTCAAAGTCAACTCACGAATACCGGAACACAAGGAACATATTCGATACTTACCATCATCGCCGCAGACGGACGCAGGCGTGGTGCGGTACCATGCTACAGCACCTTCGGCCGGTAGATCCACGTTCGTGTTACCAGCCTTGTAAGCACTGATGAAGTATGGCAAGACGAAACGGAATGCTGTGTGATCGAATCCATTGACGTATACCTCAGCACCACTTACTATCTGTTTCGTCACGGGTTCGTTGATGTAACTAGACTCGCCATAGTCATTCCCTATTCACATTAGTCGCTCCCAATCGTCGACGTGCATACGTATATATGCTGATTTTACTCACAGGTGATGATTTCAATGTACTCAGGCAAAACGTCCAAGGCCTGACTCCAGCGGTCATACCATAAGGAATCGCTGGATGAGTACCAGTTCTTGTTCCATTGAGGAAGGTTGGTGTAGAAGTAGGGACTGACGCCCATCATATACGGCTTTCCTTGGAGGCTCGACTTATACGCTTGATCGTTGCCCGTTGTAATCGTGTATTCGTTCGCGTTGGGCCATGCACCCCAGTTAACTAAATTGCGTTATGTTAGTCCCCAAAACAGTTGCGGGTTACCGATGAATTATCATAAGGGGTATTACTCACAAGCACCGTCAATCTGAGAAAGCTTAGCTCCGACTCCTTGGGCACCTAGCGAAGACCAATCCGGAACCACTATGATATCAAGAATTAGCTACGCCGGCTCAATGGGGATAACCGTTCCGACAAGGCTACAAAAAGGCTTGAGGTACTTACAGAAGATTCCTCCGGTAGCAGATCGTACCGAAGCCCAGTTATCGGCAAAGTTAGGGCCCTCGAATGTCGAAACGAATGGTTTTCCGTCCACCTTATACTGACTACTAGCATCCTTATGGTCGTTAATGAGCGACGAGACTTGATCGACGGTCCAAGGGCTAGCACTTAAATCGGCCATATCGAAAGACAAGAACAAGTTAAAGCCGACGGACGAAGCCGTATCGTATGCGAGTTGAAGTTGTTCATCGTTCCATGAATTTCCATATCCGATATTGAGCGCAAAACCATCGATTCCGGATGCTTTTGCATCTGTGATATCCTTCTGCCACTGGTCTTGAGTTTGTCCGTCTGTTAAACCGACCATGTAATGGGCAAAGACCTGGCGGGCTCCACTACTTTGCCGAGGTTTAGCTACACCGGCTATGACGGAGGTGGCGAACGCCACGGCGCTTGCTATGGTGTTAAGAAGCATCTTGTATTGAATCGAGCACGTCGCGTACTACCCAGCAAAAAGAAGGCAACAAGATGTGACGAAGCCGTGATGATTGAATCAAACATTGCTAACTATGGGTTCTAGCTGTATATATATACCTACCTAGGGGTTTATAAATACAGCTTCCCATATGGAAGGTCCTAAATTTAAGTCTAAATCCTACTCCTGTTTAGGTGACATTAGGGGGTAGATGGGGTAGACCAAGCTCGTGTGGCTGCAGGGCTGCGACATGAGAGGCCGAGGGAATGGTCCGGGATTGGTGGTAGTAAATTATTGCTACTAAATTTGTTGTCAATTTTCATCGTGACACCCATACCATTCATAATCGTCGACAAGGTTAAGGTCGAGCTAGATGAGGTTATCATCGGATGACGAAGATGAATTATAAAAAGCTATGGCCGTCGGTGAGGGATGAGTAAGAGGGTGAGCTTTGGAGCTCTCATACCTAGGTACTAAGGTAGGCAATAGAGCTAGAATTGGGTTGGAGATGGCTAAAATGTTCTAGCTACGTCAATATTGGTCTTACTACAACATCTATAGATATATATTGCTGACTTTATTGAGTATTAGATGTGTAAGTCAGCATCAACATCATCTACGTAGCTAGGAGGCATAATAAAAAGTTGTTATTAACACTTGCTAATAGACGACGGGTGACAATTGAGAAATAGACCAGTAGGGTTCTGCGGAACTATCTCGGTGCTTCGCTCTTCGTCGATATTCGTCCATTTAAAGCGTTCGTAATGGGGGCTTGAATCTCGCTAGGTCTCGTGTTATGTGAGACTTGTGTAACTACGTGTTAATACCATGCTTCTTGGTCGAGGCTGATTTTTTCATTATTTATCACGTTCATCATGCTTTCGGGGACACATGTTTAAGTGATCTAAGAGTTTTAACTACACGGGTGAAAGGATGACCATTGATTCGGACACTCCTTTCTCGGATTCGGATTCGGTATTTTTAGAAGGGGTGAAAACGCCGCCGACCATCTCCACGTACAGGTACCTATATTACTTGGATCGCCAGCCTTTACAATTCCAGCTCTTCTACCTACCTAACCTATGGCATGTAGCTATTCTATCCTGGTTGGGCATTCCGATACAGAATGAAGACCATCGGCCCCTTTTGATGGGAAGATGGTAACTGATAGCTTGTAACCCCACGTTTCAATTCAGGAAGTCCGGTCGTGATGGGTCCTATTTATATCGACCGAGGACCAATCATCATCGTGTGATCTCCGATTTATCGCGTACGGATGAAACCGCCCGCCCCCTACACATGCGGAATTATAGTGGTAATCGCGGAATGAAATACAGGGATCTCAACAGCCTCCTTATTTCGGTAACGAGCTCAGCTCTTGGCTTCATTTTGTGGCGTACCGGTGTAGATATAGTGGCTGAAGATAATTTCCTCGGTCTTTTTTGCCCAGACTGGTTAAATCCTTCGAATGCTTTCTCCCCAAGTACCGTTTCTCCACTCCTTTCTCCCTTCATTTTATAAGGATTACGTCGCCCACCAGCCCTACTCGTTCTACGCATGTTGGCATGATATTAAAGGGACCAGACTACTACCGGAAACCATACGCTTGGATCTTGGTTCCTGGATCTCTATTAATAAGATCTTGCCTACTAGATCATCAACTCCAAATTTGGCAATGATAAGTTCGGACCATGGCTCCCCTTCATCCGTTTGTAGCCAATCCTGTCCGTCTTCCCGTCCAACGTCTACCCAAGGTATCCTCCGTTACTTGATCTTCCCCGGCGGGAGGATCATTCAATTGAGGATCACGTTTAAACATCCCGTTTGAATGGATCTAAGAAGCATCGTCGTTCACATATTTACTTTACTAATAACTAAGATCACTCGCTTTTTACTTCTAATAATTCCGTCAATCATCTTATCCATCGGACACCTAACCCGGTTTCTATCCTTAGTACCGTGTTATAATGCATAAAATGAGCCTCTACATACCCGCAATGTCGCTCTACCTATCTCAATTCGACTAAAGCGCCGGCGCATCATCTTCCAGAGCGCTTCGACTTTACTTCAATGATACCCTATTTTCTCCCCCACAAGTTCCAAGATTTATATCTGGCTAATTCCGCCAATCACTAAGATATCGTGTTTCTAGGCTAAGAACCTCGTCTCGGTTTTGTACTAAACCGAGAAAATCCAGGGGACCTTGACATTCTCGTATCCCATTAGGAGATGCACTTTTAATATACGCAAGCTGTATGGCAAGCTGCCTAGGTATGTAAGTATAACCAGGTAACTAGGTAGGTGATAATTATGACTTTGGATATAAATCGGACGATCTCCCGTCTTTGCATCGGAGCTTTTTGGATATTGTTGTTGGATGTAGCCGTTGCTTGGCTCCATTTTACATCAAACGGATCGACATTTACAAGTAGCTGAGTAAAACGACAGCAAGTCAACATGATGCTTTATCTTTTCTTCTTATCTGTATTGACCTTTGCTTCTTCGGTGTTTGCCGCTTTTGGCTTCACCAAGTCCGGTAGCAATTATGTCATTGATGCCGGTTCAAGCAATGCGCTCGTCTTTACTGTCAACGGAGGTAGTTGCGACATCACCTCGATTAAGTATCGTGGTACTGAGCTACAAGATTCCTCCCAAGGCACCCATTTATCATCCGGTCTTGGCTCCGCGACTGTCAAGGTTGAGTCAGTCACAGCCAGTATGTCATCAACTCCGGGGGTGATTCTACTCTACTCAAGTACTATGTCTTACGTTCTACTTAGGTTCCGTCAACTACGTAAAAGTAACATGCACTACCTCGACTCTAACACATTACATGGTTGTCAAAGAAGGGGAAAGCAACATCTATCTTGCTACCTACATTAAAGAAGAACCTTCAGTTGGCGAACTGCGCTTTATCGCCCGCCTGAAGTCATCCGTGCTACCCGAAGAGTATCCCTACGGCAAAGTGTCTACCACCTCTGGTAGCTCATCTACTGTTGAAGGCTCTGATGTCTTCGTTGTGGACGGGGAGACTCGCTCAAAGTTCTACTCGAGCACTCGATTTATCGACAAGGATGTGCAATGTGTGTACGGTGGCTCCGATGTCATCCACGTATGCGTTTTAGCACCACATCCAGAATCATCATCCGGTGGCCCATTCTTTCGCGATATCGAAAGCAATAATGCCGGTGCTGCGACCAATCTTTATTGGTATATGAATAGTGGTCATGTTCAAACCGAATCCTACCGAACCAATGTCCTCCACGGACCTTATGTCCTTGCTTTTTCACGTTCGGGTGTCCCTAAGCTTCGTGATACCGATACATCTTTCTTTTCGGGTCTAAGTGTCACGGGCTACGTTGCAGAATCCAGCCGCGGTTATGTTTCCGGGACAGCTTCTGGTGTATCAAGCAGCTTCCAAATTGTTGTTCATTGGTATAACTCCGCGGCGCAGTACTGGGCTATTGCATCATCTAAGGGTGCTTTTACGTCTCCTGCAATGAAGCCTGGTACTTATACTATGGTCTTATACCAAGGCGAATACAAGGTTGCTACCACTACTGGTGTTTCAGTTAGTGCTGGCAAGACTACATCTAAGGATATTGCTAGTACCGAGACCTCACGAAATTCGCTATGGAAAATTGGCGAATATGATGGTCAACCTACTGGATTCCTCAACGCAGATAAGTTTCTTCGAATGCATCCTTCCGACTCACGTATGGCGGCGTGGAAACCTGTTACCTACACTGTCGGATCTTCATCACTGGATCAATTCCCTATGGCATTATTCCAAACAGTCAACAACCCAGTGACCATCAAGTTTACTTTGGGCTCCGCACCTGGTGCTGCAACCCTCCGAATTGCGACAACTTTATCTTTTGCTGGATCTCGTCCACAAGCTAAGGTCAACTCATGGACTGCTTCTGCACCATCAGCACCTACCAAGATTGATAGTCGTGGTGTAACTCGTGGTGCTTATCGTGGTTATGGCGAGGTTTATGATGTTAGCATTCCTTCTGGAACCCTCGTGAAGGGTGAAAATACCATTACCATAACTTCCATCTCGGGTAGTAGTGGTAGTACTTTCTTAAACCCCAACTTCGTAAGTCACCCATCCGCTTTCACCCAACCTTCATAAGTGTCTTGATTAACGAAGCCGATAGATCTTTGATGCCGTTGAGCTCTTTACATAGGTCTACCTAGATACCTGAGACCAGGATCAGTCATTAGTATGATATGAATGTCCCACATTGCAATCTCACATTGGGTGACGCGTTTATTGACAACCCAGTCCTTGTTATTGATCATTGTCTTCAACACCTAAAGTCATTCTACCTTGATCTAATCATCTTACAGCCCTTTATGAAGTATTCTAACAAGTCTAGCCTTAGTTTTCATCCCTTTCCATAAGGTACGACCACACCAAGGCACACAACGCAATAGCTACTAAATACATCCACCACACCAACCCAATCACTCCCTCTTCCACACCTAACGCAAACACATAACCCCCAATCGCCGGCCCAATTGCACGAGCTAAACTTGCAAGCATATTACCAGCACCATGTATGGTTCCTAAAACCTTTTTCGAGGGTGCTGCCTCCGTCAATAGAATAACAGTACTGGGAATAGCCATGGTACGTGCCATAATCTGAGCACATACGACCAACCCCAAAAATACCCATCGCGGTCCATCCTCACCGGCTCCTGCAAGAAGCGATAAATACGGTGCCGCCGCATACGTAACAGGAAATAAAAATAACGCAATTCGAAAAACACCACGCGTACCGATCCGCGCTTGTAATCGTGGATAAATAAACAATTGTAGTAAGATACCGCAAATACCGAAAGTCGAAAGCCATAGGCCAATTATGGACGATCGTAATCCTAAACCACCAGCGAAAGCAAAAAATGAAGCTTCGTCGTTATTGGCTGGAGGACTACTTAGATAAACGGGAAATATGTGCATAAATGCCGAGTTGTGTAACGGAAGTAATCCAAAGGAAACCAGAGCACACAACACTCTTCGTGTCCAAATTCCCCGGAAAGGAACATTTTTGGTTCCAGGAGGTGCTGGTGCCAGTACAGGCTTCTCCGGTTCTGATTGAGCTTGTCCTAAGGATGTATCTTCGCTGCTCTCTATCCTTATGTATTTCTGTCGTTGTTGTCTCGGTCGCAAATGTCGGAACCATCGCACAATTGTCGCTCCAGCTCTAAGGCCGATATCACTATGCTCTTCCTTTCCGGGTAGTGTCTCTTTAAGGCCTGCTACAGCCAGAATAAGAGATGCTCCCAGCAAAGCAGCATTTAAAAGTGCTGGCAACGCGTAAGGATAATCAATCGCCCACTGTACACCATCAGGACTCCCAACCGTGTTGAAGATTCCCTGTGGTCCAAAAAGCCACGCCAAATTGACAACAGGCTCTGCGAGACAGCCTCCAAGCGCTAAACTTGCTACCATACCCGCGTTGAATACCAGAGGTAGTAAAAGGAACGCCTTAGTCTGATATCTTCTCTCGCGTACGACTTCCGCCGTCACGGTACGCATAATACCAACATTTCCATTGGCGAAACCTGCGAGAACCCGCCAGAAAAGCAACGCGCCGAATGACCTCGAAAACCCAAATCCAATATTTGCTAGCACCGAAACCGCCAATCCACCTACGATAGACAGTCTTCGTCCATGTTTATCTGATAACCGACCCCATGGTAAACTGACGAGGAATTGTGCTAATGGAAACGCAGCCACCAATAATCCTGAGAATTCGGAGATACGAGCGGCAGCAGCATCAGTAGATTCTTGTGATTGGTCATCGTCTATCGGATTTGGATTTCCTGGAGGTAGAACCGATCGTACGAGATAGAAAATGTATGGCAAAAGGCAGACATTGGATAATGGTTCAGAGAGACGACAGAGTGATAGAATGAAGAGTTGGTCTTTATTCGGTAGATCACTCCATCGGACTTTTGTCGCATTTTGTGTCGCTGTGGTAGTCTCGGTAATTGTTCGCTGGCCTCTGAAATCTTGGGTTCTTGATGCCATTGCTTGAGTTTCGATATCCGGCAGATCTTGTTGTTAATGACTTGTTAGTTCCAGCTATTAAAAAATTTATGGATCAGGGATTGCTTCGAAGTTACTTACCATTCCCTGAAGAATGTGAGGTCCCTGCCTCTTCACTTACTTCCCGACCCATCTTGTATCCTAAACCCTACTATCACTAATGAAGTCCGTCTACTTCAACACCACAAGAACCCAATTGATAGTATCATCGCTTTTCCGAGCAAGGCTCATATACGATAATGCTGTTTTATCTCTCGCTTGGTAGGAAATATTTAAAAGAACTGAGTCGAATGGTATTTTATTATGGTCTACCTGATTCTCATCTATCAAGAAATACACAGTTTAAGGGTGACGCAACATACCATAACCCCCCTTTTATATGATTTATATATACCACCTACGGAAGATCACTCCGTTAAAGGTTCATAAGGGCTAAATTCTCAACATCTCGTCATCGCCAAATTTATTCATTGACTCGGTCACTCAATTACCCAGACCAAATCTAGCAATCCGAATTAGAACCAGGGCTCATCCAACTCCGACTCGAGGTTGTCTTATAACGGCAATTAACATGGTGTCTAGGGTAGTATCAATTCAATTTATCCGCATCCAATAATATCAACCATAGCTGGCAATGTTATCACACCCACCTAGACACTTCCTCCAATTTTTCTTAATACGTGTATTATGGTCTCCACGCTACTAAACGTAACAGATCTTGGCTTAACAGCCCCAGATGCCAACAAGTCGGGGAAATCAACAGGGGCATTACCTCTCCCCACGCAAGTTCATGTCATGCCATTGTAGTACCTAACGGAGACAGCTTCTTACCTGGATGGTAGGCTAATGCGGGGGTGGCACGCGGGCATTTTTCTTCAACGCGGGAGATCCTCCCAAGAGGATGGGTAGCTTATATACTTACCCAATCTTACTAGTTATAGAATAGGAAGCTGAACGAGGCCAATGTGCTAGTTAGCTCTAGATGAAATAGACGAATGTTACGACGCGGGGGCAACATCAGACTATAGGTCAAATTTGAACTTTTGTTGAGGGTGTGAAGCGTCCTATTTTGCGTTGTTTTATAGCTGTATGGATGCTATCTACCTAGGTAGTTGATTTTCAGCTCTTCCCGACTAGTAACTGTATATTTGCTTCCTCTGTTCCATCTGTTTTTAAGGCTCAAAATTCATTAGAAGGCATTCTCGCAACGTTTCACGCGGTATTCTTCTTACTGTACACTTCTATCTCGTCCCAAAATACTCATATTGAAATTTTGGAGTTACCATGGCGTTGGTAACGAAAGCGGATATTCGACTTCACCTATTGTGTATCTTTTTTGCGGTCGGATCATTCGTTTGGGGGTAAGACACCATTCTTGTTAGATTCCTCTTGCGCTATTTCAATCCACTCATTACCGGATTCCCCGTCTGAAGCTCAAAGGCTGCCGCAATATTGCACAAGGATTAAGAGCCGCTGCTGATCTTTCCCACATCGTATAGATACAATGTCGGTATCCTCTCGTCTGTATTGGTTCATCCCGGATTTATTAAGGCGATGGGTCATCTTACGCCATCACGAAAAGGAGTAATCACCGCTATATATTATTTAGGAACATGGTACGGCTTCGTTCTTCGTAGAATGCTGCTGTCGCGTAGGCTAATGATACGGCAGTGAGTGATTGGTGTTGAGCTTTTTTTCTCAGTTCGCCTTGGCTTGTTGGCGCAGGGTGGCCGAAGAGACCTGAAATGACCCTGTTCGCTATCAATAGCATCAGAACGACGTTGCGTCCCTACAAATGTGCTAATAATCAATAGGGTTAAGCTATGTATTCATCTCTCATCCAGCTAGTGACCTCTTCGGGAGGCGATACGCGGCCTTAACTGGTATCTTCATTGTCGCGGTAGGCACAGCATTCGAAAGTGGTGCTACAGGCTCTGGTGCATATGCCATGATGATTGTGGGGCGTATAATCTCGGGTATTGGGGTGGGCATGCTATCGACATCTGTGCCCTTGTATCAGAGGTAAATCCTCCCTTTGGATAAGAACGAAAGGAGGCACGCTGACGTACGGCTCTTAGTGAGGTTGCTCCAGCAGGAAAGCGTGGAAAATATGTCGTTTTGAACCACGTCGGGTTTGTTGCTGGTTTGGCGGCCGGTTTTTGGTACGTGTATCATCTCATTTCAAGTCGTAGAATCAAAACCACTGATTGAATGGCTTCTAGGGTCGGATACGGCATAACTTTCTGGGAAGGCTCACAGTATAATGTGTACATTTCGTGGAGAGTTTCGCTCGCTGTCATTTTGATTCCGTGCGTTATTTTCGGAGTTGGGCTTCCATTCCTTCCTGAGACGTAAGTCATTCTGTTCTAAATGGGCGTCCTCTATGCTAGAAGCCTGTTTCGCAATGGCGATGCAATGCTAACGATAATTCAACTAGACCGCGCTGGCTCATCGAACATGGGCACTATGATACAGCTCATAAATCGTTGTACTGGCTGCGAGAAGGTAGTTTCACGGAATCTGAAATCGACGCCGAATTAGCGCACATTCGAGAAAATGTAGAAACGCATCGAATCTCGGGGGAAGCAAACTGGCTATCTCTATTCCGAGATCGAAATCTATTCGAAAGGTTATGGAGAGCATCTTTGCTTCAATTCATGGCACAGATGTGTGGCGCCACTGCTATGAAATATTACTTACCAACGCTGTTCGCAAAACTCGGTCTACCCACAAGAGTCACCCTAATGGCGGGAGGTATTGAGTCGACCTTAAAAATAGGCATGACGGTTATTGAGATGTTCCTTATCGATCGACTCGGCAGAAGGGTGACATTGACGGCGGGTTGTGTGGCGATGGGGTTCGCTATGTTGGTGAGTTGACTTGTCCTTTGTTACTCTCGTTCCTCTTCAATGTAGATGTAATTTGGCTAATAATTTTGAATTCAAGATCAATGGCGTATTGGGACAGGTATACCCAGATAATACCAACAGCGCTGCCGATGTAGTCTGTATTGTGTTCATTTTTATTTATGCTCTGGGTTATAGTATGGGTTTTGGTCCCGCAGCTTGGGTGTACGGATCAGAGGTAAGAATCGTTCAAATTGATCTTCACTATTGAGGTATTAACATAGTTATCAGATATTTCCGACATCAGTTCGAGCTCGTGGACTTAACTTTTCTGCTTCGGGTGGTGCTATCGGTTCTATTGTAGTCGCCCAAGTTTGGCCTGTTGGTATTGATACAATTGGTTCGAAGATCTATTTCTTTTTTATGGCGGTCAATTTCGTCTGCATCCCGGTGAGTCTTAGTAAATCCCGTACCAATAATTTATCGAGTGAGCTTTGGCTGATTCTGAACAATCAAGATAATCGTTCTCTTCTATCCCGAGACGAAGGGTCGGCCGTTAGAAGATATGGATCTTCTATTCAATAAGGCTATCGGAGGAATTGAAGACGTTGATGAACATTCCGAGCCTGTGCTACCTAAAAATGCTAGCCGTCCTTCGCAGAGTTGAAACTTTTGACAATTTGGATCAGATCATCAATAGATCTAATTGATTTAGTCCGACATACACTGCTACAAACACCTGGGTGTGGTCGGACGTCAACTTGGCTATCTCGGGTTCATCGGCGAGTACTAGAAATGTTAGATAGTAGCTATAGTTGAACGAGAAGAAGCAACTCACCACTTTGAGACAAAACATCGCGACCTCATTTGCTAAACTTCATGATTCCATAGCTGATAATCCGTCTATCCTTAATCTTGGCCTGCTCCATGAACACCTAGGTACTATTCCTAGTGGAAATAAAAACAAAAATAGTATTTCGCTGGTATCTACCAAACGCCCCTCCAATGCTATGTGTAATGATCCATCATAATCGTAATTAAGCAGATAGCTTAACAATTCCCATATCCTTCACTCTAAACCCATCTGAGCCTCATCTCCGATACCCCATTGACCTTGATCCCTTTGATGTCCTTGAATTTCTAATTCTAATGCTGGTGTAAGACTACCTTCGTCATCGTTCGAACGTAAACTTGCAGCCTCGCTTGTCCTTCTAGATCTATGTGTGCCACCCGTAGTTCGACGACGTAGCGAAGGACCAGGTAACCTGAACCTAGCCGATTTAGATGAGGTACTAAGGACTGAGACTGCATCGTCCTCTTCCCTAGACGTATTCTTGTCGGGTTCTGGATTCGTCGATACTTCTGGACTAGAAGTGGATACGGTAGATACTTCTATCCTCTCTGAGCTAGGTGTAGAAACTGGAGGTGGTCGTGCGGGCAACTCGGGTGGTGGGGGTGAATTCGAATGATCGGCAATTTCAACCAGTTCAGCATCACGATACCATTTACGTCGACGTGTCCAACGACCCCAACCATCATTTCCTCGACGACCATTCTGCCACTACATGATTGTAAGAATGATTAGCCCACTTAATTGGGTCTAATATGAAAAACGTACCTTGTTATCGTAAAATATCCACCCATTCTTACCAGCATCTGTGTCGTAATCGGGTTCATCAAGATCGGGTGCGCCATCGACACGCCATTTACTTCCTTCTACCCATCTCCATTTCGCATGTCCATCTTCTACTTCTGGTAATTCGAATTCATCTTTAGGAGGTACTACATTATTGTGTTCATCTGTCCAAGCCGCACGTTCGTAGGCGAATAAACTATTCGTCCATCCTAATCCTAACCAACGCCTTTGATTTTCGTATATGATAAATGTGAAGCGTACGCCCGAGTCCTTAGCCCCCGCACGGCCGCTATGTTTAAGAGCTTCCGTCAAGGCGGATGGTGAGATTTTAGCGGTTCCGTTTGGTTTCTTCGTCTTGGAAGTAGCTGTGAAGGGGTCGGCCTGTTTACCATTGGTACCTTCTGGCTTGGCCTTTGTTGGTTCTTCAAATTGTAATCCAGTTATTAATCTTGCTAATTTCCTCATCGTAGCGCTTCGCCATAACAGCGTTCGTGATACTCTACATACTCTAGAGTGCCAAGTAAGTAGAGTGGTCCCAAATACTAAGGCAACTCTTCTTGTCGTTATGATTCGTAGCGGTGGAAGTGTTAATGCTATCCAGACGGGAGTGATGGCTAATATACGAACGAACAATGTAGTCAAGGCTGGTCGGGTGGTTGCGCTAGTAGCTGTTCGTTGTGTAGAAAGGAAATCGGTCATTTCGAGTAAGGGTTCAAGTAGGATATTACATCTAGTCGTAAAGACTTTAACGGTATCGACGATCTCGTCCAACGTTTTTTGGTGTTTCGTACTAGTAAACTCGCTCGCGTTACGTTGATGTAAACCGTTGGCGCTTCCTCCAGCCGATGCGACCGATGCTTTCTTATCCTTGTTATTGGCGACACTTGGATGTTCGGTCCAACCACTACTTGATAACGGACTATATCTTCGTCCGTACATTCCACCTATTATACCCATGACTACTACGATTGGACCGGCGAATCGCACTACGACGTCGCCATAGAGTACCGCTGCCCAGAAGATGATGAGCAATAGGAAACTCTCCCATGGATCCCCGGTTGTCCATGTTAATAATCCCACCAATTTATTAAGCGGCAAGAGAAATGGATGGCTATAAGCTAGGGCGCGTGTGATTTGAGGCGGCGTGGCTAATAGCAAGGGGGATTTTTGGTGTACGAGAATAGTTGATCTTCGTTTGGCAGCCGAGGCGGCAGTGGAAAGGTTCGCGGGAGAGAAAGAGGCATAGGTAGGAGGAGCGTAGGTTGGAGGAGGATCGGAAGGAGTTATAAGACCGTCGACGTCGGCGCGGGAAGTAGATTTCGGGGTCGACATGTGTGTAAGCCAAGGGGTATCCTGAAGCGCGAAAGTAAAGAAAAGAAAGTGTTAGTCTTTTGATACGCGAAGATCATATTATAAGCAAAGTGATATAGATAATACAGATTACAGTATTTTGTTACTGTGCTATTCTGCTGCTGTTTGCTGTCCTATCTCTTGATATTTCACAGTGGTTGCCTGGATGTTATGAAATCATCCTAGACTGCTAAGTTGCTAAACTCCTAGATTGTCGGAGGGAATGGAAATGGAAATGGGAGTAGGAATACAAATGCGAATGCCGAGGTTTATGCACATTGATCATCATCTGGTCCGATGACGCCTTCAATTAAAAACGTATGAGACAACAGCTTTAAACCAATGCAATGGAAAGATGAAAAGGAATAATAATAATGATAATAATGGTTTGGATAGAGCTTACCAGAGCAGCCATCAAGGGCCGTAGTTAAAGAAAAAAAAAAAAAAAAAAGGAAAAGGAAGTTGTCGCGGGATACAATTCGAGACTGCTCTATTCTTGATCGCGGCTAGATTTAATCCGAGTTGCCTGCTGTCGTTACTGCCGCCACCTTCAAAACGACGTCATTTAGTGATGGTAGATCCTGGTACGCGTAACTGTAAAAGATACCTATTATACCTATTCGGTACATGGTAGATAGTTTAATACTTTTCACTACACGTATAGGTAGTTGTAGGTGATATTAAATAGATGGTAAAAACACATAGGTAATAATGAAACGAAAGGATCTAAGAAAATAGAATCAGCTTGAAGATATTTAAAACCATTTCTCATTAAAAAGATTAAAGAGAGATTGGTAAATACTATCCGAGATGATTCTATGATTCCATCTGACAAAAGAAATCTAGCTTGCCTGAAAGAGGTATCAGATACCTTGCTTAATTACCCAATATCGTTTAGCCTGCTGACCTAGCATGACTCCATTGCGGGGAAATAATGCTGACATCTCCAGCTCCTCGGTATTTTCACATGTCACGCCAGCACGCTCTGTAGCTAGGGAGCTTAATACATGTACTACCATCCTAGGTGAATACGTCAGGGATGGAACCCTAGGATAACCTCCACCTTACTTAATTAATCAAGAACGAAGCTGTTTGAAATGTCATATCAAATCACTTTATCATTAGAAGAATTTCAGAAACATGGCATTCATTACTCTAATAACGGGGGGGTATAAGTAGCCTGACTATCTAGTAGGTATCGTGTTAACCTGAGGTAAACTCCACCCCAACATCATGGCTCAAATCAAGGATCAATATAGCAAAGGAAGAATCGAAAAAACTAACCCCCCCTCCTTTTTATCCCCCTTCTCCTAGACCCTCGCAGAACGAACTGTCACCACCATCTTCTCGTCCATTCATGCCTAGGTAGTTGGAACATGGGGTAGTAGATCCCAACGTCGTTAGTCGCGTAAGCAGCCATCATACATCAAGTTTATATTGGATGGCGGGATTTACTTGTCGAATCCATTGAGCGAACCGGCGAGATTGAACCATACCGCTTCCCAACGGGCTTCCTTCACTGCGACTGAAAGCGAGGTTCACCACCGACCCGTCTTCGTGTACTAGCAAGACAAGACGGTGACGGTCACTCAACTCCGCCGCGTGCATTCTAGAAAAGCTAGTATACTTGCATGGGTCAATAGTAACGTTGCCCATTGGTCCTCGTCCCCGGAGGCTCTTTTTGTCAGGGCTGTAAAAGAGCTGGACGCCACGTTCCCCATCCGACTTCGTCCAATGCTGATTGTGATCGTCGTTGTGATATGTAATCAGCTCGAAGTCTGCATTAGCTGTACTGGGTACCGACATACTGGCGATATTTGCTACTCCCTTCTGGGAATCATCTCGGCTCTCGGCCTCAGTAGACTTGAACGCTATACCGAATCCGCTAGGCTGAGAAAGTTGAGGAGGTTGGCTCAAACCAGGTGTCATAGGTGGTTGGTTCATACTTAGAGTCGACTTGTTCGACAATACGTTTGGTACAGAGGATGTAGAGGATGTAGAACACGCCTGATGGGAGAGCTTACGCGCAGACTTCATACCCATTGCTACCGAATCTGCTGGATCCGATGGTCCTGCTGGTCCTGTTAATCCCGCCAAAACTGCTGGCCCTGATGAACCTGCTGAGCCCGCTGAACCTGAGGGTCCTGCAGGTACTGTTGCGTCTGTTGCATCTGCTGCATCTGCCAAACCAGCCTCACCAGCCTCACGCGTTTCAGATGTGGGATTAGCCTGCGAAGCTGATTGACCAGAAGTTTTTGTGCTTCGTAGAGGGTAAGACTCAAAATCAGCCTTAGCTTCCGCAATGACAGAAGGATCGTTGTCCCAATCATGTGGTTCGAGGTCGAGGACGTTATCGTCGACGTCGTTGGCTTCGTTGATGACCTTACCATCCACGTCCGCGTCGGATATCTCGTAATCCTCGTCACCTTCGATCTCACCACCTTTGTCCATCATCTCCCTTAGCAACTTTTCGGTTTCAGTCGTACCATTCGAAGTACTAGATCTAGCCTCCGATTCGAGATCTGAATCGACTGAATCATTGTTATTGCCAGACACACCAGTTCCTTCGGCAGGTCCATGAGCTCCATCATTTCCATAATGGCCGGTAAGAAGAACTAATGAGCAATATGTCAGTTGAGGAACTTGGGTAAAGGAAAAGGGGAACAAGAAAGTATAAACTACTTACCATTCATTCGATTCCTCTCTCTATCATCCCATGTCTTAAAACCTTCCCTCTCGGCAATCCATCGACGTGCAGCATTGAAGGGATCACTGGGATCAGATGGTGCGTCGGTCTTGTAGAGCGGAAATCTTTCTAGATCTTCAGCTGGGAGCCAGGCTACAGTCTGACTTTCGTCGAAGAACATTACTGGGAACCTCCTAAACTTGACTCTAGGACCTCCATTCGCGTACTCCGGCTTCCAACTAATGATCTTGTTGTCGCCATAGACGTAACAACCGGGCGGACGAGAGGATTTCTCCAGTAGGCCAGTATCCTTGAGGGTGGTTCCGCATTCCAAACCACTTCCGTCTTGCGCATCCCATCCTAGGATCATGACCGGGTAAATTAGGTTCTCTCCCCCATCAGCCGTGAGCTTCCAACGGCCATAATAAATGTGGAAGTCCTTCGGGTTTAGAATAATTGGGTTGCCCGGATCGGCGGACTTGGAATCCCTTGGTGCATTCCGAGATGTAGCGGTCTCTTGAGTCGGACCCTGGCTCGTAACTGCTACTTCGGGCGCAGTGGGAAGAATAACAGGAGCGTTGCTGGTAGATTCCTGCTGTTTGTTGTGAGTAGTGCTCAATCGTCTTGTCGTCTTAGAACTAGGCGATTTATGACCAGTGCCATATGATTCTTCTGCAAGTTTGTTGTTCAATTCCGCTAGCGCCTCATTGCAGTCCACTACCTGGTATCCCAGGGTCTTCACGGCTGTATCCCGGTTTCTATCCGGGAAGCCATGGTGGGAACCATTTAGGTGCGTTGCAGCACCCGTGACTGGGTTCGACTTGAAACGAAGATTGTGTTTTCCACACTTGAGGATGTACCACTTATGACTGCCGGCCGGCCACTCCACGATCGTATCCTTGTGGTCAGCTTTGCCATCCTGGTAAACTTCGTTGAATGCGACAAATCTCTGAGGAGCAGACTCGACTTTCTGAGGAGTGGACTCAAATCTCTGAGGAGCAAACTCAACCAAAGGTGTAGTTGCAGGGGTACAAAGGGGATTGGGATTGATGGCGGTATCAAGGCGCAGTCGCTTCGTATTATCCCCAGGCAAAGATGCCTTGCGTTTCTTGGACTGGATTCGCATTATTAGACGTCGTTCTCCTAAGATGGTTTCGTGATGTATGGAACAAATCCAGGGGCGATTTATATAATACAGCGGGTTTTTAAGCGGAAAAGCGGATGGGATCGATAGCATTCGCCGGTCAATATCCTCCGGTCGGCCAGGTCCATTACTTACATCTAGAAACTTCGAGGTATCACCAGCTGTGACGCCGATATCTTTACTCAGAGTTGGCGACGTAAAATGCGTTGCGGCGAATTCTTCATCATCGATTATCTCGCCTTGGTCGTGAAGTGTGTCGTTAGTGGGTATATTTAACTCAAGCTGGTCGTGAGATGTCGGTTGGTGGCGACTAGAACCTCCCATGTAATCTTTCTCGATTTTCTCGATTTGTTGCTTATGATTAGCCTCGAGGGTTTGGATTTCGTACTTAAAACTCTTGTCCGCCATGGGCAAGAGGACGTTCCGATACAAATCTTCAGGCAAAGCTGCCTTCATTTGCTCAAGGTTGTACTCATGGGTTAGGGAAAGGCATTTCTTTTCACTCTCTAGCATACCCTTTCGCAGATCCACAAGTTGATTCATGTTGGCGAGCCGGTTTGCTTGGAAACTCAAGCCAGCCGGAGAATCCATCTTGACTCGAGGAAATCAAAAGAAGATTACAAACGGATCAAATGAAGTGGGAATTCATATGGAAAAAGGTCCAAGGGGAATTAAAGTGACCAAACTAAAAGTGAGGCATCAATTCCAATCCTCGTGTAAAAGTTGCGTTCCTATAATAAGGTTGATTAGCAATGACGAGAAAGAAGGTAGTAGTAAACGATGGAATAAATATAAGAAGTAGAATATGTAAAACAAACCAGAAGATGAATGATGGTACGCAGTAAATGCGGGCCAGCAACGTCGTCTTGCTGCGTAGAGGAGTGATGAAGGTCACTAATGGGTGAAGAGAGTCTGGTACTCCGTATAGGAAAATGACTTGGTAGAGTAGGTAGAGATCAAAGTACGAGTAGGGGGTGGACAAGTATTGCGGTGGGCTGTCAACACGACAACAGAAGGAAGAAAGGATTTAAAAAAGGTAAACGAAAACTGTTCAAGGTCGAGAACCAAGATTAAAAGATTTAGAAGGGGAGGTTACTCGTAATAACGATGTCGTTTTTTGCGGATTTGACGAGCACCTTCAGTATTGGGTAGAACGAATTTTTTGTCATGCGAGGGTAGTTGCCTATACGAAGGAAAGGTAGGAGGCGTGTATCCTCAGTACTTGGGTAGGCAAGAAATCAAAGGTTGGGTGAGGGTCAAATAAATTGATCGAGAAAGAAAAAGAAGTAACTCGTTGGTGTTGAAGTGATGGGTGGGTGACTTCCAATGTCTGGACCTACCGCAGCAACTACAGCACCTATAGGAAGTACCTAAACCAACTAATGCGCATACCTATCGTATGTACCTTCATGTAGATAGGTAGTAGGTAGTAGGTAAGAGCCTAAGATGTAGGTGGGTAGAGACCTGGAGGGTTCTGTACCTACGTTGATAGGTACGTGTATCCCCCGAAGAAGGACGCGAAGACTAAGCGCATGTACTCGCCTTTAGTGTTGGAGAAACCCTACTGATCTTGGCTTAGTCCATTAATTCTTACTTGAACGAAGAAGGTGTGAAGCACCTACATATGTACACATGTACTTATATTCGACAGTGGGAAGTTACCCGTCTTTAAATAAGGTCCCAACGAGCGCTAATGGCTAAGCTGGAAAGGCAAGTACTGCAAGGACGACGAGGAAGTGAGATTCGACATTAGAAGGTAAAATTTTAGGAGGTACATATACAGCAGGGTACCCAAGTATATACTAAAATGACCATCATCAATTGATACATGTATGCCTTGGGCAGAAAGGTACTTAGGTATCTACAGAGAGAAGGGCGCCATATGCGAGTACAATAATACGTGATAGAATAGAAGAAATTCATTCGCCTCTCATTTCCTTCTTTTTTCTTTTTCTTTTAGAATGTCAGGTAACATCGTAAACATTAAGAATAACCACTGGAGGATACATACATTAATTGTCTGTACCTAATATTAGGTACGAGGGACCTAAATTAGTTAGTGTGCGGGCTGTTCCGGCGTTGTGTCTACTGGTAAGACGGGGTAGTAACGCCGCTGATCGTACTAGTGTTATGGGGGTTTAACGTATTAACTATACGACGCTAACCTCGATTGGGGACTGAATAACAACTTCATTTAATCCTTTCGAGATTTCGCCGTTTAACTTGCTTTTCACTAACGGCGAACAGCTTTTATTAATACCTTTTATCCACCTATTGAGTAGTAAGTTATGTATATATATTTTATCGCCTTAGTTCGCCGTATACATGTATACGCACTTAGTACCAATGTAGAGTATCGGGGGTATCGGTGGGAAATGCGGCGGGGAGGGGTACATGCACCCATTTAATTGGCAGCTATAACCACCTGGGTAATTACAAAGCTGTAAGAAGGCGCTATGTACGTTCTTACTAGATGCGTGTATATGTACCTAGGTACTCAAACAGCTGCAGCTACCGGGTAGTGATAAGTACCTACCTATGGAAGTACAGCAGTGACCTATCCGTATGCAAGCCACTGGACCACAGCGTCGGGTTACTAACTCCAGATGTCCGTAAATAGTGGTATGAGATGAGGCCAATTAAATCTAACTACCTAACTGTGTACCTAGGCTCTAGAGTTAGTTGCGGCGTTAGATACAGACGAGGTTGAATTTCAACTACAAACATACCTAGGTACACTTATCTGCTGGATGTACGCAAAGACGTTATTGTTGACCTCAACATCTTCATAGGTAGATAGCATACTTAAGTATCCTTCATTTAATTTGCTATGGGTTATGAGAAATGACATGTCACATAGTACCTATTCATTGTCAACACACCCAGCCAAATAATTTATCTACGGCTATCCTCCCCTCCTTTTCATCAAGATATGTCTACAAAATTCCAGCCACGATTTTATTTCAGCAATAGACGACCAATCATAATATTGTACCTCACGCAGGTCTTAAAACTACCTAGCACATTACGTTCAAGTCTTTCTAACAAACGGACAGTGGTGACACATGGTATTAATAACCCTACCCGTAGGCACAATGTCCGTTTCATTGTATCGTATCGTGGGAGGAGCCATTGAGGGGCAATATAGCAACATAGCCATTTCTAATATGGCCTCAGAACAAGTCGGATGTGTTGTTCACAGAAAAGGCCCATCGGAAGGTTATCCAGCCACCTAGAAAAGACGTAGTGTAACATAGTGTTGGCCATACTGCCTAGGTACCCGAGGCTCATGGTTCCTGGGGAAATATACCTAGGTAGGTAGCGTTTGAATTTCCCAAGCATTATACCCAGTCATCGTCGTTTTTATCCTTGTCTTCCTCTTCTGCATTGTCCTCCTCATCTTCATCATCTTCATCATCTTCATCATCTTCATCATCTTCATCATCTTCATCATCTTCACTACCCTCGTCATCTGCATCCTTCTTTTCACTATCCATACCATACGATTCTTCTAAATCATCCCAATCAGTTCCCGAGAAAATCCTCCCACTAATGATGTTGAACATATCTTTTGACCGAAAAAAGAACTTTCCCATCTTTGGATCCTCATTATCCTCTGCATTCTCTTCATCTTTAAATCCTGGATCGGCGTACACAAGTAATAAACCATGATCCTCGATATCTTCGTTTGTGACGACAATAAAATAATCAGGCATCCAACCAATTAAAGAAGCGCCCCCGTCAGTTGGTTTTATATCTTTATCCATGGCGATATGGGTGGTTATCAATTCGGTAAGGCTTTGACCAGAGAAATCCGGTGTTGGTTTTGCAACGCGTACTACTTTATTTTCCATATATATCGTTTCCCATTCTTCTTGTGGAATTTCGGCAATCTCTTCTAGGCGCGACATAGATATGTTTGGCACCATCGTATAGAGAGGAACGGAAGCAGATTCGGTGTTGGTTTCGTCTAATACCTTTACCATTTCTGGTTGGAAAGGAGGAAGTGATAGGTCTAATGACTCAATTGCCATGATTGATGAATGCAACAAGGAATAAATTTATTAATTCAATCTTGAATTGAGGCGCCAATTAAAAGAAGAACATATCTAAGCAGACAAAGTAGCAAGAGTAGGAATATATAAGATTCGAGGCGTTTAAGAGACGAGTTCATACGCGAATGCGAAATGTTGGAACTGATTGTTGGTGGCGGAGCTACCGTTGCTTGTTGGTTCACCCACTTACCGCTGTATGCATGCAAGTACTTTCTATAACTGGAATCCCTTAGCTAGAGAATTGGAAACAGGGGGAATTTGGACGATCATATGCATCAAGTTTGCCGAAAGTTCCTTGTCTAAAGCCGGGACATTTGTCGAATCGGTACGTTTACCTAGGCAGCGCAACATTGGATACTCGGTTGTGTTCCAAGGTTTACTTGTGTGGTTGAGGCTGGATATTGGGCGAAATAACTACCTAGATAGACGATCGCGAAAAGAACTTGAGGTGAGTAGTTCGGCGAAGTTATTGTAAGATTTCGCATTCAATAATAGTAAGGACGTGCTACGGTAATATGTCGCTGTCTATTCTGGCTCATGTTCATTCTACCATCATTAAGCTAACTAGGATATCCTTATCGTACACTTCTTTACATGCGATGATAGAACGACGAGGTAACTTGTTTGATATGAACATCGATGGGTACATCTTTCTATGCTCCAGACATCTCATCCATAGAATTAACTCTAGCATATTCATTAGGACCAAGACATCAGGTTTAGGGACGACTTAACAATCAATTCATGACGTCTAGCTCGATACTTGACTATTTGCGATACCATAATATCAAAGCATCAAAACTTGATTCGAAATAATCTAGTCATAAATTCGAATCAGATACATTAGGTACCTGGTATTCATGGGAAACCATCTTTCCATCCTTTCCGTCAAGTTCATCACCCCACACCAACTCCAGAATAATCCCATTCCTCCTTGAGAATACATTTAGGGAATCCTTCTTTTGCAACAAGTAGTAAAAATCAAAAGGGTAATATGGATCTACCAGAATGAACACCAACCAATATAATGTTGGCATAGGTTCTCTAGTTTTGTTGCTTCCATAATCAACTTATTGACTTGTGTAACGACGTCAAGTTCTTCGGTCGGCTTAAAATCGCGACCGGTTAATTTTTGATTTACGCGGTCCAATACCTCAACAGCACGAGCATTTTGTATTTCGGCCATTTCCCCTTCAAGTATTTGGCCAATACCATTGATTAAGCTTGAGTTCGTACGAGCTCGGGCACGAGATCCAGGAGGACCACCAGGGTGGGTTGTGTCTGTGGTTCCAGCGGGTTGTTGGGCGAGGAATTCGGAAGGTGGATGTTCTGCGTCTAAGATACTTGGTCTTCGAGCACGTTGAGCACCAGCACCTAAAGAGACTTCTCGTTCGGAACGGAAATTAGGACCAACGGGGGAGGCAGCATTGGTAAGGCGCCATGTTAGTAAGGGATCATGAATGAACTGTAGTATAATTATGTTAGTGATATGGCGATATTGAACAATAGCAATGATGACAAGAAATGGTAACTTACGGCTTCCAAGACGGCCATTACACTCTCCTTGTTTTCGCGAAGTACACGCATGACATGTTCACATGTGATTCGGAAGCTACCTTCAATATTGCTAACTTCCATAGCATATGTAAGCATTCTCGTGAGACGGAATGGTACTCTTTCGGGGTACTTGTCTCGTTTCATGGCAACTTCGAAACAATCGCCGAAGTCGATATGAATAATCTTTCCGGTGATACGATCTAGCATCAAATTGCTAGGATGCCTATCACCTAAACCAAGGATATAGCCGACCATACTCATGACACCTAAGCTTCGTGTGTAGTTGGTTCGTCTTTCAAGCCATGCCTCAGAACTCTTACTCTTTAGCCATAGGACACGATACAAATCTTGACCGGTAGTGTTATCTAATGCGTAACCGAATACCTCGACTTTTTGCATCAAGGTTAAATTGTCGTAGTCCGGTGCCATCTGTAACATAATGCGATGCTCTATATTAAGGAGGATCTTGCGGCTTTCCCGGTATTCGCGGATAAGTACGTGTAAGGTGTCGCTATTTGGTACCCAGCCTAGGAGACCTGAATTTTGGCTAAGAGGAATTGCTGGGTATCTCTGAATACCCAGATGGCGTTTGTAACATTCTGAATCGTTAGCGAGTAGAGTATTGCATAAGCCGAATAATTGCATGACACGTTCATCTTGTCGAATATCCTCATGTCCCTTGAGGAGGAAAGCGTATGAATTTCCATCGCTACCGTTGGTGTTTGCTTTTCTAGGTCGTTGTTTCGAATTGATCACGCTGAATGTCGTATCGAATGATAATATGCGAACGATAGGAGCACCACTACGGTACGTTCCAGGTACAGCAAGGTCAAGGTTTTTGGCGGCTAGCAATTTCGGAGAACAATACGCCAATTCGAGCGATGACATCTGTGGAAGTTGTCTGCCGATTCGACGGAATACTTGGTAATATAGATCCCATGCTTGATTGAGATCATTGACGTCGTGGCTACTTTCGTATTGGCGGCACCATTCTCGTGCTTCCGTAAGATCCCGACCAAAAGTCTGCGCGAAACTTATCTCACGTAGCGTTTCGGGACCACGTTCAAGCAATTCATGTAATGGTCCGAGTGTAGCAAACATGCCTTCAATGTTATGATCACCAAAGTACAATCGAGAAGCTTCCTCAAGGCCTTCATGCCAAAGTTCATGCCATAATACTGCGACCCGAATAAGCTCATGACTGACCGTGTCGGCTTGTTCGACTAGCTTGGCACTATGCGCACGCATACTATCCATAATCAATGCTGCCGACTTGGATCTTCTAGAACTCTGAGCCGACTTCATCGCTACGGTGAGTGGATAGACCAAGGCTTGAGGGTGGTTACGTCCAACATCGGCGAGTAAGTTGTGAATAGATTGACGAACTCGGGTATTGGGTTGGTTGATACGCGCGATTAATTGAGGGATCACCTCTAACCATGTATCAACACTGACAGTACCGAATCCTTGCGTTACTGCAGCGTTGACCTCGCTGCTGCCACCGTGAGCGAACCACAATGTGAGGAGACGTAATGTATCTTGAAGGGAACTTCCTGACGATAATGCGATAGACTTGAAAAAGCCTTGAACAGCAGGTACAACATGATTGATAATGATGGAAGCATCTGCTCTCGGGGCATTCCTATCACCAGGAGGTGTAAGAGCTTGTACAATTTCGAAATTTGCTAGAGCCCATGCATGCCAAGCCTTGTACCACTTCGGATTGTAGTGTGTGGCTTTCGAGTAGGATGTTAGAATATCTTGGACGTTATGATTCTGCCAGTCATGCTTATTCAATGCTACTTGCCATTCTCCTTGTTTTAGGAAACATTTGGCGAGAAGAACTGTCTGATCTTGAATGATCTTTTGCGCCCTTACGCTAGGCATTCCAGTATCTACCGCGTTATGGAAACCATAGTCGCTCATCGCGTCGATTCCATTGGGTGCGGTCTGTATGGCAGCTCTAGCCATTTCAAGACCATGAGCGGACTCATTCGTGAACTTTCGGAGACAGTATAGTGTCTTTTCAGGATGACCAGTCTGTCGTAATTTCGCTCCTTGACCGTATTCCCAATAGAATTTCAAGACGGCGTAAATAACCTGGGGTGGAATCCTAGTTGCCCCTTGTAGTTGAGATTGGCCATCTAGACTCCAATACGGTATTATTGTTTCGAGAGATTGTTCTGTACCGATGAGTTGCTTGAGGGATTTCTCGGCTAATCCCATTCTTCCAGATTTTCGACAGAGGTTCGCAAATTTGATCCACATATGCATGTTCTCAGCTGGAGTGATGACCAATCCACGTAACCTAAGCATTCGTTGCCAGACTTCCACGTTTCTTTGACATCCTTTCAGACGACTCTCCCACGTACGACGCATGGTGATTTTCTTCCTCTCATCTGCTTGCTTATATACAATAATCTCTTCGAGTTCTGCAAGCATCTGTACCCGAACAATAACCTGATAAGCACGATTGTAAGATTCGCTCACGAGGGCGCTTAATTCGGTATCAAGACCTTCCCGGGTTTGCTGGATGCATTTGGCAGCAGCTTGGAATTGGTTGCGGTGTAACGCTAGTATCGCGCCGAAGAATGAACGATCAGGTGAAGACTTCTTCATGGAGTGTAGGTAGTTATCCATCGAGTCCCATTTGCCTAGACCCCAAGCGGCCGCAGTCGCTAGAGGGGCAATACGTCTTTGAATTTCCGGTGCCGAATTTGCCCATGTGTTACTTGTTAAGTTGGCCAAAGCATCCCATTCGCCAAGAGCATGTAAACAACGCATCTTGCCCATAACAATATCAAGAGGAACTGCTTGATCTCGTGGCATTTCCGATTCTCTCTTGTTGTAGAATTGTAAGGCCTCTTCCCATCGCTCTAATTTTTCAAACCATGTCTCTCTAAGCTGAATGCCATCTTTGTAGAGCTGCGCCTTGCGAAGAATGCCTATAGCGGCATCATATTGTTGAAGCTTGTTGTTTATAACAATCAAGGCTTCTACAGCTGGTCCACTTTGATCTTGTAGGAATTCCAACTCCTTATAGTGGAGAGCTTTCGCATATGCATGACAACGAGCGGCTTCCCTTCCGAGGACCCTAATATCAATAGGCAAAGCTTTGTCATCATGTTCCATGAACTCAGCCAGATTGAGTAGGAGTCCAAGTAGATCTGGTGGTACATTCTCCGAGCGTATAGCGTTCTCGATGTTTTGGATGAGTTCATCTTGGAATTGTTCGTATAACTCGCTCCAACAAGACACAAAAGCCGAGTTGAATAACTCACGAGCTAGTGGTAAATGTACACTAGCTAGAACAGCACAGGCTCGTAGGGCATGATTTGGTGATTCGGTTAGGAGGGTGGTACTAAATCGACGAAGCCATTCTTGCCAATCTTCCTTGGTCGATTTACCCTTAGTATCCCAAGCAGCTTTTAGATGTATCGCATTCATCTCGAGTTTCTTGTTTCCAAGGTCGGCAAAGGATGGTTCATCTAGTTGGTCGATAAATCGTGTTTCTGAGCTTAGATCCTGTGGTAGAGCTTCTCCCTTTTGCAACTTGCTGACTAGTAGCTCGTAGTTTTGGTGTTGAATTTGGTTACCTTGTAAGACCTTGGTAACAGTCCCCATGAAATGTAGATAATCCCTTCCAAGTTGTTGGATGAGAGCGCACAACGTATCTAGTGCTGCTACTCGTAGTGACGACTCTCCACTAGCAAGGATTCGAGTTAATGGATGGATAATTTTGGCCGCGTAATCGTTTAGATTGACTTGACGGGATATCTTGCCCACAGTTTCAATAGCGGACTTGCGTAGGAATGTCGGTTGACCTTGTTTCTCAAACGTACGTACCACCACCGGGATGATAAGGTGCATGTATTCTTCACTGCTGGATCCGAAAACAAGAAAGGCATGTAAGACTTTTTCGGAAGGAATTCGTTTCGTAGTCGAATCCTTTTCCAAGACACCAAGCATAGCTGGTAGTAAACCTGCTAAATAGATCTTGAATTCTCCTTCTAACGATCTCGAAATTGCCTCAATTAACGATAATATGGTAGCTTGTAGCGAGGGTGATGTATTCCAGTAATTGTGAAGTGTTTCAATTATCTGGGGTAGATAATTTCGGATGTGTTGACGCACAATGCTGACAAGAGTCGCTAATTGATTGAAATAGGATTCGAGCCGGCCTGGTGGACAATCTCTTATCACCTCTAGGAATGCCGGAATAATACGATCTAGGAAAGAAACGCATTCTAACCCAAGAGTACGGAAGATGTTCATAATAGCTTCAATGACCGCAGCGTGATGTTGAGCCAGAGAACTATCTTTGAGGATGTTCAGAAGAGCGTTAATGACAACAGTAGGATAATACTCCTTATTCGACGGAGTTAAACCTGTCATCATTAGTGATATATCGGTCATTCGGTTGGTTTCGACACGTCGTCTAGCATCAGGGGCTCGTTCTTCGACTTGCTGTGTATCATTTTGGTTAGCATTTTGTTCAGACTCATTTTTCTTGTTATTAATTCTCTGGGGCTTCTTCATTAGGGTGTTCATTTTTATGCCCTTATACTTCTCATGCCTTAGCTCGAAATCAGAACCTTCATCCGAGTAGAGAAGATTGATATTCTCACTCGTAGGGTTTCCTCGCTTATAAGCACGTTGCCAGGTGTATTCGTCTTGGGGATTCTGTACCTGATGTCTGTAGGGATCCAGTGCACCTAAAATTCCCATAAGCTTAATCGTGCCTTGTCGCAGAGGTCCTCTTTGAGGTTCGGCTCGAATGATGTGTTGAAGAAGATCGAGAAGTTCCGGATATTCGAGGTAAGGATCAATAACGTAACCGGAGTTACTCGCAAGTTGACCTAACGTGTGTAGAGCCGCTTCACGTTTGACGTTGGAGGCATGATCTTTCAACGCATCAATGATGATCGGCATAAGCTTGTCCTTATAGGGAAGCATGTCTTCACCTCCAACTGTTGCAAGTTCGCCGATTGCTTTGAGAATAGTAGCTGCGACGGCATGATTTGTATCAGCAGCTTTTGGGAGAAGCACTGAGATCATGGGTTCGACGTATGGTTTGATTAATCCTTGGGCATTCTGTACCAAGTGACTAAGAAGTTTCGCGCTCTCTTCTTTGTTACGTGGGGCATCCGAAAACTCGAGTTCCGTGAGCATTTGAATTAGAGTCTTGCGTAGGGATGGAATGACATAGGCTGGATTATAACGCGCAAGGCGTCCTATGATGGATATAGCTACTTCTCTGATACCAAACACCTCATCGTTTAGGGCGAAGAAGAGTGTACGGATATTCTCCGCTTTGGCAAGGTGAGGATCGAATCGTTCATCAAGAGCTGCTAGAACAGTCTCACGTATTTTCGATTCGGGGTCGGATACACCTACGGTTAGTAGTTTCTCGATGACATCACCGACAACTTGTAATGCATGATAGCTCGTTTGATTCACAATAGGATCTCGTACGTAAAGTTGACAGCATGTAAGGGCGGCAGCTTCACGAACTTCATGATCATCGTCATCGACATATTTAATGGCCACGTCACGAACGAATTCGTTAAGAATGTGGCCTTTACAAAATTAGCATCCCATGTTAGCATTGCTTTTTTTGTAATGAAGGGAGAAGAGGGAAGAAGACGATCATCGTAGCAATAGTAAGTTGTTATAGATGAAGTACTGATGGAATGATAATCGATGGGCGAACGAATAGGGGAGTTACGGATGGAGTCGGAAGAATTGATTGACTTACCTGAAAAGTCGAAGCTTCCCAATGTGTTCAATGCCAGCTTCACTTCAGCTTTTCGGTGTTCATAAGCTTGAGGATCCTTGGCATCCTTCGGGATGATGGGAACAGCTGATAATGTGTTTGGAGTAGGAGCCCCTAAAGGTTTGAATGGCTCTCCGCATAAGACCCTACTTAGCATATCAAGTAGCCTTTCTTGGATGGTCGCTTTCACTGGTGGTATGTAGAAGGCCATGTCGACTAATGCCTGGGTTAACTTTGGAGTGAGTTCGCAAGCAAAGATAGGATCCAGTAGAGCTTCCATATACTTGCTGAGTGTTTGACCAACCGCAGCAGCAAGTCTACTAATGCAATCAAAGACTGGATCGACGGAACCTCGTTTTCGAGATTGGACGCTTAAGCCTTCTCGAACGTAAATAAGAACACCATCGAGGTACGGCGCGATCGAACTTTTAACCGAGTTGGCGATACTTCCAATAGCCAAGAAGGCATCGTTTCGTTCCTTATCCTTCTTCAGCATGCCGGAAAGATATACCATGAACTTGTGAAGGTAGGCATGAGAGAAGTCGTTCGGCGAATATATCGCAAGGACAGGAATGAGTACCACTACGGTCTTACGTATGGTTACATCGCGATGATCTTTATGGCGGAAAACAATCTCGCAAGCGTCCTGATAATGTTCCTGCATATACATTCCACCTTGCTCGAGGAGTTCCTTCAATACCAATAATGATGCATGGATGTACTCGACGGTATTCATCTTAAGGCCTGCGATTGTTTCGTTATACATCTTGGTCATCCATGCTTGCTTCATTTCTTGATCTCGCTCGCGAATAATTTCGAAACAAGCACTAACGGTTTCGGCGGAGGTGGCGCGAATTAACTGCCTTGGATCACGAAGACCTTCCCAAATGAGGTCGAATATTAAACCGACGTAGGCGTACATCAAGGTAGGAGCATTTCGGGCTAGTTCGCGGAGGACCAAGACAGCACTATATCTCTTTTCCTCTACTCTATCCGACTGAAGCCATTCGAGAGCGGTTTTTACTTCGGATTCAACTAACTCGGATATTAAGGAACCACCAGGTTTACATAGCTTGCCTAGAGCTATGGCGGCAGGTTGCATAGGCACGATATCTTTTCCTCGTAAGATGGTTTTGAGATTCGCGGTAAATCTAGTATATTTCGCAGTGACATCGACACCTTCGAAATCGACGAGCGCATCGAGGGCATAAACACCACCTAATCGTTCGGAGGAATCGTTACCGTGTAGCATTAACATGGTAATTCTATTGTTGACGGAATTATAGAATACATGGAATTGTTCCGGTGGAAGGTCTGGGAATAGAAACCATGATCAGCTATAAATTCGGTATATACTCTCGTGTCTATCATAGTAATGCCTCAGAAGCAAGACAAAAGGGATACTATCGCATGTATGGTATTGTGTAGCGCTGTATTGTGTCGTATTGTGGTGGACCGCATCGCATCGCATCGCATCGTATTGTGTTGTGCCGAGTCATGTCGGGTTATATAGCTCTGGTACAAATGAATAGAAATAAAATATTCGTACCTCTATAACAAACAGCAACCAAATCCTTTAGATTACTGGCTGCTTGTTTTCGTATCTCGTCTCCGGCTCTGTTTGCGTCATAAGAAGTGAGTAGGTGGGATAAATGTGTAGACGTAACTGAGGGATCAGATCATACCTCGACTTTAGATCTCTTGTTATAACATCGAGGGCCTCAAGGGCCACTTGCTGTTGTTGCGCCATGATGAACGGTAGCGGCAACGACAACTTGATAGTGTCGAATGAATGTAATGTCGGTCTTCTTTACCCTTCAGCCGCGTTGAAGACAGCTTCAGGAGCCGACCGCAAACAAACGCATCAAGGGTATGGTTGATGGTAGTACTGCGACATTCGATCGCAAGAACAAGATGAAACCTATCACCACCAGGAAGATTAAAGAGGGGAGATAAAAAGAAGGGAATTATTATGCGTAAAGGAGGTATACAGAGAATGAAGAAGGGAGATGAATAAAAGTAGCCTCGTTATAGAGGCGGTAAGAATGTTGTTTGTTGGAGCGTACACTTTGCTCGAATTATCGAGCTCGTGACGAAGAACGAGACAGGAGAAAAAGAAGGGGAGCTTTAGACGGCTTGTACGTACGTAGCCGTGAACAACGCGCTAAACTTTCAAGGTTGTTAGGTAGATACATTCACTATAGGTATTGTAGGTGTACCTAAGCATGTCCTATAATTGTCCTATAATTGTCCTATAATTGTCCTATATTAGCGCATTAAAACACGCGAGTGCCCAAGTGCTGCTTGGTTACACGCGGGTTGACCCAAGAATCCGTGCTACCTGCACGCTACCAAGAAATAATACTAGGTGGTTTTATCCAATCACTGATGCCGGAGACCTTATGACGGTCAAGATTGAGCGTTATTTCAGCGGGTTTTACTGTTTAAGGGTACGCTAAGCTGCGCGTACCGGGTACTTAACTCTGCGAAGTTTAGTACCCACGCACTAGCTTTATCTTATCGATATGAAGTAATACCTAGGTACACTGATTAATGGATTTCAATCCGCCTTGTTGCCGCCACTCTCCTATCGCATCCATCATATTTCCAACAATTCATTGCCATCATTCTGTCGAGTTGACTGTCGCATACTCCTTCGCCTAACTTCGCTCTCTAGTTGTTCTCGGTCTCTACAGACTAATTGAACACTGGGCGATTTAATCAAACTCGTCATCTTCCACGAAATCTTCAATTCTCCCCATTCTCCATATCAATATCTATTCATCATGGGAAATGATGGTGGTTCTATTCCCAAGCGACGTGAGCTCGTACGAGAGGCGGCTCGACTTCCTACAACCTCCGAACTAAAAGCTACCGCTCTCGAATCCTTAACACATGCCTGGACTACATGTCCTCTATCCGACGCACCTCTCGATCTCTCCAATACGGTATCCGACTGGCGAGGGAGATTATATAATTACGAATCCGTCCTACAATGCCTTATCCCTTCTTCCGAAACGCCCATACCCGAAACCCAAGAAGCTGAATTTGCGCGAACGGGAATCAAGAGTCTAAAAGACGTAGTAAAACTAAAGATCACCACAAGGAAAGATGAAAATGGTCGCGAGTTCGCAGCATGTCCGGTTAGCATGAAAGAGTTGGGCGCAGCCACTAAAGGTGTTTATATCGTTCCATGCGGTCATGTTTTTGCCGAAGTAGCTATGAAAGAAATATCCGATACCGAAAAACAATGTCCCGAATGTAGCGAAGCATTCGAACAACAACACGTTATACCCATACTATCTACAGACGAAGCCGAGATAGAAAAGCTAGCGAAGAGAATTGACGACTTGAAAGCGGCAGGACTTGCGCACAATCTAAAGAAGGATAAGAGTGCCGGGAAGAAGAAGCGCAAAGCAGAAGATGCAAGAGGAAACAGAATAGATGGTGAATCGCAAAAAGAGAAGAGTAGTAACCGAGCAAATAAGACTAAAGAGGATAAGAAGGACATATCAAGTCGGATCAACAATCCGATGACGGCATCTCTAACAGCAAAGGTGCTTACAGAACAAAAAGAGAGAACCAAACGAAGAAAGATGGTAGATGGATATAAGAGGAGTGAAGCTGTTAGATAATCATCCTCGAATGAATAATAAATCATACCATGAATATTGTCGATTGCTCGTCCAACCGTGCTGCCCAGTACTCTAGTTACATATGTACATGTTACCTCTCTTCCCTGTCGTACTCCTATCATGTTCACGTACTTCATATGATCCCTTCGAGCTAGAGCCAACAGAAGAGTACAATAAGAAACGTGATATCATAATGCGTGTATCATAATACGTATATAGATGTATTAGTGACATAACTCTATGCTACTATCTTCTCTAAATTCTTTGATCACAACTCATCTTTGGTATGTCCTGGCTCAACAACTTCCTCGCAAACGGCTGGTGTACCTACTTCCATCTTATAAACGCATTTCTCCAACTCGCTAACTCGCCATAATTCTTCTGTTTCGGCACAGGCGAGCCAAACATCGGTTTTACGGTTTGGACCGTTCCAGCAGCCCTGACCATTTTCATATCGAAGAACCACACGTTTACCTCGTCCGAGTCCCTTGCCGTCATGACGTTCTTCCTCATCTGCCTCGTCGAAGTCGAACCGATTGAAATTACCCATTGTGGTTTTACCTCCACCCTTTTTACTCTTCTGACTTGTCTTATCTAACCAGCATAGTTCATATTCATACTCGCCAGCTTCGGTCGTGATACACTTGCCTTTAAGGTATCGGAAGATATCATCCTTGCCGTAATCCTTCTCTAAGTCACGTTGTTGCTCTTCTAATGTCCGCGTCTTTGCATTAACCTCGTTGGCTACAGTATCATGAGCTTCTCGTGCGGCTTTGACGAGACGTGATTCGCCTCTCTCAGAACCAGCATCGGCCAATATTCCATTCTCAATTAACCAAATCCGGAAAAGATTGATCTTGGAATGAAGGAAGTCGCGGAGAGGGCCGGGGAGATAAGCCTCAAAACTATATACTGTGTCAAGTTAGCCCGCTGCTCGATGCAATCAATACACCTAACAGATCAAGGAGAAGCATCGCAAAAGTAGGTACTTACGAATATCCGTATCGGTAGCTTCATCCTCTTCAAATTCCTTCCAGTTGATACCAGATTCCTCGCTGTCTTCCTTGGAGACTGCTAGAATGTCATCTTCATTGATCTGTTCTTGAGTCTCGCCAGCCTTCTTAGCAGCGTAATCTTCCCAAGCTCTGACAGCCTTCTTGACACCTTCGTCGTTGAAGTTAGGGTTGTATTCCTCCTTGAATGCTGCCAGAATACCTTCTAGCTCGTCGACCTTGGCTCTTAGTTGATGACGATCGTTGACAATCTTGTTTAATGTATCTCGTAATTCGTTCACTCTCGTTTTGGCCAATCCGGCAAGTACGCCAAGTTTACCAGGTCCTTCGGTCTTAACAACTTTGAAGCGTTCTTGACGTTCAACCTCGTCGAGTTTCACCTTCAATTCATCCCGCTTTACCTCAAGTTCCTTGATTTCTTCGGTAAGGCTAGTAATTTTGCTTTCGACACGACGACGAAGTTCCTTAGACTCCTTCACCATTGTTCTACGACGTTTGTTGGCTCGTTCGAGGTTATCCTTTCGTTCTTTTTCGACTCGTCTCCATTCCTTGCCGATTTCCGCACATTTGTTCTCGCATTTGACTCCACCTACATTTCCGTATTCCTCACTACCATCGCAGCAAAGATCATAATCGCAAACTCCGTCATTTACGTACATGAAAGGAACGTAAGCACCGACATGACCTTTGTTGGCACACCAAAAACCTGGGAGAGCATTGGTGGTGTTTGTAGTACCGGAGAGAGAACCGGGTAAAGGTTGTTGAGGGGAAAGATGATCTAATAATGCGCAAGCAGCGGTGCCAGGTTCGTCGGTACCATCGGGACAATCGCAGGAGTTATCGTTAATTCGTGAGGCAGGAATGGTTATGGAAGGATGACCTATACAGGTGAATGTGTCTTTTGTTTCGTAGAATTTCACGACTATATATCAGAAGTTAGCTAATAGCAACAAAATCAAGTGGAAGTTCGATCCATAACTCGAATAGTAGCATCGGTGTTGTAGATGTGGATGGAAGAGATAATGACATAAGGAATACTAACATTCAGGACCAACACCACGAGGTAAAGAACCTGCTATAACAATCCTATTTTGAGCTATGATGCCCAAAAGCACCAAAGCCTGAGATTGGCGCATATTCAATGGGATGAAGAAAAAGTAGGATTATTCATAAAGACATGCATGTGAATTTGGAAGTCAATTCAATTGGGAATTATTATTTCAAGTGGGAAGCTTTTACAAGAGTGTCAAAAAGTTAACACGAAAGCATCTCCAGAGTTTCAGTCCCCACTACTGCAGCTGTTGAGCTTAGCTTGGCATGATCTATACCCTATTAAGTAAGATCCCTGTTATAATGGCGTAGTTTGTGGGACATATGTACCTAGGTATGTATCTACATGATAAAAATACTCCCCGGGCAAATTTAATCATCTAGATGTCCATGTCCATATCGCAGGTGCCAACGCTTACCTAAACATCCCAACCTCTTTGGTCGTCATTCAGGTGATACTTCCAAATCACAAAGCCTCATCTCATCTCTTCCGATTCCTACCCAGAAACTTAGGTAGGTTACAACAATACTTGAAACGGACGATACCCGATATGATTGTAAGAAATGATTTTTGAATCGTACTTTCGAGCAACTTGATCCAAGGTAGCTAGTTATATGGGAGGCATCTCCGAAAGTACAATTCTCATTCCAACTTTTATCGTTTGTTCCGCGCGGGCCACTCTCTTTGTGACAACCCGACAGCGTAGCATCTCTAATTCTAGGTTCCATCCCCGATCGGCTATGCACATATGCGTATCCGACCCGACCCGTGGATACATACCTAGGTATGTAGCTTCCCGCTCGAGTTATCATTAACGACTAATACCTAAGTACCATCCAGTAAGGTAGATAATGATACATCAATAAATAAACATCGCAATTGTCACTAAGTATCATTCTAAAGAATACTTGATGGTGTTTGATTTCGAAAATGACAGATGGCTAACCTGTTATTAGTTATACGCGTAGCCCTAGTCACAATTCGACGCGTTTCTGATACAAACGAGTTAACTGGCCGTTGGACTCGAACGCCTAACCTAGCTTGTGAAGGACGGTTTATACAGGGGTCGCTGGAGTATAGGACGTGTCAAACTACAAAAATAAATATCTTAGGTTATCTTCAGCCAACATTTTCATAATGCAGAGCAGCTTGGGTTTTCAGATCATTGTCCTCATACTTCCAATAACCTGTGCAGCTATTCGCGTGTCTCTACCTGAGCAATTCCCATATTCATTTGACTACTCAATTACTCTAGCCACTCACTATCACAGTCCAAGTCATGGCGGAACAAGATCACGAATCAGAATCTAGCACTACCCCTTTAAATATGTCTCTTCCTAGTCGAAAGAGAGCCTCGTCAGTATATTCTAGCTTTCCCCAACCTATATACTGTGGCATCCCATTACTAACAGCATTATATATCAGCGTAATCCGAAGGATACCTGAACCGGAGGAGACCAAAGACACGGAAGACGAGGCAGACGTCATATTAAATAGCCAGATGGGCCTCTTGAAGCGGCGTCCCGACCGAGAGGAGCTTGACGAAATACTATCGGCTCCATTGTTCACATATCCCGTATTAAAGCATGCCGAGACCTTGGCTACCACTTCCTCCAAGACCCCTTTTTCTCAGTATGCTCTCTTTGCTGGAGAAGCGCACCGACTTCAACACGCGTCAGTCGGAGATCCTAGAATATTCTATAACGTTTCCACGCCCTCTAGCATATTCATATGCGGTAGCCAGGGTTCGGGCAAGAGCCATAGCTTATCTTGCATGCTCGAGAATTGTCTAATACCTTCGTCACGGCTTGGTCGTCTTCCCAGTCCTCTGACTGGTATTGTCTTCCATTACGATACCTTTAACTCCGAATCCGGCGGAACACCTTGTGAGGCAGCATACCTTGCTAGTAATCTCGATGTAAAGGTTCGAGTTTTATGTTCACGGACTAACATTAGAACTATACGGGTATTTATATCCTCCAATGCATGGCGTTCATCTTTTAACGCGGTACAGGATACATATAAAGCTCTAGACGGAGTTACCGTTGAGGAATTGAGACTAGCGGAAACAAATCTCAACACCCAGCGTATGTTGGAGCTTATGGCATTTGGTGATCGAAGTCCACCACTTTATATGCACGTTATTCAGAGAATCCTTAGAGAAATGAGGATCGACCAACAGAATGCAGGATCGAATTTCGAATACGCAGACTTTAAACGAAGATTGGAATACGAAAGGTTAACGCCCGATCAAATGCGCCCTCTCACGCAACGACTTGAGACGTTGGAAAGCTTTATGGCCTCTCCTACCTCTAGACTCAGAAGCCAGTCAGCATGGATGTCTAGGAAAGATACTCCAAAGCCCGGAGATACTGATTGGACGCCCGAGGTAATGAATCCACACGGAAATGATAATCAGACCTTTTACTATATATTCGCTAACTCGTAACAGGCCGGGCAATTGATTATCGTGGATCTCTCATGCCCATGCGTTACATCTACGATGGCGTGTTCCTTGTTCAATATTTGCCTTTCAATATTTCTTGAGCAGGAATCTTCCATTGGTCGCGTAATCGCCCTTGATGAAGCACATAAGTATATGGGCGACACGGCCGAATGCGAAACATTAACGAATAATTTGCTCTCAGCTATTCGACTACAGCGTCACTTAGGCGCCCGAATTATCATCTCGACGCAAGAACCCACCATATCCCCGAAACTTTTAGATTTATGTAGCATTACTATTGTACACCGCTTCACTTCACCTAGTTGGCTTGGCATATTAACGAAACACTTGGCTGGGATTTCGGCGTTGTCAAAGGTTACCAAGTCCAATACTACGAATCAAAGGGACAGGCAACAAGATAGGAACGAAGTGTCTACCGATACGCGAGACACGGTCATTTCGTCGGATGACTCGATCTTGATGCTCTTCTCCCAAATCGTTGAGCTTAAAACAGGGGAAGCCTTGGTATTTGCCCCTAATGCAATGATTTCTTCAGGGGAGCGAATTATTCCGGGAGAGGAGATGATCGGCGCATTCAACCGACAAGCTCATCAAGTCATGCGCATTATTGTAAGATCTCGTATTACTACAGATGGAGGTCAAAGTGTTATGGCTGTCTAGATCAATACTTAGGTGCTACATTGGGTACTTTCCTATTTTATTCACCTGATATCTCTGCTATCATATCCTAAGTTCCATGAGAGGACGTTGCTGCAGTCCGCGTGGTATAAACTGAGTAAGCTTGGTACATCTCGAAATGCAATCTCTCAGTGAAAGATACGATAGCATCCAGTAACTGGATCGGCCAGTCGTCTTAACTAATTATAGCGTGAGTGGGTTATATACATCTAGAACCCACCACGAAGCAAGGATGATGGCATGACGCCGACACTGACGTGCAATTCTATGTACCAACCCATCCATCTAAGGTACTTAACACTCTGAGGAGTTAGGGTTCCAAATCTATTAATGGTATATTAAATATTCGAACGGAGTGGAATATGCCCCTGTGAGTACATCTCTTCTATCTACATCAATTTGTTTCCTTTATTAATGCCGTCTTCTCCGTCTTTGCTTGACCATATTCCTTTTATACTGATTCTTGAGTGTTCGTGGTTTTGCTGGGTTCCTTCGTTTCGTCAACTTGTTTAGCAACCTGATCTTTTAAACTGCGCCACTCTATAAATATGGTACCAAAGAGGGATACAGCGCATGTTGCTACTACTAAATAAAACACATTAACCAATGCGTCGCTATAGTCCGAGAGTAGTGTCGGTAGATCATCGATTGAAACGATATTTCTTAACTCTGTAGCACCACCGGTTATAACAGTATTAGGATCGATTCCGGGGAGGTTAGTAAGCTTCGAAACCAAACCATTGATGAAGATGGACTGTGCTACAGGTAGAAATATAGCTGAACCTAGAAATCGAGTAAACGTAACGAGTGACGATCCAGTTGCGATATCTGATCTATCAAGGACAGTTTGAACGATATTCAATGGCTGCTGTATACCAAGTCCAAGACCAATACCAAAGATGATCTGATAACCAATCCATTTGGCTTGACCTGTAGATGGTGTTAAAGTAGTCAAAAGGCCAGCTCCGATAGGTGAGATAATTGAACTGAGCCAAAAGAATGGAGCGCAGTAACCGATTTTCGAAATGATGATACCAGAAGATATAACACAGAAAACCGTAGAAAGGATTAAAGGGAGTAACATGATTCCAGAATTGATAGCAGTAGATCCTTTAACCGCTTGAAACCAGATTGGAAGATAGTAAATTAAAACCATCATTCCAGAACCGTTGAAGAAACTGAAGAATGCTGAAGCTGCGATACTTCGTTTTTTTATAAGTCGAGGAGGGATCGTTGCGTTTTCTTGTTTCCAAATTTGTATGCCTATGAAGACAAGGCAAAGAACACCGCATAGAACCAATAGTACGATGATACGTGCGCTGTTCCAAGGATATTGAGTTCCTCCCCATTGAAGAGCTAAAACCAAGCAAATGATACCTGGAAAAAATGCGAGATTTCCAATAGGATCAAGTTGATTTATCTTTTCAATCCATCCTTCTGCTGGTTTATCAAGTTTTTGGTTGGGTAGATGTAAGATGAGAGTAGTGACGAGGATCGAAACGGCACCAATTGGAAGATTGATGTAAAAGCACCATCTCCAGGTTACTTTATCGGTAAAGCTACCTCCAATTAAAGGGCCAATAACAGAACCGATAGCAGTAGTAGCACCAAAGGCACCTTGATAGGTTGGTCGTTGTTGTAAGGGGATGGTATAGAACATGATAACCATTAAACCAGAAAACATTCCGGATGATCCTAGTCCTGCGATAGCACGACCAACAATGAAAGCGGGAGAATTGGGAGCTGCACCACATATCGCCGATCCAACTTCGAAAAGAAAACAACAGGATAGAAATATTGGTTTCGCAGGATAAAATTTATATATTTTTCCCATGACAAGTTGAAAGGTACACATGGTAAGTAAATATGCTGTACCATACCATCCGACGTCATCTAATGAATGAAATTCGTCTGTAATACGTGGAATAGCTGTAGATATGACATTCTGGTCCTATTGTTTTGATAAGAGTCAGTAGCCTTCTTTGAGAACTAGCAACACCATCCCGTTGGAACCCATCATAGCCCTCAGAGGAAAGGGAAAGTTAGGAAAGAAAGGAGTCATACCAGATTTACCAAGAACACTGCCAAATAAAGTGAGGTCATGATAAGAATTCGTTTTTGATTGCTTGGATATTCCGTAGACTCTCCTTCCTTGGTCGTCGTATTGTTATTGACGACCTCGGAGGCCTTTTCGTCTCCATCGGATGTAAGTTGTGACATGGCTGTTGTGTCGGTGATGGTGTTGATGAAGAATCGATAAACATAACAAACGAAAACGAGAAAAAGCGAATAAATTCATTTTGAGGCTTTTAAATAAAATTTATTTAATGATTAAATTTAGTTTAATTTTTTCTCGGTCCTGGTGATGCAATTTTCAAGTGATAGTATACCGACGTATATCATGCATTCAGGGGTTCGGTTCTCGGCGTTTAAAATACTATTTCTTCTCTCCGAGCACCGAAGATGACCGAACCGAATCTCCACTACGGCATCATCATCTTTTCTTTTTACTCCGGGCTTCTGATCTTAGTATCTTTATGAATTTATTTAAATTAATTGAATTCACCGTCCGAAATACTACTTCCCGATATGCCTCAATCGTTAATGAATAATCAATTCGGAGCCGAAGACGGTCTTAAGAAATACTCTTGTTTACTCTGTCGGCAACGTAAAATCAAATGCGACCGTCATAACCCCTGTTCGAATTGCGTCAAGTCTGAGAAACAATGTAGTTTCGTACCTCCTGTTCGTGGGAAACGAAAAAGAACAAAACCTCATAGAGAAGGTCTTCATGCTAAATTAAAACGATATGAAGACCTATTGAGATCTTACGGAGCGAAGATTGAACCATCCGACGATTTTGATAATTCCAACTCGGAAACAACATCACAACCTGATATTGATATAGAAGAGGATGGTGAAACTAGAAGTTCAACACAAAGTGATCCATTTGGGATTGAAGGAACTAAACCAAAACTTATTACCAAAGAAGGGACATCAAGATATTTTGAAAGGTATGTCTTATTCCATTCTTTACTATCGTCTTACCCATGTATCTAATATCTATTAGTGCTCTTTGGTCTAGCCTAGGAGATGTAAGTCTTCTCATCCTCGTCTCTTGACCTATAGTATCTTAAGCACTTACCTACCCCGGCATCCTTATTTGCTAATTAATTCGTCCGAATAGCCTCAACACCCCGAAACAACTGCTATTGATGATATGGATGAAATCAATGCGCACGAAAGTGCATTATTCTTCGAACCTGATCATGACCCTAGATCTGAAAGCCTTGAAAGTCTTCATCCACCGTTTGAAGTTGTTGAAAAATTAAAAGATATTTATGTTGATCGAGTTGATCCATTGATCAAAATCTTACATATTCCTACATTTTGGACTGCATTGACGAATGGTTTACAACATCTTCAAAATATTCCTAGAAGTTTAGAAGCGGCCATATTCGCTTTTTATCTTTCAGCGATTACTACTATGAATGAGCAGGAATGTCAGAGTTCATTCGGAATCGAAGCATCCCTTGCCCATTCTCGTTATAGGATTGCGACTCGCCAAGCTTTAGAAAATGCGAGACTTTTATCCACTTCAAGTCCGATGACTCTTCAAGCATACTCATTATTTATGGTAAGCTACCTACTCCTGTTTTTTCGCGCGAAGCTAATAATGAAGATGTGTGTGAGAACTACTTATCGATGCGATACTCTCTATATCCTTTCGGGTATGGCTGTACGACTTGCACGTAAAATGGGTCTTCATCGTGATGGTACATCACTTGGATTATCCCCATTCGAAACAGAAATACGAAGAAGACTCTGGTGGCATGTTGTTCATGTGGACTTTCGTGTAGCCGATGTACTTGGTATAAAACCATCTTTGGATCTTTCCTCTGGTGATGCGAAGATACCTCTAAATATTCAAGACGAAGATCTTCATCCCGATATGATTTCTCTACCATCAGAAAGTTGCGGAATCACTTCAATTACGCTTTGTTTAATTCGATGCGAAATTATGGAATTTTTACGAAAATTCTCCACGTCAAGTCCTGGAGATGTACGTTGGGAATTACTTTACAGTTCCGCTTTTACTCTCGCGAAAAAAGACAGTGCAATCACCCAAATTGAAGACTATTGGGAAAAGAAATATCTTCGATACTGCGACCCATGCAATTCACTTCATATTCTCGTCTCGATCGTAACACGATCTTCTATATGCAAGATGAAGCTTTTTACTCGCGATCTACGACAATTCGTCAATTGCTCCGTTCAAGTACCCGATAGCGAACGTAACGTCCTATTCGAAAATGCTGTAAAGTTATTGGAATATGGAAATATGATGAAAGGTGGTTCACATGGATTAGATAAATACAAGTGGCAACTTGGGACAAGTTATATATGGAATACGATGTTATGTGTGCTTATCGAAGCACGACATCGAAAAACAGGACCTGAAATGGGTAAATTTTGGGAATTGATCGGTATTGTCTTCTCACATTATCCTAAGGTACTCGAACAACCTTCTGGAGGTGTTTATACAGCACTTGGAAAATGGACCTTGGATGTTTGGGAAGGTTATGTTGAAGCTACGAAAGAGAAAGGTCTTCCAGAACCTTCAACACCAGGTTATATCCATGCACTTCGTCGAGGAAGAAAAGTAGCAACCGAAGCAAGTGTTAGGTCAAAAGATATGATAACTTCAAGACCTGGTACTAGAGGTTCTTTTAGTTATGATAGATTTCAACCTCAACGATATGAAGGCGGCTTTGATTTTGGACAGTTTGAAACCTATGAATTTCCTGATTTACACTCTTTTGAGACTGATCCAAGCGAATGGATTCAATGGGAACAGTTGGTTACAGAGCAGAGTGGATTTATTTAGGTAGATGTATCATGGATGCTTTATATGAATTAACCTACTGTGCGGGTACTGCGCTTCCAGAGAGAAAAAGGGGTTGGTATCAATTCCCTGCTTGAATAGGGGTCTTTAGTGTATACCCCACTAGAATATTGGTGGTCACATTTATAGCGTACACCTCCTAAAATACAGCGCATTATAGCATCCTACTAAATGCTTTGTAATTACCTCAGAGTCTAGAGACATTCCTAGGTAGAATCCCCTATAATTGCAGCACATTTTAGTGAAGTGCCATAATGCGCTGTAATTATACCTAGGTAGTACTCTAAAGCTCTGTAGTCCACTATAGCTACAGTGCTCATAGCCCTGTAAGTCCAGCGCTGACGATGCGAAAAGCCACTACACTGTACATAGGTATACACCGTACTATGGCGCATTGGCAGTTCCATGAAGTCGGCGCACAGTATTTTAGCTACCTAGGTACCTGAAGGCTTCCAAGTTGGTAAACATTCTGTAATCATTCTGTAAATAAGGGGTTTCTATAATATGCGTTTAGCACAGCCCATCATTTAACCCAAAAGTCATCCCTAGCTAGGATATTCAGCATTAATTCATGTTTCGTCTTCTCATCTCTGCTGCCCTTGCCCGTCTTGCGTCCTCACGTTTCTGTATGGAATATACCTATATTAGCATTTAACAAAGGTTGAATGTGGTTTATTAAAATGCTTACCGATATCCAATTGCTATGTTTACTTGCGTTTACCATGTCGTTCGCAGCCCTGTTTTCGCAAGAATCAACTTGTTTACGATGGCCAGAAAAGTAGCTGGGTTCGTGGTAACCGATAAAATCCTTCTGATATTCATTTCTCCGGTGTCCCATCCTACGTATCATTAGCATTTGATGAATAGATAGCCTGATGATTGTTTATTTACCTCCATGAGACTCGGGCTGCAGTAGTTGCCAGTGCTTCTGCTTCCGTATGCCACGATTCTGTCTGAATTGGTTTCCCTCCGTATTTATCCAGGTTAGCCCTCAGCTCTTGTGAATCAATCCAAGGACGTGAATCAAAATAGCTTTTATATGCCTCCCTGGCCGCGTCGGCATCGCCTAAAGCATATTTGTATTCTTGATAACGGTGGTTGTACGAAGATCCAGAAGGTCCTTTCCGACCCCATTGTCTCTTGGCGTTCCGATATACATCCGTTTTATATGACGGGTGATCAACATCAGGACGGGCACTCTGTTCACTACCGGTGTCGAAGAATGGTCTATTATTTCCGGTTTGCTTCAATCTGTCGTAACTGGGTCGTTGTAGTCCAGGCCAAGTATTATTTCTTCGAGAATTGTTGAGGTCAAGAAACTCGCTATGATGATATTCCGGGTTCTTATAGTATCCAAGATCAGCTTCTACATAGCGTCGAACCTCGGGATTCGTAGCAGTGCTAACGTCGGAAATGTTATCGGAATATGGATCTATTCGGCCAGGCTGAGCATAGATATATCGTCCATCTTCATCTGCCCAGTATGACTTGTTTCTTTCTTCATCATATTGCCAATGGGACATGATGGTTCGTTATGAAATGTAGGAAGTGAGTATCTAGGTATGAGTTATCAATATGTCATAAGATTCGTTTCTAGAGTTGAATAGAACCTGGGTAAATATGGTCTATGGAATTACTACGAGATCTCGCTCGTTATGTAGACTTGTAAGTTTACACTCGCTATGGAATCTGACTACCCCTTAAGACTTGATAGAGGGAGATTATACACTCCTAGTTGTGCCATAACATGACTTCTCTTCGAGTATATACGACCATCTGGATTAGAATCTAGTCAAGGCGAGACATAATACCTGAAGAACATGGATTTGGATTCGATTCCTTACCTTAGGATCTACCTGATACCAGCCTACCTAGATGTGGATGGCCAGATTCTTGAGTTGGCATCCTAGGCATATTCTTATTCCATGGGGGAAAAGAAGTAAAGACTACCTACGTACCTATCTACATAGGTACGTAGGTAGCCAGCCTCTGGTTCTACTCCTTGTTAGACTAGAGTAAGCCAATACAGTGTGGTTGTATGTTAGGTATGTTTGTTCGGTGTTCCCTGACGCCTTAGTACACTGCTCCATTACTCAGGCAAACACATCACTCCTTCCTATGGTCACGTACGCAAATAGAAACTTTGGTGACGCGGTTGTTATACGTAACACACCTACCTAGTCATCTTCGATGTATTCACTGCCTACCTAGGTACGTGGATGGGTTGGATAGTGGAGTCGGTGGATTCTCAACCACCTACCTACCTAGGTATGCATACATAAAATTGAGCCTTTGAAATCGAACCATTTTTTGTCGGCCATTACTTGACATACCTAAAATTTCGGAAACCCATTTTACAATGTTGGCGACACTGCCAATTGAAATCATCCAGGAGATATTCTTGAACCTGGATGATCTAGGCACTCTAAAAGAAGCTGCTTTATGCTGTCGTACCTTATACGAAGCATTTCTCGCCATCGAAGAGCTTCTTACGACTACGATCCTGCATAGGCAAATCCACCCCAGTGTACTTCCCGATGCTATCAATACTCATGTCTCATTTTCAATACCAAGTTCGGATACCGAGGCCGTTAATCGTTTTTCTACCGATTATTTAAACACGAAGAAGATATTGCCATCAAAGTGGAAACTAGCCAATGCTCTACCACTAAGTCTATTTCATCAATTCGTAGACTACTTCGCAACTCGGTTATCTTCTATGGGATTAGAGGACTCCCCATCTTATCTAAGAGAACCACCATGTCAAGCGAACCCAACCGAATCCGAAATTCTTCGCATACAACGTGCCCTATATCGTTTTCAATTGTATCGCAACATGTTTGGTACACTTATCACAGACCCAGGTCGTCAACGTGAATTGATGTTTCGTTACTTTTCTACATTTGAGAACGAACAACTTGCAAGCGTAAATGACCTTCTCTTATGCGCTATTGCCGAACGTAAGTGAATATTCAGGATTAAAAATTCATTGCTGATGGATGCTTAGCTTATAATGACTTGGTGGATCACGATATTCATTGGGGTTCTATGCGTGTATCATACTTAGAACCCTATGATTCTGAACAGGGGGATTACATTCTATCCAAGGGACTCGAGTATTTATTTCATTTAACCCAAACTAAAAGCTATACCGAACGTCGCAGACTTCTCAGCCTTGACGATTTCAATTTTGGTTACGACGATGAGCCTGGGAGACTAGTACAATTCATGAAATGGAGTCTCAGTTGGGCCGGAAGCCCCGATTGGGATTATCAAGACTTTTCCTTCGATAACCTTGACGAAGAATCTATGGCTTTTCATATCGGAAAGCCTTTTTATGATGATGGGGACGAAGGTCCAGTAACTGCCTGGAAGTTGGGAGATTATCTCGTTGCTGATCCATCATTGATGAGATGGCGACGATGGGGTTACGTCTTTTGGGATATGTCTAGGTTGGAAAATAGTGGGATTATAGAAAAGGGGCTTTCTGAAGATAGCGGATTTAGGAGACTAAGAACAACTGAAGCCGAGAATCGACGGTTGTTCGAATCTCAGGAAGAGAGAGAGAAAATCGAACGCGCTGGGGGATCAGGATGGTGGAGTTTTAAAGATCAGAGTAAAGTTCAATGGAAATGTCAACAGGGTCGTACAAAAGTACAGATGCCTTGGGGGGGAGTACAAGGGTCTTCTGGAAGTAGAGGGCATTTTTGACCAAACAATAGAATAGATCTGTCTATCACATTAAATACGAGCTCCATTTTATATCTTTTCCTGTCTACCTAAGTATTGAGGCAGCTATATAGGTAGGAAGATATAAACCTTGAGTTACTGTGCGCCGATTCGAGTGTACGCGTACCTACCTAATGGCCCGGCGGCGTTGCGCACCGTCAAGGCAGGTAGGGAAGTTTACAGGCTTATGAGCGCTGTAAATATAGTGGGTTCTGGTGTACCTAGGTACCTAGGTAGTGCTATAATGCGCTGTAAGTGGCCGGGTATGCTGTAGTTGGAGAGCTCTTTGGTGCTTTAAGCACTATAACTACAGCGCACTATAGCGCTCCTCTAGAACTCCATTAACGCGCGCTAAAATTTAGGTACAGGGCCTCTTTAGTGGGGTGCTGTAAAGTGCTGTATTTGTAGGAGGTTAAGTGCTATAAATCCAGTTGCTAGTTTTACAGTGGAGTATGTGCTGTAACGCCCTGTAACCACGGGGGTCTCCAGCACATGACTCCCTGTAATTACAGTGATACGGTGTATCGCGCCATGATGGCATGGAATCGAGACCCAGGCATGCACTGGTGATTCAAGTCCGGTAACGTGAAATATCATTCCACGATGGCAAATCAGGTGAGTTACAATTCTTGCGATACCCCTCCTCTTGTTACGTTTCTTCGTATTCATGATTGAGTTTTCATACCATGAACTGCAACCACGTCTTATGTCCGATGTCTGAATAAGCACCTCGCATTAATTCCTAGCATAGTATGGTCATGACTTATAAATACTGATATCGATTCTGTTGTCTACAAGCTTGAACTCACAATGATTAATCATTCTTCTCTTATCATTCAATTCTTAAGGGCTGTGTCAAACACATAGCATAAGAAACGCTTATTTGCGGCACGATTGCAAAGTACTCGCCAAGCTTGCTAGCAACTCTTCGCTCTACGTTCCTAAGTACCTACCCAGGTAGGTGATCGAAGCTATTTATTTTCTATCTATATCACTTTCTTCTCCTTCTTCTCATTACCTAGGTAGATAAGACTCCGCAGGAACTCTACCATAAGCTAATCTTCCCCTCTGTACCTAGGTAATTAGCACATTAATCCAACGAGGATACCGGATACGTCTGCACTTCCGTCTATTATCATAGTGACAGAGACTGCTACGAACGTCCGTCATGTCTCCTTCTCAGACACCACTAACACCATTGAGTGTACCTCCATCAAATGCGACTGTCAAAATCAGCATAATTGATAGTGCAGGTCGCCTAGGTCGAGTCCCATCGAAATTGTTCTTTGAACCTCATATAGAGGGATTTGAATATTGGACGGCTCCTTCTTATTCCTTTTTGATTGAACATGGTTCTTCAGGAGATAAGTTACTATTTGATCTTGGAATTCGGAAGGATCTTGAGAATCTACCCCCGGTCATTCAAAAGTTGGTCGAAGGGTGGGAATTAAGTTCTCATAAGAATGTGAGCGATGTTTTGGTAGAAAATGGTGTTGATCTTCGTGATATCAAAACTATTATATGGTCACATCGACATTTTGATCATACTGGAGATCCTTCCGTGTTTCCTTTCTCAACCGATTTAGTTGTTGGTCCTGGATTGAAGAAGATTGTTGGTGAAGGATATCCAATTGATGAAGAGTCTATCTGTTCGACTTCGGCATGGGAGGGTCGTAACTTTATCGAGTTGGACTTTGAAACCGACAGGAGAGTTACGAGTATTGGTAGATGGAAGGCTATTGATTGGTTTGAAGATGGATCTTTCTATCTTTTACATTCAATTGGTCATACTATGGATCATCTCTCTGGCTTTGCTCGGACAAAACTTGCTGCACAATCAATAACAGGGACGGATGAGTTTATTCTAAGTATGCGACATCCCCCGTTTACATTTTTTCCTATATCGTCAACAAAAACCACTTCATTCCTACCCACCTGCATAGATGGGTACCCATTTTGAACTTCTAGTGTCCGTCTATGGTCCCGAACAAGTCTAATACGGCACTGCTAACATTTTTAGTGGGTGGTGATGTCGCTCATCATGGTGGGGAGTTTAGACCCAATAGATTCTTACCAATCCCTACCGAAATATCGCCAGATCCTCGTCTTCCACCGTACTGTGGAGGATTTTGTCTTGGGGCGTATTATGCACAACGTAATATGAGACACAATGGGGATGATTGTTGGAATACCCCCTTTTTAAAATCAGCGAAGCCGTTTTTGGATGATGAAGAAAAGGCTGAATGGAGTTTGGATGTTATTGGTGAATTCGATGTTCATGATAACGTATTCGTTATATTTGCACATGATAATACTTTGTTGAACGTTGTGGATCTGTATCCAAAAGAAGCTACGGAATGGAAAGAAAAGGGATGGAAACGAGAAGGTAGATGGAGATTTCTAGAAGATTTGAAAGGTCATAACTAAATTGAAGGACGCACTAGGCATTGATGTTGAATTTGACTAGATTATTCGGTTTATTTGGTACCTACCACCTACAAAGCCTGTAGTTCCCCAAGAAGTTGCTTATGTTGATCAATCAGGTGGAGCTTCGGCTATCTAAGTATGTGATGGTTGACGTATGTTGTATATTAACTACCGAGGTGGCTATGGTATGACACGACAGAGAATTTGGCTCCGAGAGGAATTGATCGTAGTTGGAGCACTCCAGATTGTCAAGAAAACGTATACATCAGCTCTAGATTTGAATTCAATTTCGTTTATTCGATTCAAGCTAATCATAAGCTTTAGAATGTACCCAATAGGTAATCACCCATCGCCAGCGACGAGTTATAAGATGTTGAGTCTAGCTGTCTAGTCTAGATCTAAGAATCAAACTGAATCAATGGTCCTACTCGTATCGCATTCTTTTCCACGTTTCGCTTTTCATCATAATCATATCCTTCGTATCTTGACGTATTTCACTTTCGAACTCCCTTGAAAGTTGTCAAACGACGTTCTGTGTTGGAACGAGAGTTGACGAAGTCGGGATTATTCACAGTAAGTTCTACACCACCGGAAATAACGTGGTCAACTGCCTCAACACCTTGCATGAAGCTTTTAACATGTTAGCCTACATCATTAAGCTAATAGAGGTCATCCGACTTACCTATGATCTTGATTTCCAACCTCGTACTTCCATGCTCCAAAACGACCTCTAGATAGGATATCTTGGTCTCGAAGATATGGAAGAGCTTCAGATAATACACCATTTCGTTCTAAACTAGGAGTAGGGTATCCGTGATCGAATCGTCGAACATATGTACTGACAATTTCTTCTTCGGGTTCCAATAAGTTGGTATTGACAAGTCCTTGGATGCAGTCATCAAGTAGCGTTTCGTGGTTGACGGGTTTATAGGATGATTCGGAAACTTCCAACATGATAGACCAATAAGGTCCAGGTTGTGGAGTTGATGATGTTGGTTTTTTACCATTGGCAAGTTGTTTGGTTGGAAGTTTGACATCTTTACTTGGTTGATTGAAAGGTGAGTAGTTGGAGAAGATGGTAGCTCGATAAAAGGGGCAATTGTCTTCGACAAAGTATAGCTATTTCTGGTTAGATATCCTGTTGAGATAAAGGTAAGGAGGTGGAGACAGTCGTAGAAACAGATACACAGGTATACAGGTATAGGACAGGATAATAAAGAGATAGATGTGAATGATTGAAGACATACCCAACATTTATCACCAATACGTCCAGGACGTTCTCCTCGAACACCAACACCAATTACATTGGTAGAAGAGTAGAATAGTGGTTTCAGTGTTTGCTGAAGTTTGACATCACCCATCGATTGAGCGAGATGATCAACAGCCATGGTAGAAATGAGTGAACCGTAGTTGACAACGGTACCTAGATTTCGAATGTCAGCGAATGAATCCAATGAGACCATAATGAACTGACCATCTTTCAAATGAACCTTCTTAGCCTTGGCATCAACTTTGGTAACAGTACCATGTTCACCAAATCGTGCTTTGGATTGATCCAAGGTTTTAGCTACGGCGATCCAAATACCACCTGTACCTCCATTGGCAGGAAAACGGAATGTAGCATTTGGTCCCCAATTTCCTGCAACTTTCTCGAGAACAACGTTACGAGTAAGTAACTTGACATTAGGAGCAGCGACACGTTCCCCGACCCAAGTAGCATTCATCTAGAATATATCGTTAATCAGAACTAAGTAGCTACAATACCTACGTGGGTAGGTGGGTGGGTAGGTAGGGATATGAGTAGGTAGTTGACTGGGTTTAGACATACCTTGGTAGTAGGAACAGCCCATACTCGAAAGTTATAAGGACGCACTTGAACTCAATGTTAGCTTCTTCACATAATAAAGTCATTGTCTTGGTCTTTTACGGGATGTGCAAAGAATAGTAGTCCCGATTAACAAGTAGCAACCCATAAATAGTTGCAACTTGCTTCAAGATCAAGATTGAATCTAGAAGAAATATCCCAGTTGTGATATTACTTACTGAAGATCTCATTCAAACGGTTTCCAACATTTCTTATATTCCATTCGTCAAAGTTCTTAGGTTTGTCGGTCGGGGATCGAACGCGAGACTCGAGAGCAGCATCGATAAGGTCTTCCAAACATTTCACCTTCTCTTCTTTATCTAACACGGCAATATTGTTTTGGAATGGGTAAGGAACCCAACCACCTCGGAATCGAACATACGAGACTCTCTATTTAATCATTCACCGTTAGTAATGATCTCATTTATTAAAATTGGGTTGTAGTGTTATGGAAAAGAACTAATTCGAATCCCAAGACATGACTTGGAACAACCACCAATGTCTCTTCCACTCGACTTGGATAGAATAGAAATGCATCTTGATGGAATAAATAACTAACCTGATGAGTATACCAATCGCTTTCCTTGGGAAGAGCTTCGTCAAGGCAATCGTCAAAGTATTTGTAATGCGAAAAGATGACATGACCGCCGACATCAAACAACTATCGTATTGCTCTCGTAAGTGGTGTATTCATCGACTGCTATCGGAACAATTACTCACGAATCCTTCAGGAGTAACGTCGGTAGAGGCAAGACCTCCAGGTGTTTCGTTCGAATCGACGATTAGCCACGACGCGAGGTTCTATAATCATGTATACGTTAACAATTAACTTCATAATTTAACGCGGGGCAATATTCGACAATTACCGTCTGTTGAAGTCTCTTAGCAGCACCTATTCCAGTAGGCCCAGCACCAATAACCAATACATCAACGTCGCTTTGGAAATAATAGTCCGTCAGCTTATGGTATCATTAGGATGAATTTGACTGTCGCATACATCTGTTTGGAGGCCATGATGAATTGTTTTTGTAGCGGGGAAAAGGACAGATTGAATTGGGTGGTCAATGCGATGCCGTACGAATGACCAGGATTTCAAGCTTTTCCAGGGCAATTTACTCTCCTTAAAACTTCAAGAAGAGTAATGGGAAAACATAGAAATGTTTGAGGTCGAATTGGAATTGAATTGACCATGGAAATGAAGAGGTCTACACACCGCTTCATCGCGACGATCATTCAAATCTGGGATGGTGTCACGTCAAGTTGCAATAAAAACATATCTGATGTATATGCATACCTAATTAACAGAAATGGAATTATGGATGTATGTATTTAAAGAATTACCCCTATTACCCCTATTTTAAGGAGGCGATTATGGGATGACAGTAAAATATTCGACGAGAAAGATGAACGGACTGGGGCAATTGATACGGTACGTGCGAAATTCAATGCCTTAGTGTGTGGTGAAGAGAGCTTACAAGGCTTGAGCAAGCCTCGAGCACCCCTTTCTCTTGGGTGCTCGAGCCCTCCCTACAACCATCGTGGATATCATACCTTGGCCTCCAACGTAAAGGCCTGAAACCATTTTTCCGCAGTTATTTTATGATGACCTGGCAATTTTGCACTTGGTGATATTGGTTTCGGTCTAGTCCATTATGGTATTTGAAGCTTGACTTTCGTTCTTCGCTATGATAATTTATTCTAGATCGGCACTAGAGGGCATAATAACTGGTTATTTGGAGTTCAAGAAGACATAGTTGTAGTGAGGAATAAAATTAGTTGAAAATGTGCTCAGAGGGCGGGGTAAGCGTGGTCTTGTAGGTGTAACGAATGAAAGGTGAGGGATCTGGGTGGCGGCGTGAGTTCTAAAAGGATTCCGGATTTGGATTTACCTACCTGGATAGAGATGTATACCTAGGTATGCAAGTACCCTCCAGAGTGATGATGTCGATGGATTGGAGGACTTCTGGGTGAATCTGTCCAATGGGTAGGTGCTGGAGTCCAGTGACTACCGTAAACCCGGGAGTTATCCACGCGAATATCTAGATGGAGAGCGCATTGGCTCGAAAAAATCCCATACGAGGCCTATAAAAGCCGGCAGATCCTCTACTTTCAACCCATCTCTCTCACCCAATCTCCACCTTCGATAACCAACTCCAGTTTACGATCTAGCATCTCCCCAAGCACCCTACATTAATATTACACATCCTACTCCCGAAAGCAATCCAATCTATCTATTTTAATCCATTCAATTTCATCATAGCACCAGCCAACGCAACTATGGCAGCAAGCTCATCATCATCATTAGCCGAATAGAAGCCGGTCTTAGACAATACCTCGGACATCGCTATAACCCAAAGCCTTACCTAGAGTTAGGGTTGATCATGGGCAAAGAGCCAGAGAAGTTCAAGCCCATCAAGCAATCCAATAGCCTTAAAGGAGAGAGGAGAGGTACCACGAGATGAATGGACTATGCGGGTTTTCATTCTCATTACCGAGAATATTGCCACGTAAGCTAAGTTCTACGTTGGTTGCAGGCCATTAGGTGGTCGATTCACACCACGACTGTTGAGTCTAAGGTCATCTTCTTCTACTCTGAACTCTGGGCCGGCATCGACACCCACCTACCCGTCAAAGAGCGAGAGACTGCGTTGAGAAATGCTTGCAAGCGACATGCCGCTACCGATAAGACGATAAAGAAGCCCATGACATCCACCGTTTCCAAGGAGAATGCGACATTTCAACTCAGGGCTAGTAATCCCTAAACTTAACCCACCTCCCCATATGTTGACGCTACGGTACCTAGGTATGAAGAATATCAGTCCGCTCGTATGGTGCACGGCATTTTCATCCAGAAATCGTATTTGATTTAGTTGCAAGGTTGACTTTGATCATGTCCACCCAAGTAATTGATGTTACTAACTCAATGCAGGTCGCTGTTATGTCGCTATAATCCGGGACGGAACCCAACGCTGGGTCCCTACCCTACCTACTCCCGTTCCTTTTTTTAATCACCACAATCACAATCACTACCACTATCGCAACTACTAGCGACCTATTTATCATCGTAAGTGAATAGGTACACCTATCAGTTGATTTTAAACATTAATTTAATTTTAATAAATACACGGCTGCCCAACACGCAATGTTCCGCCTCTGAGGCAGCTGACGCCGCTAGAAATCTCCCCCCTGCGGCTGTCACAGATACCACCGCGAATACAGATTCTAGGCACGACTCTGACCCACGAGATTCCGCTGTATGTGAGGCTGCTCCGTCTAGCTTCTTTGCGCACCTATCTACTACACAAGACTCCAGCGAGGAAACTAGTGAGGACGAGGACTACGCGGGTGTAACCGATCAACCTACCGCGTTAGAAATGTTGTAATCAACCATCCAAGATGATCGATATTCTGCCCCTTTGCCTATTGCCTTCCGATGAGTATCGGAGGAACCCCTTATCGCCTATGTGGAGGCAAGGGAGCCCTGAGAACAAAGACGGCATCCATGTATGTATACGATAGCTCCCGTTGCAGTTACTTACGACCTCCTCGCGCAACATCAGGGTTTCCAAGTCGTTTTTCAATTCTTTGAATTCAAGATTCGGCCAATCATAGCTCTTCTCCGCAATGATGGAGTTGATAAAATGGGGGTAGGGTGAGTGTAGGGAGTAATAGTGGTAAAGGTTTCGGTAGAATTTTGAAGGTGGGTTATAAAAGTATGAGTATCCGTGGATAGTTAGAAGTAGAGTAACTACTAGAAGTATTTTGATCAACCTGGCCTCTAGTCTACAGGGCGGTCGCGGTCGGAGTTAACTGTAGAGCCATCATTTTCTTTGAAATTGGCAATCTGTTCGGTGTATTAATCGGTTATTTCAAATTCCGCGCCTTATACCGTTAGTGTGTCAACCAATTATCGATTCTCAACAGTAGGACCCTCATCGGTAAATGGCGGCGGTGGTGGGGGTAAGCAGTGTTAGGTGGGGTGTTACCCCGCATGATTTTCGTAGGGGTATCGGGTACCTGCGTTAGCGTGCGCCACCAAAGGGGGTTCAGCCTCCCCACTTCCCCAACCCCTCAATTGCTGACATCAACTGAATTAAAACAACATAGACCAAGCAGGTTGATCTTCCTCATAAGTTAAAGGTAACCTATTGGGCTTCGATATCTGCGGTCCGGTTCTCTTGTACGGAAGATTACTGGTTACTCAGTTCGCCTTACTCATACGAAGGTATTTGCGTCGAGTTTATAATACCTAGGTACGTACGTCTCGTTCTCTGACTCTCCCAATCTAGCTCGCGTTGGCACTCCCGCATACGAAAACGTACATGGTAATCTCTGGCCTTCTAATAGGTGTATGATGTATTTCGCCGTTGGATCGTTGGATCGACTGGCGCCGCAAAGACTATCGCCCATCGCCATTACACGAATGATAGATCCTACAACTTGACTTTGATCTTTCTATGGTGGCCTTCTCGTCATCGCGCCAGGCTGCCGTCATCAGTTATGATACCTAGTTCAGCATAACTTGACACCAAGTTTATTACTATCATTCTTTAGCATCTAGGCAATGTTACATCAACGCAGCGTTATTGAATGATCCAAGCTAACAATCTTAATTTATACATACTTAACTGGACTTCCCGCAACGCCGACCGCGTAATTAAGTCTCATAAGAGCCGCACATACGTATCCGAATCATATCCTAATTATCGCGCCGCTACTCGTTTTGTCCGACTCATCCAATATACTTGCGACCATAACTCCAATGATTCCGAAGCCTCTAAGAATGTCTCCATAGGCACTCTGACGTTCTCCTTGTCTGCGCCTCCTAAGCACGATATTATCCTTGCTGGGAGTCATGGCGGATCCCGATCTATTTTAAGACATGCCGAGCACCATTATAACGCTGTTATACCACCGCCGACGTTGGAAGCCACTTCGATCGATGATGTAGTAATCCCCAAGTACGTTCTCTTGAAGGATATTTGCTGTGCCCTTAACGATAATAGATGGTATGATCGAAGTACTCGTGCTCTCTTACCTACCGTACTACCCTACGGATATCCAATGTAACGTGTGTCCCAACACAATTTGATTTGAACCCTACCGTTTTAACACCGTCTATACTTCGCCCGAAATACTCCTGACTTGAAGAACGAAGTCAATCCGAATCGCATCTGTAGGGCACCCTCAGCTAGTATAACCACCCGAAGATGTCCGAGGCGTTCGCAAACTCGTGATGATAACCGTATCACATAATACTCCTCCTGCCTAGACACCGTGTCAATACCGGTACCATTTCGCGACTTTCTAATAATACCGCCGTCCCCTAAGTAACTCACGCAAGGCCATACGAATCAAAGACAACCCACCTTTAGGCAACCTTATCACCTAGCGAGTATTCAAGGGAATGAGAAGCAACACACCCGATCGGACAACCGCCGAGCCCACTCAATCTACGGGTAAGACGAGGAACGGATCCGGCCAGAAATTCTATTAATATATTTGGATCCTTAAGGCCTCTCCCTCCCCTCCCCTGCCCTTCCCTCGCATGACGTATTTCCCGGAGTTCGAAGCCCTGTGCTTTGGAGATCATAAAACGCGAAGAGTTCGGAGCACAAGTCAAGGTATACCGGCTTCATCTAGCTGCCTTTTTCCACCTGGAGGTTAATCGATGGGGGTCTAAGGAATGAGTGCTGAGGCGGAAGGGATCTTCGACAAAGACGTCTATGAAGTGCCTCGATCCGCTCGATGGTGGTAACGCACATCGCCTCAATCGAGCAGCTTCAACTAACAAGAAAAACGTGTCAGTATTCATACATGGGCTCCTTGTATGTATACGATGGTTCCTGTAGTTTATGTTCTTAATGCGACCACTGGTCAATTCATGACAGTCTGACTTCCTCTAGTTGAAAGTCGAACGAATCAAGAGTTTGTGATATTTCGAAACTTATACTTCGCCTCGTGGGATAGATGGCAACGCGCCCCGTTTACCCAATTGTATGTGGGACGTAGTGACAGGATCCCGCCGCAATCACTAGCCAATGCTTTGAAATGTTAGCTCCGAGTCCGATCCTATACTAAGGGACTTCGGTTGCAACTTAGGCTACCAAAAGGCCGTATCTAGGGTAATGCTAGTACTCTTGTAGGATGGGTACATAATATATCTCCTAGTACAAGCCAAGATCTCAGGCATTGATAATCGCTATCATCACCGATGCGTAAGGACCATCATGCCGAATTCGAATAATAATAATTCACCCGACTACCCAATCAACATGACCAACCAATTCCCTTTCCTGCGCGAGAGAATAGAGGAAGAAAAGGAAGTGAAGGAAGAAGAGGTCGATGTTGCCGCCTTTGCTGTCGCCATCCTCACTACTACCCACCGATCTGGAACACATCAAGATACTCGAGTATTGTCGACTCCTACCAACGCCGCCAGAACCTCCCTGAGCAGGAAATAGTGACGCACGATTCGTACTGTTCCAGATAAGTAGACGTACATAGAGATAGTCGTATTCGTTCGCGCTCGGCATTGTGTTATAAGTGTTGGTCTCGTTATAGGAACATGGTCTTAGGCACTGTCGCACCTTGCATTTCATCGTAGATAGCCTTTTCATAGATGTTATTAGATACGAAGTTAACCATTCGCCGGATAGAGAAGACATGCTTCCTCCTCCTGAAAGTAGATACCTTCGCTTTTGGATCCTAGCTTTAGAATATGACGTGGTAACTTGGTAGTTACCCGCATACCGTCCCACAAATTCCTTAGTCACCGTTGGTCTTCGGCGCATCAATTGACAACCTTCCTACCTACCTAGGTATCTATTAACATAGGAGGAGGCTCTACCTACGTGTACCTACGTACTATATCACGATATACCTTCCAGATCCCCTGTTTGATGTCGAATTACATCAATAGAAAGAACATTCATAACAATAGGTTGCGATCATCCTTATCCGTGCCTACCTAGATATATGTATCCACAAGACACAGAACCAATTCAATTTCCCAAACCTTTTAGTTTTTCATTGTAATATCACGATAAAGTTAAGCCCAAGGTTACATTTCTGTTATTGAGTTTCAATGTGTCCTTCTGAGTACATCATGTAGGGTATGGGTATCTGGTGGGGTATGACTAACCCTGAAATAGGGGTAACTTCTACTACAATTGTATGTGATCGACTACTGAAGTTAATTCTAAACTTTGGTATCGTTACATTTACATACTTAGGTTTGTAGGTGGGCGTCACACAGAAACCTACTCAAGTTCTTCTATAAATTCTTCTAGTCTTCCTGTTCCTATCCCAACCTCATCTCATCCTGTTTTCCCATCTCATCTTCAATTCACCATCAAGACTACACTCCAATTGCACCAGACTACACCCACATCGAGAGCAATGATACTGCTCAGCTTACTCAAGCATCCCCATGTCATTTCTATTACCGTCTTCATTCTTCATTCTTCATTCACTGTTGTGATAGTATCCCTACTATATTTGAGAACCCTGTGGGAAGTGATATGACGCTGTTACAATTGTCAGGCTAAGCTTCGATACTACTTATCATAGGTATGTTCAACTCTCATACTCCATTCCGCATATCCTCCTCATCCTACCCTTGTCCCTCATCCCTCATTCCGCCCTCGTCCGCACGTTGCTCTCGTATCGCATGTTGCTTTCATTCCGCATATGTCGCCTACCGTTTTCATCAGGTTCCTCTTCTTGATCATTTGCTGATATGGTAAATTTAGTGCTTTTGCTTCTTGGCCGTGAAGGTAGTTTGGATCGCCTAAGGGATATGTCGCAAGAACACCGAGAGACCCTACTAAATCGCGACAACGCCATCCTACGCGCCGAGAATAGATCTCTCTTATCTCAAATCCAAGAGAAAGATGCTGAGATCGCTCGCCTTAAAGAAAAGAAGCGGTTTCTTGACCAAAACGAGGAGGCAGAGACAGGGACGAAAAAGCGTAGGAAGAATGGTAACGAATTGTCGTAAACCTGCGCCAATTGTGGCAAGGTAAACCATCAACTTGTACGATGCCTGGACTCGGATGGTGGTGTTTCAGGCTGCGATATACATAACACCAAAGCCCATAACCATGACGAATGTCCTTCGGTGCAGGATTGGGCTCAAGAGCCTGACTGAGAAGTTAGGTCAATTTATGCTTGAAAAATTATTTGCTCTAGTTCTAGGTCGCGAAGGGAATCTCGAACGCTTCAGGAATATTATTCCTGAATTCAAAATTGCCCTATTTACCTAATGCCGAAGTGGAATGTCCGAAGGAAGAAGTTATCTCTTTAAAGTCGCAAATTTCAGACCTACAAGGGCAGGTATCCAGTCATTCCAATATCCAACAAGAAGACTGAGGAAAGGTCCAAGGCCTACGAAGCGTCAGAGGCCTGAGGAGCCCGATAAGCCCAAGCCGAAGAGATGGTCGGATCGTTAAATCGATTGACGAGGGTGATGACTTCGGTTGTTTGGTTTCGTGATAGTGGTTACAACGAGTCGGACAAGGAATTGTACATGTATCAGGACTTCCCTTAGGTAGTACAGTAGTCAATACATCAGACATGCAACTCATATCAATTAGTGCCATGTCATGTAGAGAATCACCACAAGTACTGCTAAGCCTAGGAGTCCCCAATAATGCGATTGATGTTGTTGTTGTTCTCGTTGTATTAATTACGCCTGAACGGTATAGACGTGGACCTTTCGCTGTAACCTCACTGGGGGAATAATGCGATGGAAAATATCCAAGGTGATTGATATTGTTCGATAGTTACATTAGCGCGCGTAATTTGACTTGCTAATGCGTTAACTAGATCGTACTGTCGATAGGCGTAGTAGGTAGGTAGGGCGATTGAAAGGGATGGTCGCGGTCGCAGAGGTCAGAAGGTAAGCTTGAAAGGTGGAATTGGTATTTGCCTAGCCACATAAGTCAGACGATTGGCGGCGACATTAATAACAATACCAGAGATATAAGTTCATCATGGTATGAAACTTAGCCTGGAGACATGACAGCTCGACGACGATTGAGTACTTGTCTCTGTCTATGTTATCTGTTGACCCGAGACCGCGAGGTCATTTTTCAATTGATTGAATGGACATGGCAACTACATCCTCGATCATTCTCCAACTCTCCTGGCCAGTTCCATGCTCCTAATCCCACACGGGCATTTGAAAAACCCAAACATTAAAGAAATTCCCGCCGTACGGCCAGCTAAACGTACGAGTACCCCCAGCGTCAAGACTAGTAATTGAAGAGAACCTTAGAAATTCGGACACCAGAAATATTAGACGAAGACGCCCGTGTAAAGTCTTGGTCCTCTTGTCTGGCTCCTACAACCAGAAGGACACGTCCCGGTTCCTGATTTTTGGGATCAACTCGCCGTTAACCACCTGGGCACCCTTCCAACCCCGTCTTGCATGGCTGTGATGCTGAAATAATGGACAATATCAACAACAGACTTTTCACATTTGAGCTTCGAATCCTTGTAGATCAGTCCTTTACGTTCGAGGACGTCGCTTGACTTGAATAGAAGGACTGGGTGTAATAAGGACCAGAACAACGCGCAGTTCTCGACCTTGATCCGTTCGATGATGATGATACATGCCGACTCAACAAGCTTTCGCGATAATGACTAACCTCGTAGGAGCTCATCTGACCTGATTCGTCCCCTCCACCCCACCTATATCAATTTCGCAAGATCATCTAGTCTTCCTTGGTAGTATCCTAGCGAACGCCCACGTAATTCCCAGGTCTACGTATACGAACAGCAATCGTACCCTTATATTTGATCACGTAGCGTATAGCGTCTATTGTCTTCAAGGCGGTCCGAGAACGCGTCTAAGCTTCCGTATCTTAATCGGTATGTTGCTAACGTGTTAGAAGTACTGGAGGTTTCCCCACCACAAGAGAAGCTGGCAGAATCACCCGAGCGTTGTGGTCACGAAGGTAACTTAAGTTACCCAAGAAGCACGTCGCAGTAACACACAGATGTCGCGAAACCCCCCCACTCAAGAAACTGCAAGAACAAGAAGTCGAACCACATAAGTAGTGGTTCGTTCATCAAGCTGGAGGGAGAGGATAACGTTCTGTCATCAATCGCTGGAATGAATTGACGCGATGACAAAATATGTGACTCGATGGCGTCAGTTCGTTTGTCAGCAACATTACATAAGCCGGACGCGGGATTAAGTTAAAAGGCGACGACCATCTGTGCCGCGCCATCCATGGAATAAGATACTATATATACAAGACACAAGGTAACAAAGGTATTGACCATAGAGCGATAACATCATAAGTCTTTACCACCAATTGTTAATGACAATACAATGACGTCTCAAGTCCGAAAACCGATCCTTATCTCCGGTGCGGGGCCATCATCTCTTCTACTTGCCCGCTCCCTCCTCCGGTCTTCCATTCCGTTTCTAGTCTTTGAACGAGATAGTTCGCTATCATTTCGGGCTCAAGGCTACAGGTTGCGTCTATCCACACAAGGTCTTGACGCGATCGAGTCGGTTCTAAGTCCGGATGGCTTTCAAAAGTTCTGGGATACGTGTGGTAAGACGGGTGGGTCGAAAGGATTTGCTAGTATCAATGCCCTTACGGGAGAAGAGATCCCGGAGGTTACGCCTCAACCTGAAAGCCAGAAAGAGTCGCCGAAAGGTGTAGGAAAAGAAGTCCTGACATCACGCGATGGGAAAACCGTAGGGATCTCTCGGGGTGAGATGCGCTCGTTATTCTTGGAGGGTTGTGAACCTTTCATCAGGTTTGCCCACCACGTTACGGGCTATCGATTAACACCTACGGGAGTACACGCTATTTTCAAGGATGGTACCGAATCAATCGAGGGGGAGATGTTGATTGGTGGTGATGGTATCTATTCCAGGATAGCAAAACAACTTTCGCAAGGGAAATTGAAGACATACGATACGGGTGCAAGAGGAATCCATGGGAAAGCTCCATCAACGGCGTTTAAAGGTCTTGGCGAAGGTGTATGGCGTATTGTAGATGATTCCAAGCCAAATGGGAAGGTATTCGTCATTACAAACGTTCGTCCTGGTGATATGGATGATCCGAACATAGATTTTGGTTGGACAATGGGTGGTCAACCAGGAGTGATCAAACCACCTAACGACGACTTCGCTATCATTGGCCGGCCAGCAGCTGAAATAGCCAAAAGTCTTTCGTCGAATTGGCACGCTCGACTTAAACCTCTCTTTGATCATATGGACGAATCTGAAGCGGCTTTTTGGAAGATCACTTGTTCCACACCTTCAGGAGTACCGGAATGGAAGAACGAACCTCGTGTTACGGTAATCGGGGATGCCGCGCATTCTATGACGCCCGCTGGAGGTATTGGTGCCAATACAGGCGTTAGAGATTCCGACTTGTTGGGGAGATTGCTAGGTGAAGCAGGTGGTTATAAAGATGGTGTGACTTTGACTTACGAGAGAGAAATGAGAGTCTACGCAAGCGAGGCGGTTAGAGCGAGTTATGGAATGGCCACCAAGCAATTCGGAGTGTTTATTGATGAGTCTAGTCCAACAGTAGGAAGCTAAGTGTACGGCCTACATAACAATATAACCGCCCGCCCAACACCAAAGAGTAGAGACCCTATTTAGCATTTCCGTAACAACAAAGTTCCTTAACGCCTTACACATTTGGTCGTTCGACTCTTGGTTATGATTGTATGAAATATAGGAGAATAATGAATATATGATTAAGATAAGAGTCTTTAATAGTTAAAAACTAATTTCTTTAATTTAAGAAAATCAAAAAGAAGTTTTGTTACCAAGGGATTCTTTAAAATAAATATAGTTAAAAAACCTAGCTTTAAGAAATAAAAAATTCTTAAATCCTAAAACCAAGGTTATTACTTAATACCAAAAGATATAAGATAAATCTATATTTATTTAAATAAATAAAAAGTTATTAAATCAGGATAACTTTAAATTAATAATCAAATAAAAAATTAATTTAAAGAAAAATTATATAACACTTAAATTAATATAATTATAAAGATTAATTAATAAATAACATTAAAAATTAAGGTTAAGGTTTTGAATTTAAATCTTATCCATCTTAATTTTTATCTTAAAATCTTAATAAATATATTTAAAAAAAGATCATATTATCAAATCACCAATAAAAATATAATAAAAATAAGAAAATATTAGGTTAACATTTTATTATAATATTGTTATAAACTAACCATAAAGGATAGAATATGGGTAACTTATCATAACTAAACTCTAATTTAATATACTAAGATATAATATATTATAATAATTTTAAAATAAAAAAAGAAAAAAGAATAATTTATAATAAACCTCTACCTTAAAAAGATATAACCATTACTGAATTAACTAATCCAAGGTATCTTAATTTAAAGATAATAATAATAATAATAGGTTAAATAATTAAATAAATTCTATTTATTAAAAAGGTTTAAAATCTTTTCATTATATTTAAAAGAATAATCTTAAATTGATAACTAAAAAGCCATACAAAAATGATTAAATATATAAAAAATTCTAATAGTTTATATAATTTAATTAGGGTTAGGGTTAGGGTTAGGGTTAGGGTTAGGGTTAGGGTTAGGGTTAGGGTTAGGGTTAGGGTTAGGGTTAGGGTTAGGGTTAGGGTTAG